>NC_049225.1:79192083-79502783 GCF_011100685.1 Canis lupus familiaris
TGGGTCAGCCAGTTAAGTGTCCGGTTTGGCTCAGGTCATGATCTCAGGGTCGTGGGACCGAGCCCCACCTCAGGCTCCCTGTTCAGTGACGAGTCTGCTTCTCCCTTTCCCTCTCCACTCTTGTAAATTCTCTCTCTTTCTCTCTCAAATAATAAAATATTCTTTAAAAATATACGACTTTCAGAAATTAAAAGTTTACATTTACCTGTCCTTTACCTAGAGTGTCCAGATTTCATTATTTGCTATAGAGATCCCTTCTTTCTCACTCTCGACCTAAATATATCCACATAGAAGACACATTTTGGATTACACACTTACTATTTGAAACTAAGTTTCTGATACTTCACACTTAAATATTTTAGCATTCATTTCCTTTTTATAAAAGACATTCTGTCTAACTGCAGTGAAATGATTACATTCAGGAAGTTTAACACTAATAGACAAACATGTTCTTTGTTATGTATGCCATGTAGTCAGTATATCGATTTGGGGCAACTATCCAACTGGGTTTCTTTCATAAATATTTGCACTTGCTTATTTTTGATCCAAGATCTCATAAATCACCACAGATTGGATTTGTTAGTTACCTCTTTCATCTCCTCTACACTAAACAGTCCCATCATCCTTTTGCTTGTATGACATAGAGACTTCGGATGTCGTGGCCATGAGGATTTTCTTCAGGAACCTCCAAGTCCCAGGAATGAACTTGACTGAAGGCTTCAAATCCATCACTCTGAAATCCATCTCTGTGATGACACTGAGGTTACAGGCTGTCCCTCGGGCAGATTCCTGGAAGATGATGGATTCAGTTTAGAGCTGATGTTGTCAGTGCTGCCCTCCTTTTATTTCCCATTCTTTTTTTTTTTAAGATTTTATTTATTTATTCATGATAGTCACACAGAGAGAGACAGAAAGGCAGAGACACAGGCAGAGGGAGAAGCAGGCTCTATGCAGGGAGCCCAACGTGGGATTCGATCCCGGGTCTCCAGGATCGTTCCCCGGGCAAAGGCAGGCGCCAAACCTCTGCGCCACCCAGGGATCCCTATTTCCCATTCTTGATTATGGTAATATTTCATTCTTTCTATGGGAAATTCTTTTGTTGTTGTCACTATAATTGTAGGTTTATCAATTTTATTGAACTTTTCAAGAAGTAACCTTTCACTAGCATTGATTTTTGTCTATATTTTTTTTCTGTTTTCCATTTCTTTAATTTCTTCTCTAGCCTCTCCGCCCCCCTTATTTCTACTTGGTTTGGGTTTACTTTGCTTACTTTTCTCTAAATTTCTTAAGATAGAATATTAGACTATTAATCTGAGACTTTCTTTCTTCCTTTCCTTTTCCTTTTCCTTTTGCCTTTTCCTTTTCCTTTTCTTTTTTTCTTTTTCTTTTTCTTTTTTTCTTTTCCTTTTTAAGGCAGACTCCATGCCCAGCACAGAGTGACGTAGGGCTTGATCTCACAACCCTAGATCATGACCTGAGCTAAAATCGAGTTAAATGCTTAACTGAGCCACCTAGGTTCCCCTTTTTATTTTCTGATATAAGTATTCGATACTACAAATTATCCTGAAAGCACTACTGTATGTGCACCAACATATTGTTTTATGTTGTATTTTTATTGGTATTAAATTCAAAATTTGGGTGTGGCCCAGGTGGCTCAGTGGTTTAGTGCCACCTTCAGCCCAGAGAGTGATCCTGGACACCTGGGATCGAGTCCCACAGCAGGCTCCCTGCATGGAGCCTGCTTTTCCCTCTGTCTGTGTCTCTGCCTCTCTCTCTTTCTCTCTCCTTGTGTCTCTCATTAATAAATAAATAAAATCTTTTAAAAAATTAAAAAAAAAATAAATAAATTCAAAATTTATAAAATTGGGATATTTAATTTTTGAATATTTGAAGATTTTTTTCAGATATATTTTGGTTATTGATTTATAATTATATTCCATTATTATATTAGAATAGAGTTGGTATGATTTCTATCCTTTTAAATTGCGTGTTTTTTTGTTTTAATGGCCTATTATATGGTATATCTTGATGGAAGTTCAATGTATCTTTGAAAGAATGTGTGTTCTGCTGTTGTCAGTTAGATTGTTCTATAAATGTCAACTAGGACTATTTGGTTGGTAATATTCGAGTCTTCTAAACTCTTACTGACTTTCTACTTGTTCTATTAGTTACTAAGAAAGGGTTGTTGGAGTCTCCAATTTTAAACTTATATTTCCCTGTTCATTTTCCTAGCATCTATTCTTGCTTCTTTATTTTGATGCTCTGTTATTAAGAATGTAGATGTTTAGGGTCATAATGTCTTCTTGGATAACTGACACTTAATTATGATGCAATGTTGCATCTTTTACTCCTCATTATGTACTTGGTGTGAAGCTTGCTTTTTTACATATATTAAAATGGCTATTCTAACTTTTTCTTGGATAGTGTTGGCACAGTATATTTTTCTCCATCTTCTTTACTTTTAACCTATCTTTATCATATATAAACTGTGCTTCTTGTAGACAATATGGAATTGGATTTTGCTATTTGATCCAATCTGACAGTTGTAGTCCTGAAAAAGTTGTATTTAAGCTATTCATAGTTACTGTGATATTGGATGTAGTTGGATTAAAATATACCAAATTACTTGTGGCTTTCTACTCTTTTCCTTTTTCTTTTAAGATTTTATTTATTTATTCATGAGAGACACAGAGAGAAGACAGAGACATAGGCAGAGGGAGAAGCAGGCACCTTGCAGGGAGCCTGATGTGTGACTTGATCACGGAATTCTGGGATCATACCCTAAACCAAAGACAGATGCTCAACCGCTGAGCCACCCATGAGTGCCTCTACTCATTTCAACTAATCTTTGCATACTCTTGTTCTGTCTTTTTTGTGTTAAATGAACATTATTGTATCAATTTACCTCCTCCATTGGCTTATTACTTATATGCTTCCATGTATTTTTAGTGATTTCCTTAGGATTTAAAATATATAGCCTGATATTTTTAACCAATCAGTTTTTACCTTTAAATAACATACTGCTTCACCTATTATATGAGGACTTATAACTGGCCTTAACATGTCTTACATCCAGCAGTGTTACTCTTCATTCAGATTTAGGCTTCTGTTTTGTGGTGGAGGATCTGTGTGGAGGGACATCATTAAGAAGACCTGGCTGCCCTTTGACCTATAAGCTAGACGTGGGACAATTTGAGGCTCCTTCCCCCTCACCTGTCCTTGGAATGTGGATTTTGCTTGCCTTTTCTCCTCCCAGAGTCTGCTCCAAGAATATATCCTTGAGATGGTGATGCAGTGGTGAGAACACCTGAGAACTATATGTTACCAAACCCAGTTATGACCTCAATATAAACTTTTAAGATTTGGTGGGAAGGAGGAGGTGTTGGATCTGTTAAACTTTCCACCCAGGACAAGCTTCCTATGTAAGTTCCCTTTGCTTATTAAACCTTCCACCCACCAACCTGGATCGGTCTGCCTTTCTTCATCTTTCTCTGCTCTCTCCTTTAAGGAGCCCCATTTCAGATTCCAGCCCAGAAGCACCCCAGGAGTTTACTAACTGCCAATCTGGGTGGAAATCCTTGCCCCTCCCACATGACTATTGTTTTCTTCCCTAGTCTGCATTACAACAGGCACATCCTACTGACTAATTTCTTCAGTGTGCAGATGTTTCACATGGTACTGCCAGCCTATAATCACCCTTCTCCAATTTGTCAGCTATACCAGCTAAATTCTTCCTACCAGTTGAACTGCTGTGTCTACCAATTGTGTTTTGTTTTGTGTTCTTTTAAAACCTGTGTTTTATCTGTATATAAAAGTACTATAGCATTATTTGGAACATTAGTCTGTCTCTTAGTTGTCACTTTCTAAAAGACAATTTCACATCTGACTCTGACAAATTTTAAATATTTAAGTGTGTTAACTGCTAGAACTCTCACATGATAGCATATGTTACACTGAAAATATTTTATGATGAAAGCTTTTCGAGTAAAATGCCCTTGGAATACTGTAAACTACGTTTTAACATATTAAACAGGGAAGTTTTTAAACCAAAGTACTTAGTAAGTTTCTCACAAGTTGGTATGCCAACTTAAATACATACCTCACTAAGAATGATTGCTTCTATCATAGAACAGTCCAGTGCTGAGATCTATTTCATTACTGAAATAGCTGAATATCAATGTGTTATTGGGGGAAATATAGCCAGTTGTATATTCATATTGTGCAGTATACTTTATAATAAATACCCAAGGACTTTAAATTACTATGGCTAAGTGATTTACCCTTGAGATTCAAGGGTTACTGTTATATATTTTGACTTTCATATTTTATCTAATAGTAAGTTCATTTGGTTCAGATAGAAATATTTTCAAATGACTACAATAATTCCAGTACCAAACAGTTTGTGAAATAATTGCTTTGAATCTCATTTTTTTTTATTACCCATCATCTACACTACGCCATCCAGACAAGAGAACAGTGAAGTAAAAACACATTGTTGATTTTCTGGTTACATTACAAAATCTTCTTATTAACATTCATTGATATGGGCTTGTTTTTTTTTTTTTTTTTTTTTTTTTAAGTTCAAGGACTAAGATCATTGAAAGTAGGAAATGGTGTGCTTTTAACTGCTGTTACCGATTTTAGATGGCCTCTGCTGTAGAATTGTTGTTTCAATGATAGTCACAAAATGCCACAGAAGTCAGATGTGTAAACCTTATATAGATTATGATACATTAGTTCAAATTTAACCTAATCCTAATTTTAAGAAAGATACTGAACATAACAGAAACAGAAAGTGAGGTTAAAAGCTGATTTAAGATATGCAAAAGTATGATTTGAGATAGAGCAAAAGACAGTGCATTCATACCATCCTACATTTCTTTTTTTTTAAGATTTATTTATTTATTTATTTATTTATTTATTTATTTATTTATTTTTATGATAGACATAGAGAGAGAGGCAGAGACACAGGAGGAGGGAGAAGCAGGCTCCATGCTGGGAGCCCAACGTGGGACTCTATCCCAGGACTCCAGGATCATGCCCTGGGCCGAAGGCAGGTGCTAAACCTCTGAGCCCCCCAGGGATAGCCCCATCCTACATTTCATAATATGTAGGGCCTAGAATTGTGAACACTTTTGAGATATTTGACTTAATCACATAAAGTTAGCACTAAAAATTTTAATAATTTTTCAGAATGTTTAACAATTTAAAACAACATAAACTATTAATATGTGATCTGGAATTTACAAATTAAAGCTGAATTCCCTACCTGAAGCTGAGTGATTATTGATTCTTTTGATCCAAACAAAATGAACATTTCAGAACACTAAGACACAAATTAGTCAAGTAAGTTCAATTTCCCTTATTTTCTCTACTACATGGGAGACAAAAATATTCAGATAAAAACTATGTGTTATTCTGTGTGATGATAATATGTCAGACACAGTGGAGTTCACCAACCCAATTCATTCAGCCCACTATTTTCTTGGTAATTTTTCATCCAGGGAAAGCAAAGTAGCATGATTCCAATAATGAGATGAAAACAAGTCACTGAGTGGAGCTGTTAGGAATATTTTAAAGAATGGCCAGAGTCTGAGGCAACTGAGTGGCTCAGTGGTTGGGCACCTGCCTTTGGCTCAGGTCTTAATCCCGGGTCCTGGGATTGAGTCTGGAACCAGGTTCCCCAAAGGAAATCTGCTTCTCCCTCTGCCTATGTCTCTGCTTCTTTCTGTGTCTCTCATGAATAAATAAATAAAATCTTAAAAAAAAAAAAAAAAGGTGGCCAGATTCCACTGGCATACACTTAGGCTTTTGCACTAGGCACTTTATCTTTTTTTTTTTTTTCTAATCTTTTCCTTTCTTTTTGCTTAGAATAATGGCAGGTTACCCAAAGCTCATCAGCCATTCTATGAATAGGAGAGTAAAATCCACATGTTAAATAAGGATGGCAGAGCAGGAAGACAGACTACACTAGGGCCTTTAATGGTATTGATCAGGAGTTGTATTCTTAATAGGAATTTACAACAACAATACCACTACCAACAAAACAGCTAAGAGAGAGGTGGAGTATGAAAGAGACTCATAATGAAGAATTTCTTTAATGTTTCCCTTCTTTCTTTGCAGTCTTTCTTTAAGACAGAGCACCATCATAGAATAATATGCTCCAAAAATACTCAATATTTATAGCTAATGTATTCAATATGCTTTCCATAAGGAGAAAAATCATCAACGATAGAATTGTAAAAATATCTCCCCAAGATTTTCTGTTCTCTGATTATTCAGCAAGGCACTATTATAGGTAACACTGAAAAGATCATTTGCACATGGAATTAAAATTACTAAACCATTAATTGATATTAGGAAGATGATCCTGGATTATGCGAGTGGGCCTGATATAATCACACAAATCCTTAAAAGTCGAGAAAGAAGACAGACTAGTCAGTCAAAGACATGAGGCTAGAGAGATTTGATGAATGAAAGGAATCTGACCCACTTTTGCTGATTTGAAGATGAAGGAATGAGACCAATTGCCAAGGAAGCCTTTGGAGGCTGAGAAGAATCCCTGATATCTGGCCAACAGCCAATAAGAAAACAGAGATTCTTAGCCCTGCAACCATAGGAAGTGAATCCTAGAAACAATTTGCATAAACCTAACAGTGTATTTTCCCCTTGAGCCTGCAGAGAGGAACACAGACCTTGGAACCTTGATTTTGGCTTCTGAGACCCAAGACAGCTAGACTTCAGATCTACCTAACTGTGAGATCATGCCTGGGTTGTTTTAATCTTTTAAATTTGTGGTTATTTATGACAACATTATGAAACTAATAGTCATGGTAATATAAAAGAGCCTGTTTAGGGAATTTGCAAAAATTCCCTAAAATTATCCTGAAATATTATCCTTTCAAAAGGATATTTCTCTGAAATATTATCCTTTCAAAAATTATTTTCATCAAGTTATAATGCAGAGGTCAGAGATCAGAACTCTCAAAAATTACTACTAGGAACTAAGTGTTTTAATTGAGGAAAGGAAAACAAAGGTCATGAGATGCAATCAGAGTGGACAACGTGTGGCACTATGGATGGTTCTCATTGAATGGGCTTCCCCACCTGAAGTATGAAAAATAAATACCATGAACCTACACTACTTTATATTTTTCACATTTGTCAATTTCTTAAGAAACTTTTTAAAAGATTTTATTTATTAGAGAAAGCACAAGCAGGGGAAGGGGCAGAAGGAGAGGGAGAAGTAGACTTCCCACTGAGCATGTAACTGGATGCAGGGCTCAATCCCAGGACCCTGGAATCATGACCTGAGCCAAAGGTGTATGTTTAACTGAATGAGCCACCCAGGTGCCCCAATTTCTTATGAAATCTTATATAAATTAACATAATTTTGACAAAACTGATTTTACTAACATTTTACATTGTTGTAACTCTTATTTGAATTGTAACATTTACTGGGACATACAGGGAATTTATAATTACATATTTTTAAGTAGATTGTGGCGGGGGGGGGGAACACCTGACTGACTCATTCGGTAGACCAAGTGACTCTTGATATTAGGGTTATGAGTTCAAGTCCTACATTGAACATGGAGCTTATTTAAAAAAATGAGTAGATTGGTCAAGACTGTATAATCCCATCTGTTCACTCTTTTTATTATTGTGTTGAAGTGCTGTTCTCTTTTTTAAAAAAGTGTAGAGTGCAGTTGAAATGAAAGGATTATAGTTTATGAATTGTTCATGTATAGTAGTAATATGTTCAATCTAAAAGTATTAACAAAATAACCATTATATCCTATTATTTTTATGCATAAATGTACCTATATGGCCAAAACACAATTCATAATTTGAATGTGTGAAATTGTTTTACACATCTACACAAATTAAGACTACAATATGATTATTAAATTTCACCCCTAAATATCTTAGTAGGTGATTAAATAATAGTAATACAGAATATAGTTAGTAGTATCAGCCATCATTTCATCACCCACTCATAGTCTGAACACATATTGAATAAGGAGTCAGTGTTTTAGTGATCTGAGCTCCTCAAGCAACTAACAAAGTACCTAATACATAGGCAAATAAAAATGTGGTTGGAATGATCCCTATCTTAATATTTATAAAATTTAAACAAGAACATGGCCAAGGATATTTGTATATCTGAGGAGTTATGCTTTGCTGTTTTGATCAAATTTTCAAAATAACACTGAAAAGTCAAAATTACATTTAATTCCTAATAACTTGACATCTTTCATTCTCTACACAAATATTATATGAGTATTTACCATGCAGCAAGTATTGTTCAAGACTTTTAGGATATGGAAATGAACTGACAGAGTCTTTAAGAATGTCCTAGACACGCTAGAACATTTTGCAGGTAGGGTAGCTGAAGATGCCTATTAGAAATTTATTCAGCATCCAGCAAAGGGCACAAGAGGAAGTTCTTAATTCAAGGTAATTAATTCGTTATTTGCCTGCTTGCTTGCTGGAGGAAAATCAGTGAAATTGGCCTAAAGGAAATGTCATGTGGTATTATTGTTTAATTATTCTGAAATGGGAAATGAAATATTTAATATGGATACATTAAATTATTTTATGATGAGCAAATTAAATGTTTTTGCATTAAGGCTTTTTTTAGTTTTATTTTTTAAAATATTTTTGAGGTGAAATTTAAATTTTATTTTTTGAAAGCATTTATTGAATTTTTGTTTGTTTCACGTTTTTATTTAAATTCTAGTTAGTTAACATATACTGTAATAATTGGTTTAAAAAAAAAAGAGTAGAGTTTAGTGATTCATCCCTCACATATAACACCTAGTGCTCATAACAAGTACCTTTCTTAATACCCATCACCCTTTTAACCCATCTCCTTTCCACTTTTCTTTCTAATGACAATGTACCCATGCTAATTATGAACTATAAAAAAAAGTAAGTGATACAAGAGAAGTGAGTTGTAATTTTTGTTATTGAACAGAGGAAATATATTTTAGGCAGGAGCAACTGAAGGTGCAACTTGCAGGGTTAATTCATGGAACCTTTGAACAAAGACAAGTAGTTCAGTACAGCCAGAGCAGAGAGTTTTTTGTAGAGAATAGTGACAAGGGATGAGTCTGAGAAGCAAGCAGGATCAAGATCACAGTCTCAAACATGTTGCCAAAAAGTATTTTATTTAAAACTAGACTGTGAGAAGCCAATGACATGTAAATTGCAGAGGACTGACCATATTTCCATTTAAGAATAATCACACTGGCAGCAACATAGAAGATGGTCACAAAGGGAGGCCAGAATTTGAGTACACAAATGAAAAGAGATAATGAGCACTAGCCTTAGCCCGATGCCAGTGGACATTGGGTGGAGGAGAGAGCTTCAAAAAAGATTTAAGACATAAAGTTGGCAAGACTTTCTGATTGATTTGAAATGAAGGTGAGGAACAGCAAAGAAAAATTTAAGAACCACGCTAGTTCTCTGGCTACCGAAACTTAAGTCATCATCTATACTTGTAATAACTACTAATTGAGATGAAAAAAATCTTATATATACTTTTCAGAATTAACCTAAACATTTCTTAATGAGGTTTGCCTATAAATTGTGCTTACTTCTATTTTCCTTTCTAGCACTCAAAAGCAGTAACTTTGCTTTTCATGTAATCATGGTGTAAGTACCATGAGAATATTAATTGTAGCATATTTCCTTCAATAAGCCTTTCTCATGTTTGAATAATTCAAAAACAGTTTGTGATATTGGATAATAAATAAAAAGATATAGTTAATTCTGAGTGCCACTATGAGATGTAAATATACAGTTTGTACAATCCAGCGAGATTTTGAAAATGAAAAAAATAATAGTTTTTTCCACATACATTGCCTACTGATTTGTAGCAGTGGTAGTTCATGCAAAAAGCTGGTATGGAACACATTGGAGATTACTTTTCTACAATCCTGTAGAAAGAATGCTGGAAGTATATGATTTGTACCAAAGCTGGAATCATTTTCCTGATGATACTATTCAAGAAAGTCTAAAGGCTGTGCATTTTCAGAGTAGTCAGTAAATATGGGTGGTACAAATCACTTATTCCTAGTAAGAAGGTCACAAAACGTGCTATCTTCATGATTTCCAATAATATTTTAAGTCATCAAAATAATATATATGTAGAAAAATAATATACACAAAAGCAAAGCAGGGTGAAAGAAACCGAAATCACTTGTGATCCTAATAGCAATTTTATATATATATTTTAGAGAATGTATATGTGTGTGAGCAGGCTGGCTGACCAGCAAAGGCTTCCTGAGCAACGTCTACCATTATAGGGACTATGGGGATCTACCAGGGAGAAGGAATATCTTGATTCTAGAATATCAAAGTGGTTAGTCATTGGGGAAGCATATCTGTCATGAAGATATTGGCCAACTTGGAGCAGCTAGAGGCTGTCAATCAGCAATCTTTCCCACAGAAGTTTACCTTAAATGGAAATATAAGCAGGACCCTTCACAGCCATCTCTTGCTTCACATCAATCCTGTTCTCCAACTGTGTTTGGAAAGCATCTCCTCCATAGTTCTTGTGGGTCTGTGTTTTTGAGGGCAAACTTAGATTTAGTGGGGAGAAGTACATCCACCATTGCTGCAAATGGCTTTAGAGTACTTTTTATATTAATCATCTCCTTCCTCAACTATCAATACTAATTTCCTCCCCATCTTAACTATTACCACGGCATATTTGTCTTCATGACATAGAACCTAGACATAACAGTACACAACACAAGTGTACTATTCCTTGCTCAAAATTTACTAAGAATTTCAAGACCTTCACAGCAGGGAACTAAATCAAGCATGAAGTCCTTCCAAGTACAGGATGCTTCATGAAGCTGGCCTTCTTGTGGCCCAAAACTAAATTTCTAAAGGGATTGAGGCCTTGGTAATCACTCCTTTCTTTGGCTGGGGTTCCCATATTCATTCACTCTCAGTTACAATTGGGTAAGCACCAAATTTTATCTTGAAAATGTATAATAAATTACTGAGTTGAACATAGGGAATTGGATTAATATTGAGATTGTAGATGGGGCAATGGTTAACTGGAAATTAGAATTCAATAAATTATAAAAATGAGGAAATCTACCTTTTTTTTGGGGGGGGGGATCTACCTTTAAGAAAAGTCTATGCCAATTGAATTATATCCTTTCTTCTTTTTTTCCAGTTTTTTTCCTCTTCTTTTTAGAGAAGTATGGAGTGGGCATGTGGCTGGGGTAGGGTAAGGGGCAAGGAGCAGAGAGAGAAAGAAAAGAGATTCCTAAGCAGGTTCCATGTTCAGTGTGGACCCTCACATGGAGCTCGATCTCAGGATCTCAAGATCCTGACCTGGGTTGAAATCAAGAATTATCAGTTCAAACAACCGAGCTACCCAGACATCCCTGAATTGTACTCTTTTAACTGTAAATTATTTTGTTTCCTTTCAAACTCGATCCTTCTATTTCTTGAAAAGACCTATGATTTCTGAAAAAAATATATACATTTTGAAGTTTTGTGATTAAACATAAACTAATTGAGTTGAAAATTGCTGTTTAAAGGTTTTATGTTCTTAGAAGAGTTGATAGTTTGTGAATAAAAAAAATGAAAAGATGCTTATTGGAAAATATGAGATTTATTTGCCAAAGAATAAAAACATCTTAAAAAATGAATATACACTGTCCAGTAATAATAATAAGTATTCACAAAGCACCTTCTAAGCACTAGAAAATTCTAATTGCTTTGTATATATTTGATCATCCTAAGATACATGTCCCCATTTCATGGATGAAGAAACAGAATTAATAAATCTATATGAAAAATCAATGTTATAGACTTAATTTTAAGATTAGTTATAGATCAGTAAAATTAATGTGTTGCTATAAATTAAATTGCTTTGAATAACTTATGAATTTTTATTATAATTTTTAAAAAAATATTTATTTATTCTATTCATGAGAGAAACAGAGAGATGGGAGACATAGGCAGAGGGAGAAGCAGGATCCCTGCAGGGAACCTGATGCAGGACTTGATTCCAGGACCCCAGGATCATAATCTGAGCCAAAGGCAGATGCTCAACCACTGAGCCACTCAGGTGCCCCAATTTTTATTATAATTATACTCAAAAAGAGAAATATACTCCTATGTTTGATTAGAGAGGTCATATTTCAGGAAGTAGATACTCTAAGTTTATGAATAATGCCAGCACCCAGGAAAAGGCTGCCTGCTGTAAAGTTGTTCATTTTTTTGTTTTTCTTTTAAATAATAGCTTTATTGAGATATGATTTACATACTGTGAATTTCACCACTTCAAAGTATACAATGTCAATAGTAGTAGTAAAGCATTCAATGTTTAGTATATTCATAGAGTTCTGCAAACATCACTACCTAATTTTGGAATATTTTCATCACCCTAAAAAGAAATTTCACACCCTTTAGCAGTGACTCCTCTAGGTTTTCCTCATTACTCTTATTCAACTGATAAGTTTTCAAAACTTAGAAAAGCCATATTGAATCTTAACCTAAGATTTCATTTTTTTGTTTATTTGTGTTTAAGCTGTGAAAGACTTGCTTTAAGAAGTTTATGAGAATTTTGCTTCTGAGAGAATTATAATGCCAAATTATCGAGAGTTTGATATGAATGTTAATTTAAATGTGTTATACTAGATATTGTAATAAAATTAAGTTTTTTTTTTTTCCTCAGGTAGCATGTTAAAAGATTGGGCTGCTTATAAATTTTAATCCTTTAAAATGACTCTGCATTGAATTTATTTATTTATTTATTTATTTATTTATTTATTTATTTATGAGAGACACACACAGAGACAGAGGCAGAGACACAGGCAGAGGGAGAAGTGGGCTCCATGCAGGGAGCTCGATGTGGGACTCAATCCCTTGCCTCCAGGATAACACCCTGGCCCAAAGGCAAGCGCTAAACCGCTGAGCCACCCGGGCTGCCCTCTGCATTGGATTTTTATGATAACTGTGCATTTCCCAGATAACATAAAAGACATTGAGAGTTCTGTCGTTTTTCAGTGCTTCTCCTTTTTCCTTTCAGATCAGGAGATCATGACTCTCCAAAAATCCCGGGAGTGCTCTATATACCTTTATTTGGGGGATGGAAATAGTAATAGTAAGTATAGTAATAGTAAATGATACAATTTTAAAATTGTAATAATAAATTATTTCCATCCCCAAAACTACCTTTGAAACTACCCTGATAGATTTACAAAGAAACAGTTTAAGGTTGGTGTGACTGGGTGATGGGCACTGAGAGGGGCACTGGGATGAGCACTGGGTGTTATGCTATATGTTGAAAAATGGAACTCCAATAAAAAAATAAAAATAAAAATAAAAATAAATGAATAAAATAAAAGTACTCATGAGAAAGAAAATCGTCATACGTTGCGATAGTAAAGAAGAAAAAAGAGGCAATCAAAATATAGGAAGTCAAATTCAAAGCATTCTTCTAAGATCAACATACATAATAATTTATCACACTTTTTCCAGTATATTTTAAGATGAATATAGATTTCAGATATACCCTACCTGATGCATAGTTATTTTTGGAAAACAATGGCATATTTCATTATGGCCTCAAGAATATCTGAAATTCAAGGTGAATGTGGGACCAATCCCTCAATTTTATAGTGAGTTCTAGTACAAAAAGTGCCCTTTGACTGGTACTCAAGTGACTCTTTGTACCTCATATTATTATCAATGTTTCTCTCTATATCATACATAATAAATTAGATATTCTTTTTTTTTTTAATTTATTTATGATAGTCACACAGAGAGAGAGAGAGGCAGAGACATAGGCGGAGGGAGAAGCAGGCTCCATGTACCGGGAGCCCGATGTGGGATTCGATCTGGATCTCCAGGATCGTGCCCTGGGCCAAAGGCAGGCGCTAAACCGCTGCGCCACCCAGGGATCCCTAAATTAGATATTCTTTTATGAGTTTTCAACTCAGAGTATTTGGGTCTAGTGAACTTTATTTCAACATTTATAAACTTGCTACATTAAAATATTTCTAATTTATCATTTTTTAGTCAGTTAATGTTCAGTTACTCAAATATTCAAGATAAAACTTAAGAAGCTAAGCTTAACATACATTATTTCTCAGGTCTAGGGAAGTACAGGCGATTAGAGAGTACTAACAAATTTAACCTTCAGCATAGAATTACCACGGTACACTATCATGATTTTTTTCTGAGCTGAGAGTAAGGGAAGGGGGACAGTGAGATAATTTCTAATCTAAACAGCTCCTTTGAGCAGAAAGGACATTGTATAGGAATAGAGGCATGAAGAGAGTGCCAAAATTCCCTGCTTCTTCTGTAGTTGATTTAAAAGTTTGCTATACCCATGGATATCTTTAACATTGGTCACTTGAGTGGGTAAGGTGGAGTGCAAATGGATGTGGCCTAGGTGATCAGAGAGCAGGAGAGTTTGGCTCGGCCACTAGAAGGATTCATCTTATAGAGGCATGAGCTTGGGGGCTCCATGCATCCACAATACAGGAGATTGAGCAAGCCATGAAGTGAATTCACTCACAATGCTAGAATTCACACTACCATAAATGATGGAATGCCTAGCTTCTCCAAGTAAGCCTCAAAATGAATCAGAAGCAGAGCAAAAATAAGTCTCAGCTAATGCAGAAACGGAAGTTAAGGAAAATCAGTGGTAATATGATAGCAAATGGAACATATGGGCAGATCTCTCAACAAGTATGTCCAAGGAGAATAGAAATTGCCACATAACAATAGAAAAATAGTTCTTCATTTTTCTTTTAAAAACTAGCATGAAAAAGACAGAAAAGAACCAAATTTTAAAGAAAATCTTATTCAACATACAGAAAAAATTTCCTCATAGAGATTTGTTGATAAAATGCACTCAATAAACAGGAACTCAAAGTTGAAAAGAAAAATTATTAAAGCCGGTAGAGCACAAAGCAGAACTTACACAGAACTGAAAAATGATTAGACATACAAGGAAATGAATTGATGTAGCTGAAAATAGACTCACTGACAAAAAAGAAAATAGAAATTTCTAAAATGGAGTAGTTTAAAGAAATTAGGACTAGGATAACAGATAATGAGAACAGGAGAAAAAAATCATCCCATTTAAAGATAATTGGTATTTCTAGATACCTTAACCGTGAGAAGGAAATGATTTTAAGATAACGTTTTACTGAAGGGAAATTCATAAAAGAAGGAATTTAAATTTAAAGCCTACAAGGAGCACACTGGGAAGTGATACAGATAATTGACACTGAAACATATCCATTTTAAGTTGCAGAACATCAGGATAAAAAAAGAATGTAGGCAACCAGTCAGGGAAAAAAAAAAAAAAAAAAAAACACTTTTGTTGGTAAAATTCAAGCTGGGCCCAGATCTCTTGTGAGTGTCAATCAGTTCCAGAAGATAAATGAGCCACCAGCACATTTCTCAGATAAATAAAATATGACCCCATTTTAACCAAGATGTTGTCAACTATAAAAACAGAATACATACATTGTCAAACCTGAAAAGTCAAAAGACAAAATCTAACACTCATTGGTTTTTCTTGAAGACAAAATCCAGCCAAACAAAATACTTTCAGAGAAGGAAACAAAGGACTAAATGAGATTTCTTCATAGAAGACAAATGGATCATCTCTGAAAAGTTCTGAGACAAAGTGTGAAATATAAATTTTCTACTTTTTTTTTAACTGAGTAAAGGCAACACTCAAACATTCACAAACATGCAGAAACTCATGCAGAAACACCTGCAAACTGCTTTCACAAATATTTTTTAAAGATATATTTACTTTAGAAAGAAAGAGAGAGGTTGGGCCAAGGGAGAGGGAGAGAGAAAATCCCAAGCTGACTCCTCACTGAGCACAGAGCCCATGGCGGGTCTCCATCTTACCACCCTGAAATCATGATCTGAGTTGAAATCAAGAGTTGGGCACCTAAGGGACTGAGCCACCCAGGTGCCCTTGCACTCACAGATATTAAAAACAAAGCAAAACAAGAAACAAATTAGACAATTAAATCCAATGAACTAAGGAGATGAATGTGACAAAATAACCTGTGACTAGAGCAGCTTTATCAGAGACTGATGGATGTGTTGAATTATCGTGAGAGGTCAAACATGCTCTACCAAGGAAAACTAAGAAACGTGAAGACTTTGACATTAAATTTGGTATCAATGAAGTAATGGAAAAAATCAGAAGTATTCTGGCAATTTCTTATAAGTATGGGAATAATTTTCAAATAGGTGTGGATAAAGTAATGTAGATCCTGAAGCAATCTCTATTTGGCTTTATATGGTGAAAGGACTTTTAAATCTATTTTTAAATATAATTTAAATTGAACAACTGTGGAAATTAAAGTTGTAGCAGAAACATTTAAAAGAAATGATGAAAATTATAAGATAATGGATGGAAATGTGGGAGGAAATTTAGGTGAGCTAATTCTCTGATCTCTCAAAGAAGGATTCAATCTTAATTCAAATTACGTAGCTTTTTATATTAAAAAAAGATAATGTCCCAAACTCTTAGTTTTTTTTTTTCTTCATCAATCTACTTTCTTTTAACTTTAGATGAAAGTTTAAGAAAAAAAATTTGTATATGAATAATATAAATTTGTGTCTGACATTCACTATGCCTTTCAGTATTACTTCAGACTCTTTTATACTTCAAATCCCAGTAAAAATATGTTTTATTAATATAACATGTATCTTATAATTACTCCCTAAGAAAGCACAACTTAAGGATGCATGTGAATACGTCATTGGGCAGGTGATTTCAGGAAACAATGGTAATTCATGTAGGAGAAAAATAGAACTAAAGGGAAGGCCAAAACAAGAGATATTATTATTTATACCCTATGGACTTTTAATGGCATGTTCCCAGATAACTGAGAAGTGGATTAGAGTCTGTCTCAAGACCAGGGAGCTGAAAAAGAATGCACTGATCCATCAGCAACCATTCCACATTTTTTTTTTTAAAGATTTACTCCGGGATCCCTGGGTGGCGCAGCGGTTTGGCGCCTGCCTTTGGCCCAGGGCGCGATCCTGGAGTCTCGGGATCGAATCCCACGTCAGGCTCCCGGTGCATGGAGCCTGCTTCTCCCTCTGCCTATGACTATCATTTAAAAAATAAATAAATAAATAAAGATTTACTCCATAATGCATCTCCATTAATTCTTCTCCACTTTGTAAATGTAAGGCAGCCAGATTGTACTTAGAGTGATTATCTGTACTGGTTTTCCTGGGACTGAGGGGTTCCTGAGGGACTTTTGGTGCTAAAAACAGGAAATACTAATAAATACTAGAATTGGTTGGTCGGGTTATCTTAGTCATATCTTACCTCATGCCTTAGTGTCTACAGAGAAGCCACATGGTGAAGGCAAAAGTTATATTATGTGGACTGAGGCAAGATTCTTTATGTTCAGCAAGTCCCTTCAGTGGCTGAAATAAGAGAAAGGAAAACAGAGAGCTCCTGCAGTGGTATATAGAAACAGACCACATTTGTAACACTAAGACATCTTATTCTTTCAGTAATTCTAGCTCTCCTGTTACAAATGTGTCCCACAATACTGGGAGAAAAAAATTGCCATTACTTCTTGGAGGTATGAGTACTGTCTGCCAAAAATATGCCCTAAAGATAGTATCCAACCACATTTTTTTTTATGTTTTATTTTTTTTAAGTGATCTCTATACCCAATATGGGGCTCAAACTCATGACTCTAAGATCAAGAGTCTCATACTCTTCCAACTGAGCCAGCCAGGCAGCCACAATTCTTGAATGACTCAAGACAAAGCAGTTGGTGAAAAAGCAACAGTTCATACTTGTAGGTGACTGGGAAATCTGCATGATTTTACATGTAATGTGCACATACCTTTCATCGTTGTATGATCTAATTCTGAATGCACCATTTTTATTATACAGTCAACTTATGCTGCGACTACTTGACTTTATGGCTCAGTGACCTGATAATGTCAAATTGATGATGGGCAGCTGTGGTCACCTGATGTCCTAAAGGCATGCTTAATTTGAATCTAGTGGCATGTGAGGAGCTGCCATTCAAACTAGAATAATTTACTACCACAGAAATCAAGACCTCTTCTTCCAACCATCAGATTCTTGAGTTAGACTTTTCTTTTCTCTTTTCTTTTTTTTAGATTCTATTAATTTATTCATGAGAGACCAGAGAGAGAGAGAGAGGCAGTGACACAGGTAGAATGAGAAGCAGGCTCCCTGCGAGGATCTCAACACAAGACTCAGTCCCAGGACCCCAGGATCACAACCTGAGCCAAAGGCAGATGCTCAAGCACTGACCCACCCAGGAGCCTCTTTCAGTTAGACTCTCTAATTAGGAAATAATGAGTTTTTAATTTCTTTCAGATTCCCTACCTTGTTCATAGGACCAGATGACTTCATTGGTGAATTCAATCAAACATTATAAGAAGAATACCAATCCTTCTCAAACACTTCCAAAACATAGATTTGAAGCAAAAGCTTCCACACTCATTTACCAAGGCCAGAATTATCTGATACCAAAGCAAGAGAAGGACACTATAAGAAAATAATATTATAGGTCTATATCCCTAATGAACATGCACCAAAATCCTCCATAAAATATTATTAAACCATATTCAACATTACATTAAGAGGATCATATATCATGAACAAGTGGAATTTATGCAAGTGGACACAAGGATAGATTGACATCTGTAAATCAATGAATTTGTTACACCACATTAACAAAAGAAGGATAAAATCATATCATCTCAGTAGATGTAGCTGAAAAGCATTTGACAAACTTCAACATCCATTTATGATAAAAACCCTCAACAAAATGGGTATGGAAGGATAATACCTCAACATAGTAAAGGTCATATATGACAAGCTCACAGCCCACATCACTCTCAATGGTGAGAAGCTGAAAGGTATACCTCCTGTGATCAGGAACAAGACAAGGATGCCCACTCTTGCCAATTTCATTTAACATACTACTGGAAGTCCTAGCCAAAGAAATTAGGCTAGAACAATAAATAAAAGGCATCCAAATCAGAAAGGAAGAAGTAAAAATGTCTTTGTTTGCAGATGACATGATATTGTACATATAAAATCTGTAAAACTTTACCAAAAACTGTTAGAAGTAAATAAAGTTTTTTTATCCTCAGTAAAGTTGCAGGATACAAAATGAATATTCAAAGATAAGCCATGCTTCCACACACTAACAAAAACTATAAAAAAAGAGAAATTAGAGAAAGATCCCATTTACAATTACATCAAAAAGAATAGAATTAACCAAGGAGGATACATTGAAGATTTGTTTCAAATCAAATCTTGAGCAACTTTTCATGAGTTGGTTGGTTATTTGAATATCTTCTCTGGAAAATTTCTGTTTAGCTCCTTTGTCCATTTTTAAGATTAGATTCTTTGTAGTTTTGAATTGAGTTGTATAAGTTCTTTCTATACTTTGGATATTAGCCACTTATCCCATAAATAGTTTGGAAATATTTTCTCCTATTCCATAGGTTGCCTTTTATTTTGTGGATTTTTTGGCTATGTAAAAGCTTTTTAGTTTGATGTGATTCCAGTTGATTTTTGCTCTGTTGCTTGTGCCTTTGGAGTTAAATCCAAGAAATAATTGCCAAGACCAAACGTCAAGGAGCTTCTTCCTTATGTTTTTCTCTAGGGGTTTTATAATATCAGGTCATATGTTAAATAAGTAATCAATTTCAAGTGAATTTTTGAGTGTTGGAGGTTAAGAGCCCAATTTGATTTTTTTCTATGCAGTTATCCAGTTTTCTCAACAGAATTTATTGAAGAGATTAATCTTTCCCTATTGAAAATAGAATATCAAAAGCAGACTGCCTGGATGGCTCAGTTGGTTGTCTGATTTGGGTCATAATCTCAGGGTCCTGAGATTGAACCCAACATTGAGCTCCATGCTCAATCGGGACTCTGCTGCTTCTTCTCCCTCTAACTCTCCCTTGTGCTCTCTCTCTCTTTCCAACAAACAAACAAACAAATAAAATCTTTAAAACAATATCAAAGAGATATCTGTACTCTCATGTTTATCGTGACATTATTTATACTATGCAAATTGTGGAAACCATGAGGTGTCTATCAATGGATGAATGGCTAAAGAAGATGTAGCATATGTATAGGATGGAATATTACTCAGCCATAAAAAGGAAATTCTGCTATTCATGACAATGTAAAAGGACCTTGAGAGTATTATGCTAAGTGAAATAAATCAGACAAAGACTAAATAATATATGATATCACTTACATATAGGACTAAAAAAAAACAACTTGTAAAAACAGAGTAGCATGCTAGTTATCAGAGACTAGGGGGCTGGGGGATTAGGGAGCTGTTATTTGAGAGCACAAATTTACAACTAATAGATAAATAAGTCTTGAAGATCTAGTGCACGACATTGTGATTACAGTCAACAATATGTATTATAAACTTCAAAGTTGCTAAGAGACCCATGACTTCAGCAGTTGAGGGGTGTGCAGACTATTGTCTATGGGTTCTCAAAACTACCCTTTCCTCTGTGTGCATTCTTTTGTACCTCTGGGCCAAAAGCCAGCAAATTCTATTTTTTAGACAATATTGCTAGCTGGATTTCTCTTACTTTCTGTCAATGAGAAGTACCGGATAGAATTTGGAAGGAAGTAAGAAGGAAAAGAATATTATTTTGCTGCCTCTTTTGGCTTCTGCAAGCACCTCAGGCTGTGATAATAGCAATACTCTAAGGCCATAAGAAGGTGTTCTACCCATGGTGTTTTTGGTATGGAATTCCTCTCCTAAGAGAGGGCTATGCAGAGCACAGTGGGGGCAGAGAAAGTTAGGCGAGTTCTGCAACTATACTGAAATTCTCTGAGTATATGCTTGAAATGGGTGAATTTTATAATATGTAACCTATATTTCATAAAGCTGATTTTTTTAAAAGGTGATTTCAGACAACAATGGATGTCAGTAACTGAGAATAGTTTAGCAGTAATGGGAAAATGGGCTCCCAGGTTTTGCTTAACAGCAAAACATGTTTCTAACAGTAGCAGAAGCAGAGAGAGTGCTTGCACCTCACTGTCAGCAGCTCTAGGGCCAAAGTGGTCACATGACTTACAGCCAAAAGGCAGTGACAATTTCTTGATCTATAAAGAAACAACTCTCCGGGTCGCCTCTATAGCTCAGCGGTTGGGCTTCTGCCTTCAGCTCAGGGCATGATCCCAGGATCCGGATGGAGTCCCACGTGGGGTTCCTTCTAGGAAGCCTGCTTCTCCCTCTGCCTGTGTATCTGCCTCTCTGCGTGTGTGTGTGTGTGTGTCTCTCACGAATAAATAAATAAAATCTTTTTAAAAAAAAAGAAACAACTCTCTTCTTCCCTCAACACCTTTAGCCATTCAGCACTCTTGTAACCAATAGTCAGCTATGAATTTCTCTGTACTTAAATACTGAATGGTTTCCCTTTATTGGAATGGACTGAATCAAGTAAGGGGTTTTGTTGTGTGATGAATCACATTGACTATATGCATGCTGACTACTAAAGAAGGTTTTCTGCCAGGCAAATAATTTGATGAAGAAGAGTTTAGAAACATTTCTGAATAAAATCCACAGTTCTAGTTACAATTGCCAAAATCTCTGACAATCCACAAAATAATTAAAAAATGTGTCATCATCATAACGAAAGTGACATGGCTTCTTTGCATAAAACCCTTTTTTCCCTTTAAATTAGTAAGTGGAGATTTCTAATGAAGCACGGCCACAGAAAAACAACAGAAAATGGAAATGATTCCTATATTCTCATAGAATAGGTGGATATCTTTATAAATAAAACATGAAATTTAAACAGTGAGAATAAAAAATGCTGAGAAGATTTCATATGATGCTCAAAGAATATGGAAGTGAGGTGAAAATGTTATAACAGGTCAAAAATAAAAATAAAAATTCACTGAAGAGAATGAATGCCCATTATAAGTGGAAAAAGCTAGATAGTCATAAGTAGTTATAAGAATGATGATCAGAAACAGAAGAATGTAAATATGATAGAAGGAATGGTAGACTTAAAATGAGGTTATCTAACAAGAATTATTAGTATTTTAGGAAGAATTAAGCAAATAAAACATTAAAAATGTAGAGTCAAAAGTACAAGTTTAGGAAACTTTTCTGAAAAAAAAAAAAAGACAAATTGAATGTGCAGACTGAAGGGGCTCATAGATTTCTGAGAAATAATGATACCTAACATTCATACCTAACATTTTAAATCAAAGCATTTTCTGTTAAAGATGTTAGAATTCAAATACAAAGAAAGAATCCTAGGAGTCGGCAAGGGTAAAAAATCATGTTTCCTACTAGTGAAATAGCAAGTTGGATTCGACTTCCTCACAGTAGTATTCAATGCAAGAAGACAGTTTGATCAGCATCTAAAATATGCTGAGAGGAAGAAAATGTGATGCAATAATTTTAAAATCAGTCAAACTATCTTTTGGTTATAAAAAATAACTTTTGAATATAAAGTATGCACAAAGTTATGCCAGTTATTAGTAACAAGGTCTGAAACTCTTGGAGGAGAAAGCAAGATGATAATAAAATAAAAGAAAGGGGAGAATGGAGCTGAAATCAATTGACTAGATAAGGAGAACTAAGTGATGTTTTTTGGATACACAGAAGTAGACACTTATTTTCACCCACCTCCATTCTTGCCAAAATACACTAAGATTAATTTTTACTTAATGAGAACCAAAGCAATGTAAGTGAGGTGGCCACAATGATCACAATAAAAATAGTAAGAGTACTTAGCCAGCTTCTTTTGGTTTCCAGAGTCCCTAGATTTTTACCCATTTAAGGAGTTGACAAAATATGAAAAGCTCGATTCTTGCCATGTTTACAGCTTTTTCAGACTCAAATCATCCAATATAATTCAAAAAGAACTTTATACAACTTGGATTGTGGTTTTCCAGTCAAACCAACCAAAATCTAGTCCACATTCTTTTCTAGAGACATGTTATTGGAAACAGAAATCCTATTTATTCCCAGTCCACATCCTCTTCCTTTCCCTCTAATCCTTCGCTACCAAGACAAAGACAGAGACAGATATAAAGATGGAAATTCCACACTAAGCAAATCTATTTTCTTGCAAAATGTTACTCAGACTACTTCATTTGATTTCTCCATAAAGTTATTGTTCTTTATAGCTTTTTTTCTTTCCTGCCAATGGATTTGTGCCAGTACCACACTGTCTTGATGACCACAGCTTTGTAGTACAACCTGAAATCTGGCATTGTGATGTCCCCAGATATGGTTTTCTTTTTTTTAAAATGTATTACCTTGAAAGTAGTACAAAAGAGGTAACATTTGAGAATTTCATTAAATATCATAAAATAAACCTATATGTACAAACCTACATAAAATAAATAAGAAGGACAGGTATGAAGAACATGAAAATCAAGAACAATGTGCAGGAAACTGGAAAATAAATTCATGAACTTACTAGTAACTATAATTTTTATTCAAATTTTTATTCATACACCTAAATATGGCACTTCATATATTATATACATGGAAATTATTGTAATCATAAACAAGTTTTCTCCACATTTCAATTGATAAAGGATATTTCTAATAATTTAGTTTCATTAAAATCTGATTTTTCATTCTAATGCTATATAGTTTTCACTTTTTAATCCTATTTTTGTTCCCATAAATGGAGTTATTAATCTAAGGCAGAAAATTATTTCAAAAACCCAAAATATCAGATTATTAAAATTATATATTTTTCTGAGTAGATTTCTTGAAATCATCCATCTCATTGTAGTTCTGTTAAAGTAGTATATGTTACAACAAAAATAAGAATGTATAGAAATTATGTATGCAATGCATTTATTCAATAATGAATTCCTATTTAGGGATCTTTCTGTGCCTTTTAAATGGAATATAATTTTTAATAAAAGATAAGCAGAATTGGGATGTCTGAGTGGCTCAGTGGTTGAGTGTCTGCCTTTGGCCCAGGGAATGATCCTGGAGTCCTGGGATCAAGTCCCACGTTGTGCTCCCTGCATGGAAGCCTGCTTCTCTCTCTGCCTGTGTCTCTGCCTCTCTCTCTCTCTCCCTCTCTCACTGTCTCTCATGAATAAATAAATAAAATCTTTTTAAAAATAAGCAGAATTGTATGAACAATATATATTTATATTGGGGAGCCCTAAAAAAAGTGATTTCGTTGCCTACCTTCTAGAAGTAAAATATTGGTGTTTGTCTTTAAAGGAGTCATACCAAAAAAAAAAAAAAATGAATAAAAATATAAAAAAATTAAAAAAAAGTCATACTAGAACTAGTTTTTTTTTTTTCCTAAGAAGCACTTATAGATAAAAGCATAGAATTATTTTAAAAAAAGAATAAGGTTTCAAGAATTGGAAGTTATGTAATAGTGATTAATAGACAAAGAAGTATGACAGCCTGATCCTCAAGGGTAAAATAAGCAGGATCCCATTTACCTGTTTTTATCTCAGGAAAGGCTTTGTGCTCATAATCAAGTGGATTAGGGACAAATGAAGAAGTATGGATAAGACAGAAGAACTTATTAAATATATTTTTTAATGTGACAACTAACTGTACTAGTCATCTAATTAGTATACTTCCCACCAACCTACTGATGGAAGCATCCGGCATTTTCCCCAAAGCAAAACATTAAAATGATTATCTATTTTTTAAAGATTTTATTTATTTATTCATGAGAGACACACAGAGAGAAGGCTGAGATACAGGTAGAGGGAGAAGGAGGCTCCATGCCAGGAGCCCAATGTGGGACTCGAACCCAAGACCACTGGATGACACCCCGAGCCGAAGGCAGACGCTCAGCCACCCAGGTGCTCCTCAAAATGGAAGTCATAAGAAAAACATTAAGAAGTGAATTTAACTGCATAAAAATGAAATACAACATATCAAATCTTGTGGAATACTGTTAGAAGAATGTCAAAAGAAAAATTAATAGCAATAATAGCATAGTTCAGAAAAGAGGAAATTGAAGAGCAAAGTAAATCTGAAGCAAGCAGAATAAAAGAAATCATAAAGATAAAAATAGTAACCAATCAAATTAAAAACAGAAAAATGATAGAAAAAATATGAAACAAAGAGCTGATTCTTTGAAAAGATTCATAAAATTGCCAAACCTCTAACAAGACTGACAAAGTAAAAAGACATTATATGAATATCAGAGTTAGAGAAAGGGATATCACTATAAATTTTGAAGACCTCAAGGTTAATACATGTAAACTATGAACAACTCTACACACATAAATATGATGTATTAAATTAAATTGTTCAATTCCTTAAAAAACACCATGTAATATCCACTATGAAATAGATCACCAATAAAGGAATTGAATTCATAATTAGCAAACTCCTAAAAAGCAAATCTTCAGTTGTATGTGGTTTACATTAGAGACTTCTGCCAAATATTTAAAGACAGACAAATAAATAACAAGCAGCACAATTAGAAATTAAACAAAAGATATGAAGAGACTTTCACCAAAATGATTGTACAGGTGACAAACACATGAAAAGATGTTCAATAATATGAGTCATTAAGGAAATAATAACATTTAAAAATTCTAGATGAGATTAGTAGTCTAAATGTTGATATCATAAAATAAAGGCTTTGTCAGTTTGATGTTTGTGTTGTCAAAAGTTAGGCCAACTGCTAAGACCAGTTCAAAAGAAAATTATTCCATGCATCCTCTCATCCAGCAGAATCAACATCTGTAGAGGCCTATGTGCCAATCACTAGGCGGAACGCATACTATCTAATACGTGTGTGTGTATAAAACTATACAGGTATTACACATAGTGTAGGCTGCAGAAATGTTACATGTTAAATTCACAGCTTAGGAAAATCTTTCATTGTGAGTTTAAGGGAAGAAAAAAATATCTAACATATACATTAAAAGAACCTTACAATAAAATGATAAGAAAAAGAGATAGAAAACCCCACAGAGCAAGTAATGCAATTCTAATGCATACCACTACAGGGACTTTTGAGGAGAAAGTGGTAGTAGAACACAATGATAACCATAACTGAAACTGAAAAATAATGAGAATAAAACATGCAATTTTTTAAATGGTCAGTAGAAATCCCCAAAATAACAGAAATTGAAGAAAAACATTATTTTCTGAACATTATTTAAACTGACTTTTTACCAATGAGAAAATCCTTTTAGCTTAACTTTGTCCCTCAAGCAGTATTTGGATTATGACTGAATTCTTAGGGATGGGTAGCTAATTGGTACTTCATTACTCAATATGCTTGCAACCATAATAATATAAATATTGTTTATTGACTTTAATTTTTTTTAAGATTTTATTTATTCATGAGAGACAGAGAAAGAGAGGCAGAGTCACAGGCAGAGGGAGAAGCAGGCTCCATGCAAGGAGCCCGACGAGGGACTCGATCCTGGGTCTCCAGGATCACGCCCTGGGCTGAAGGCGGCGCTAAACCATTGAGCCACTGACGCTGACCTAAAAATCCATTTTTAGGCCAAGAGAAGATGTTAGGTTTAAAGGATAAAATGAAACACCAAGAACTGTGAAGAAAAAAGTGAAACTAATGCAAAGCAGATTGTGAAGAAAATTGGTAGAAAAGAAAGTTTGTCTATTATTGATATGAAGAATAATTGTTAGAAAATCTGAAACAATAAAACTGTCTTCATAAACAGAGATGAAGGAGATGACTTGAGCAAGTTAAACGTTTATATTTGATATTAAGGGCAAAATAAGTTTTATGAAATTAATACATTCAGAAAATAAAATATTATTTTGTAAAGGAAATAACCAAAATATAAACAATTTTAAATAAATAACCTGAAAAGGAGACTTAGAAGTGAAGGAATGGTATGGGACTGTTAATTTTCATTATGGCATCCTTTAATGTGATTTCCTTACTGTGCATATATCAATTAATAAAAACAAATATTTTAAAAGAATAGATTGTTTACTTAAAAATGATAGCTGTCTGTGGCATAAGGATGCTTATTGCTGAATTATTATAAAAAAAAGTTTAGAATGCAATTTACCAAACCAGAATCATGCATATAAACATTTTTTCCAGCATCTTTTATGTATAAAAACATGTTATTTTCCTGGGATTTTACTGCTGAATTTGAAATATCACTTACCCAAGGCTCTTTGTTTCTTCCTAGTTACTTGGTTAGCACCTGCTTCTATTCACACACATACATTATGTGAATTACAAGTAAATAAAATAATTGGCCTCAATTAGACTAAATTTCCACCAAGTGGATTATTGTGCCCTTATTATAACTTCATAGTCTAAATAGCCACACTCACAACTCAAATGTGCCTTTAATTTAATTAATTATACTTTTTAGTTAGGAAAATTTTGTTCTTCATAAAATATGATTTCATTAAAGTAACTACAATAAAAAAGAATTACCTTCCATTGGGAATATACAATTAAAAGTAAGATTTAAATGATTTTAGCATGCAAAGTAAAATAATGCTCATTTCTAATATTTAAAGAACCAAAATCTTCCTGGCTTTACTAAAGGCATCATCAATATTTAAAAATGTGGTCTGTGGAATAAATCATCGAGTTACTCTATTTAAATTCCCCCTAGTTCATCTAGCAATAGACTATAAGTCACCCGAAATTTTTTCTCTCCAATGGAGAGTGGCTGGTACTTTCAATCCTATGTCATGAAATCCACAATTATATTGTCTGAAATAATTATCCAGGTATTTTTCTTGTTCACTTTGTAAGCTTAAAATTGACCTGTGATGTTTATTTTCACAGCTAGGCAGCATCATACTATACCCCTTTACAAATAAATGTATTACAAATTAAAAGACGTAATTTTTCTTTTATCTTTTATTAATTTTCTATAATTCTTTTCTCTCAATAATACGTACAATGAAGAGTAATCACTGATCATTTGTTTTAATTTGTCAATAACCATTATAATTTCCTATAAGGATAACTTTGAAAAAATAGATTGTTTTTTAAATGGCTAAAATGAACAACATAATAAAGGTCTTGAAATATTTTTCTTTCTAACTGTAATCATTTAAGCTATGACTGAATATTACTTTTTATTTTTTATAAAACATATACAGAAAAATGGTAAGCTTATAAATGATTAACTTTTTTTTTTACCTCGTAAGAATCAAGAAAATCAAATAATTAGGTGAAACACTATATTCCATTATACAACAGGTTAATCAGTTCTATCAAAATTCACAAGTCTTGGGCAGCCCAGGTGGCTCCAGCAGTTTAGCACCGCCTTCAGGCCAGGGCATGATCCTGGAGACCCGGGATGGAGTCCCACGTCGGGCTCCCTTCATGCTTCTCCCTCTGCCTGTGTCTGTGCCTCTCTCTCTCTCTCTCTCTCTCTGTGTGTGTGTGTGTGTGTCCCTGATAAATAAATAAATAAATAAATAAATAAATAAATAAATAAATAAATAAAATTTAAAAAAATTCACAAGTCTTAGCTATAATTTTGCAATGCAAAGATATATATATGTATTTTAAAGTTTTTCAAATAAATTAAGAATCAAGAGAATTAAACAATAATAATAAAGTACTTATGTTTCTCTTTAAAGTTATACTTGATTTTATTATAATATTTATGAATTTAAAATTCATATTGTTACAAATATATATGCATAAAACACCAGTCCTTCTAAATATACAAAGCAAACATTGACCAAACTGATGGAAAAAATAGTAATGCAATAATAGTGTGACTTCAATATCCCACTTTTAATAATGGAGAGAATATCTAGACAGATTAAAAAGAAAAAGAGGATTTGAATAACACTATTGGCCAAATGGACCTAATAGATATACATAAAACAGTCTACCCAACAGAAGCAAAATACACATTCTTTTCAACTCTATGTGTTTTTCTTTCCATGTGTTTTTTCTTCACATGTTACAATACAAAAGAAGTTTTAACAAATTTAAGAAGTTTAAAATTCTACCAAGTATCTTCTTCAACCACATTGGTATAAACCAGAAATAAACAGCAAAAAATAACTGAAAAATTAATAAATATGTGGAAATTAAACAATCTTGAGGAGAACAAAGTTAAAGGTATCATACTTCCTGATTTCAAATATATTACAAATTTATAGTAGCCAGAACAGCATGGTACTGGCATAAAGGCAGACATATAGACCAGAATGGAGAACCCAGAAATGAATTTGGATTCATACAATCAATCGGTCTTTGCTAAGTGTGACAATAATATACAATGGAGAAAGGACAGTCTCTTCAACAAATGGTGTTGGGAAAAGTGGATAGCCAAATGAAAAAGAATTAAATTAGAACCTTATATAACACCATACACAAAACCCATTCAAAATGGATTAATGACTTAAATGTAAGACCTGAAACTATAAAGCTTCTAGGAGAAAACAGAAAAAACTCCATGATATGGGTCTTGGAAGTTATTATTATTTTTTTAATATGACACCAAAAGTACAGGCAATGAAAACAAAAATAAACAAGTGGGACTACATCAAACAATAAAGCTTCTGCACGGCCAAGGGAACAGTCAACAAACTAAAAGGCAACCTACGAATTAGAGAAACTAGTTGCAAACCATATATCTGATAAGGGCATAATCTCAAAAAGGTACAAGGAACTCCTATATTTCAATTTTAAAACCCAAAATACTGACGACCTAATTTTAAAATGGCCTAAGGGCTTGAATAGATATTTCTCCATGAAAGACATAGACATGGGCAGCAGGCATATAAAATTTTTTTTCAGTATCACTAATCATTAGGGAAATGCAAATCAAAACTATAATGAGGTGTCACCTTACCTATTTGGATGGCAAGTATAGTGAAAAAAAAAAAAAAAGAAAGGACAACAAGTGTTGGTGAAGATGTGGATAAATCAGAACCCTTATACACTGTTTGGAATTCAAAATGGTATGGCTGGTATGGAAAACAGCATGGAGGCTCCTTAAAAAATTCAAAATAGGACTATCATATATTCCAACTTCTCCCACTCTGGGCCTTACTTCAAAATTACTGAAATTAGAATCTTGAAGAGATACCACTTGTCCCATGTTTATTGCAGTGTTATTTGCAATAACCAAGAAACAATTTAAATGGCCATTGAGAGATAAATCGATAAAGAAAATGTGGTATATACCTAAAATGGATTGTTATTCAGCCTGGAAAAAAAAAAATAAAAGAGCAGAAACCTGCTACCTTGATAACAGGTGAATCTTGGGAGTACTGTAAATAAAGTAAGCCAGTCACAGATAGACAGGTATTACCTGATTCTATTTAAAGGAGGTATCTGAAATAGTCAAATTCAAGGATCAGAGAGTAGAATAGTGGTTGCCTGGGATTGGTTGTGGGGTAGGAAATGGAGAGTCACTAGTCAACAGATGTGAACTTTCCCTCAAGCAAGATGAAAAAGTTCTAGAAATCCGTTATACAACATTGTGTCTTTAGTGAACAGCAATGATTTGTAGAATCAAAATGTATTAACAGGAGAAATCTCATGTTAAATGTCCTTATCACAATAAAATTAAACACATTTAAATTTTTTAAAGAATGATATTTAAATATTAATATCTGTTACAAAGAGTACTCCTTGCTTTTGCTTGCTATTACTTCTAGAGTTTTCAGTGAACTAGGAAATATATAATTGAAAATAAGAAAAATAATAATTCCACCTTGATATATTCTACTTTATCTTGGTATATCTACTTTAAATTGACAATCACAAAGTTTTGCTATTTTTTTTTAAATTTTGTATTTGTATCTCTTTTAACTATTGTTGAGAAATTTTGGATATTAAGAAGAGTGATACAATGAATTACTTTAATTATCTTACAATATATTTACAATAGCTTCAAATGAATAATAACAATATTAACAAAGTATGGTTTGGTTTAAGATTATTGGCAGTTTTTGTGTTCCTAAGATTATAAACTATTGAGTATTATCAAATTACTCTCTCTATTTGGTTAAGTGACCTGTATAAACAGAGATCAGATTCAGTTACCTACACTATTTGAAATCTTTTTTTTTTTTTTAACATTTTTATTTATTTATGATAGTCACAGAGAGAGAGAGAGGCAGAGACACAGGCAGAGGGAGAAGCAGGCTCCATGCACCGAGAGCCCGACGTGGGATTTGATCCCGGGTCTCCAGGATCGCGCCCTGGGCCAAAGGCAGGCGCCAAACCGCTGCGCCACCCAGGGATCCCTACCTACACTATTTGAAACTTGCTCTTTGTTGTCTTTTTAATTATGTAAAGAACCTATAAGATTCCAGAAGTAAGATTACATAAAAGTTCTATTTTGTGAAATGATTTTCAAGTCTGTTTCTCAACCATGCCCTCCCTTATATATAATCATTTTAAAGAGTTTTTCTTCCCTCTTTCCATTTTCCTTTTTTTTAAGGTTTTATTTATTTATTCATGAGACACAGAGAGAGGCAGAGACATAGGCAGAGGGAGAAGCAGGCTCCCAGTGGGGAGCCTGATTCAGAACTCGATCCCAGGACACTGGGATCACAACCTGTGTGGAAGGCAGATGCTTAACCGCTGAGCCATGCAGGCATCCTTCCATTTTTTTTCTTTACAGGTAAAAGGAAGTGCACACAAACTTAGGAAAGGATAGAAGGAAGGAAGGAAGGAAGGAAGGAAGGAAGGAAGGAAGGAAGGAAGGAAGTTAGTTTCTCTTCTTACTCATACACAAAAAGTAACATACGTCCATTTTAATGCAACTTGCTTTGATCACTTAACAAATTGTATTCCAAAATATGCAATATATAATACATTATTTAGAAATTTCCCCAAATGCTTTTCACAGATACATAGTACTCCACTGTGTAGTATATTGTAGTAGATTCAATTGTTGGATTTTGATGTTGATGTAGATTTTTGGATGTTGATGTAGATTCCAATTGTGTACTAGTATCAAAAATGTTACATGGAGGATCACTTGGTACATGTCATTTCAAATTAATGTTAGTGTAGTTTGAAGTCTTTGGGATAGATTTTAATCCAAAGAGGGATTGCTAGGATAAAAACTAGATGCATATGTAGTTTTTCTAGACATTGCCAAAAGATCCTCCACAGATGTCATCCCATTTTACAAAATCTAAGAGTGCTTCCTTCTTCCTTAGCCCTACCAACAGAGTGTGTTATAAAACTTTTCATATATTTTTGAATCTTAATTTGCATTTTTCTCATTATGACATTTATAATACAATAGCACATATATTTACAACAAATATTATGTCATCTGAAATATGAAATCTACATTCTTTGGATCTGAGTAACCCAGGGGAATATCTTGTGTTAATAACACAAGTACCTGTTTAATTGTAAGTAATTAAGGTAATTTTAAACCATACATTTTACTCAATACTGCAGTTTAAAGAGATATAGCTAAGAGAAAGAAAAAAAGAAGGAAGGAAGGAAGGAAGGAAGGAAGGAAGGAAGGAAGGAAGGAAGGTAGAAAAGAAAGAAAGAAAGAAAAGAAAGAAAGAAAGAAAGAAAGAAAGAAAGAAAGAAAGAAAGAAAGAAAGAAAGAAAGAAAGAAAGAAAGAAAGAAGGAAAGAAAGAGAAAAGGGGTGGGGAAGGAGACAGGGAAGGAAGAAAGAAGGAAAGAATGTAAGCTAGCTCTAAATCAAAACAATAAAGAATATGAATAAATTAGAAAGAACTGCTTAAATCAATGTAATTACCTTTGCTTGAAATCTGCTTCAGAGTTTGAAGTCTATGCCATATCTACTGAAATAAATAAATAAATAAATACATACATACCAGTAAGTTTATGTATTTTGCTCATATTCATATTTCTCATAGATTTTGCCTGGAAATAACACATTTTAAAGTTTTACTAGATTCCAGCAGTAAGCTGTACATGCAGAGCCTCAGAAATAGATCAATGTCTCTTGTTAATATGTTTCTTGACCATCTTATTCTGGGTAGGAACTACAGATTAATATTTTATCCTCTAATTTTTATATTGCATATTACACAGCTCCAAAAGGGATATTACACAGCAAACTAATAAGAAGTGAAGCCTGTGTTAGCTGTTTGATCAAATATGTTTCATGCAAACTGCCTAGCAACATCAAAAACAATTAGTCAGACCCAAAATTCAATCTGAGTTAGCATTCATATTCAAAGATTTGATTGCAGGTAGGTTCAGAGACCAAAGTATTGTATTTTGATTTGTTTTGAAGTGGCCATCTGCCCAAATCAAAGAGCTACCACAACAGTTTGGCAGGCAGCTTAAAGAATCAAAAAAACTGCTTTGTGTAGGTCAGGTTCACAGGCATCCCCCTGTTGCTTGGAAAGCACAAAAAAGTAGTGTTCACAGCGTGTGGTATTTTACTAAGTTGCCATCCAAGTGTGTCTATAGCTTCTAAATTGTCAAATATTGCAACTCTCATAAGAATCCTTTAGGAAACTATAAAACAAATTTCAAATATCAGGGGCTGACATATTTAAAAATAGCATAAAAATCCAATTAAATATTGTAGAAAATTGCATGATATAATAATCCTGATGCATACGAAATTTATATCTTGACACATTAAAAATGTTCCTTTTGATTAAAAAAAGAGCTTCGAAAATATTGATAGTCTTATTAGTACACTTCATGAATATGCTGGTCAATAGTCAAATTTTTAATTGTTTAAAGCAAATCCAACACCACAAAGACCAGACTTCAAGTGGAATAATTCTTGCTTTTCCCTCCCTGTCCCTCCACCTCCTTTCTAAAACCAGTCTTTCCCCTAGTCCTAGGTCCACGCCTGGGAACTGTAGGCCATTGCAGTTTCTCTCTTGGAAGGATGGCCCTTGAAAGGAGTTAAAACATGCTCACGGGTAGTGAATTTGAGTTGGAGGACTGTAAGAGGTTACTAGGAGGACAAGCTCCCTTGGTATCTGGCACTTGTTTGAAAGCTTGCAGTAACTAGTGGATGCCAGCTGAATTCTTTAGAGGGTTTTAGGCTGGCAGGAAGAAAGGTGATTCAAACATCAGCCTAAAAATACTAGATGCAGCCTCACTTTAAAGAGCTCACCAACCAGATGATGATCACCAGGAGTGGCAGGGGGATGTTCCCATTGCTGATGGTGAGCATATCTGATGTGGACACCAACGTTGTGTATTCTTTCCTCCTCGGCTTTGTAGTGAAGGAAGGATGTGAACAGAGAGTGGGTGCCTGGGGTTCAGACCAAGTTACAGGCACCCAGTGATGTCTGCATCCACAGGAACTCCCTGAACTTGAGGGTTCACTGGGTGAGTGAGCTTGTATCCTTCAGGAAAGTTAAACTCATCAGTGACAGTGTCAGATCGTATGGAACTCCTTACCTACATATAAACTTCAAATTCACCCAGTAATAGTTGAGAGTCTACAGGGGATGATTATGAGCCATTTCATTTCCAAGACTCAGTGCATAGCTGTGAAGGCTTATCAGAGGAGATCACAGCCCTTAAAACCAACTAAGATCTATTAGCAAAGGCTTGCAAAGAAAAGCAGGGATCACAAAGACAAGATGGAAGAACCTGGAGACAGGGATCCCTGGGTGGGCAGCGGTTTGGTGCCTGCCTTTGGCCCAGGGCAGGATCCTGGAGACCCGAGATCAAATCCCACGTCGGGCTCCCGGAGCATGGAGCCTGCTTCTCCCTCTGCCTGTGTCTCTGCCTCTCTCTCTCTCGCTCTCTCTGTGTGTGACTATCATAAATAGATAAGAACTAAAAAAAAAAAAAAAAAAAAAAAAGAACCTGGAGACAAACAGCAACCTGGGTATTCATAAAGGAAGTGGCTGATCCCTGGAATAAGTACCCTCTGTCTTCTGCCCACCCCCATCCTTAGTTTGGAGGTTCCCTCTCACTTCCTCCACCCCTGGCTGTTGAAAGATGCTCTGTCCTGAGGAACCTCAGTTCACTCCCCATTTCTCAGCCCATACACTCATCGGAACAATTCTCCAAACTATTCTGACAATTCATTTCTAGGTTATCTGTGACGCAATCTCATGGCAATTGGCCCAGCCTCAGGATGTCTGTGCATACCGTCGTGTTACTCCTGAGTCACAGCAGGGCTCAGGACCCCAACTTGTGGTCATCTAGTAGGGTGCCATCACACCAGGGTCTCGGACAGCAGAGCTGCCTAGTAGGAAAGAAGTCCATTCTTCCCACTGAACACTATTGTGTCCAGATAATCTCCAATCTCTTCTCAGAATCCTCACTGTATAAAACCCTGTCACATCTGCCAACGTTTGTGACAGTCACTATCACTTCTTGGTCTCAGAGCCTTATGGACCCTCCTGTCATCACCTTCCATGTAAATCAAAAACTTATCCTTTTTTAAAACTTTATTTATTCATGAGAGACACAGAGAGAGGCAGAGACATAGGCAGAGGGAGAAGCAGGCTTCCTACGGGGAGCCCCATGTGGGACTCGATCCCGGGACCCCAAGATCATGCCCTGAGTTCGAAGGCAGATGCTCAACCACTGAGCCACCAGGTGTCCCAAAACCTTTTTTTCTTAAAGTATACACTGACTTGTTTTGTTATGTAACCAGTGTTGATTTGATTTACTGGGTATGAAATGACAGCATCCTCTGTCGAGAAAAAAAAAAAAAAAAAAAGACACCCATCATCTGCAGTACCAGTGTGGTTGTGAGTTGTGTTCATACGCTACAGATGAATTAAAGTATGGAAACAAAATTCAGTTGGCCTAGGTCACCTTTATCTGATCCAAATAAAAATTTACTTGCTAAGGTCTACAAACTTATTTTTTTGTGTCTCCTACAGCATATCAATGACTTTGACAGACTAGAATTAATAAACTCAACTAGCCTTTTTTTTTTTTTTTTTTTTTTGTGAAATAAAAATAACACTTGTTTCTGTTCCTTGTTGCTTTGGCGTAGTCCTCATGTCCCTTTTGTGACAATTATCATACTTATAGTTGAGCTGTTAAAGATAGATTAAATTTATAGTTGAGGATGAATATTTTAATTAAAATGAAAGTTTCACTTCTACCCACCAGACTGTGTTTACTTTGAGTATATATAATTGTCTCTTGTATTGTTAAACTTCTATTATATTTTTCTTCTGAAAAAATTAGCCAGATAATCACCAGAACATTTTCTGCAAATAAAAGCACATGCAAAACATAAAATGTAACAAAAGAAAAGCAAATATGATACTTAAAGTTCCTTGAGAATTCAGTATTAGAATTAGCAACTCAAACATAATCCACTAAAATTTGCCAAATTTAATATATTTAATATAACTTGGCCCTTGCTCTAGAACAAAAAGATATATTTTAGGATATAAAACTCTTACATACATATATATTTTTTAAAACTAATAAATGATTAAAATGACTTTTTCTTATTAAGTATCTGTCCAAGTTGCCAAAGGCATTGTACAGGCAGATTAAAATGCAGTACATTTTTTAAATTAATGGACCATTTTTTTAGAGCAGTTAAGATTATCAAAAGAATTAAGTGGAAAGTACTGACTTTCCAATTACCCCTTTTTTTTGGTCTTTAGGTCTTTAGCATTTTTTTTTTAAATCTGGTCTATAAAAGTCCCTGACTCACTAAACTTTCCATCTTATTTTATTTTACTTAAAATATTTTATTTTTAAGTAATCTCTACACCCAACATGGGGCTCAAAGTCATGACCCTGAGATCAAGTCGTGTACTCTAAGGACTGAGCCAGCCAGATTCCCTTAAACTTTCCATTTTAATTCATCCACAGTTAACGCTGTAAAAGCAATCATTTTTAGATGAAAGTCTTAGCATCTGTCATATCTCTGTTGTAAACTAAAGTTGGAATATTGAAGAATATGTCAATTCTTTAGTAAACATCCCTGACTCTACCACATAGATAAAGATGACATTGTGGCCATAATTCTCAAATTTTAGCAGGCAATGGGAATCACTAGAAAAGCCTGTTCAACCCTGGATTGCTGATTCAAGTTCTGAAGAAATAACAAACTTAATAAAGTAAATGTTATAAAGTTAAACACACAAGTTTGAATATTTGTGTAAATAAGAAAAGCTGAGGTTTTAGATTCCTTATAAATATCAAAGTCCATCATGTCCTCAAAACATGAACATGAGGCCAGTTCTGAAAACTATTTGTAGTATCTACAAAAGCTAAACACACACATTTTCAAAGATCATCAATCCCATCCTAGTATATACCTGAGCCCAACATCAGTGCACCCATAAGCTCACAAAAAAGCATGTACTAGAATATTCATGATAGCATTATTTGTAAGCCCAAACTGAAAACTACCACATAGATGTCCAGTCACATAAGAAGCCATAAAAAATTAAGGAATATTCACAAAATGAGAATCAATTATTTATAATGTGCACAATGCATAATTTATTAATATTAGTATAAAAGGGGCAACACTAATCTTTGGTTTTAGAAGTCAGGAGAATAGTTAACTGGAGCAGTGACTGGGATGAGAATGTTCTAAGGCTGACAGAGTTTTTGATCTGACTCCAACTAAACTGCGGTCTTCTGATCGTGAAATCAATTCACTGAGCTGAACCCTTCTGATATGGGCGCTATTCTCTGTAAATACTATACTCAATAAAAACTTTAAAGTACATAGAAATTAAAAATTTCATTCCCATGTATTGCATTTTACAAATAGTTTATTAAAAATAAGTAGAAAAGCTTTCATTGCTACATGCTTTGTAAATCGAAAGAAAAAAGTAATCTAACTTTCAAAGGCTTTTCAGATCACTGAAGAAAACAAAATTAAGAGCCCAAGCAGCATCAGGAATAGGTACCAAAAATAAATAAAGATAAATGATGTAAATATCTGGAAAATAGTGCTATTGATACTGGTCCTATGGGCTCTATGGCAATGCATTCTTCTATGAATTTCATGATGACTACATCCAGCATGAATTCAATCTCACTGGAGTCAATGAGCAGGTGCCTCACTATCCAGAAAGTCTAGACATGACCTTGGACCTGGAGTCTGATGAAGAGTTAGAAGACAACCCCAATCAGAGTGACCTGATTGAGTTGTCAGCCCAGATGCTTCATGGATTGACCTACTATTCCTGCTATGTCTGCCAACCTTAGCATTATCCAGATGTTAGAAAATACCCGCAGGGAGATTTTGGCTACTGTCATCCCATGGGTATTATGAGAACCAGCCAGTGCTTCCATCAGCTTTCCAGACATCCCGGGAAGCCACGATGAACCTATTCCAAGTGCATAGACATACACACATCCAAGACAACCTGAAACACCACCACACAGACTGCACCTACGTCGACATCTGTTTTTCTCACACACTTTTCATAGAGCATCCCAAATGCCAGCTCAAGCAGCTCACCTGCTGTTTTGTGCCCAGGCTCTACAGTTTCAAGATCCATCCAGTGGCCTACAATTCCAGATCATCAGTGACTCCAGGAGCCCAGTCGAGATGATTCACTGATTCTTCACTTAACCTGTCAGTCATTGATATATCCATTCCTTTGTTGCCACCCTTTTAGGAACCTCTCTAGTTTTTTTGTTTAGTTAAAGGGATTATTATTTTGGTGGGACTATAAAATAAAGTGGAAGAAAAAGGAAAAAGCATTTATTCAAAATTTATATAAAATCTTGTCAGATCTCTTCAGGAAAAAATAAGGTTTCACGTCTTCTGATACTGAAATTGCAAAATGATATGTCATTGTTGTGGATAACTCCATGCTAATGTATTTAATTACTAAATAAAATTAGCTATTCTTACTAAAACATATTAGCAAAATTAATTAATGAGCAAGGAGAATACGGTGCAGTACAAAAATAATGAAGAATTGTTTTTTAACCTGCAAAAACTACCATTTTGAAAAGATAGAGTGTATGGCTTTACAGAGAAATTTTCCATACATCTAAAACCAGCTAAATCTCAGAGTATATAAATAGTTCTAGGATACAGGTTGAAATGAACATTGCATGTGTTGAAACACGATAAAATGGCATTTTTTTTTAGGAAGGCAAGTCTCAAATCTCACTAGTAAATGGCAATTAGATCTTAGGAAGAATATTTTGTAAGCCTTTATTTTTAATTTATTTATCTTTTAGTTTCCAGTTTTAATTTTAATTCCAGTTGGTTAAAATAGAGTGTACTATTGCTTTCAGGTGTACAATTTAGCCTTTCAGCACTTCCATATAGCACCCCATGCTTATCACAACAAGGGCCCTTCTTAATTCCTACCACCTATTTAACCCATCCTCCCACCCACATCCCCTCTGGTAACCATCAGTTTGTTCTCTATAATTAAGAATCTGTTTCTTGGTTTGTCTCTTTTTTTATGGAAGAAATAATTTTATACTAGATAAAATGTAATGCAATGTTTAATAAAATTCAAAGAAAAGTATAAATAGCAATAGACATACTTAAACATGGCTAAGAATATTGTAAAGGTGAAAGGAAGCTAAAATTGGGGTATTTGATCTAACAGTTACTATAATGTACCATAAAACAATCCATTTTTGCCTTGGAATAGTGATCTAAGTTCAAAATAATGAATAATCAAATTAAATCTGAGTGTATATAAAATTTTTGAATATTAGTATGGGAAGAACAGATAATACAATGTATTGAAAATTGCCTTAATTATGTCAAATTGAATTGATAAGATAGGACATCACAGTTGGAGAACTAAAAACCCAGTCCCATCTCAGTGGAAATAATCAAAATGCCTATCTGGAGTGTATCCTTAGCCATCAAAATCCTGCTAGGCCAAAAAAAAAAAAAAAAAAAAAAAAGTCCTGCCAGGCCAATTAGATGACCAAAAATTCACCACTTCTATGTGAGTGACAACAAATACTCTGAAATTTTAATACTTTTTATAGTATGTCAAGAGATATTATTTGCTAAGCACTGCATTTTCCTTTAACTTTTCTCATATCACAAGGTTTGGTCTTGTTATCTAGATACTTCTACACCTATCTATACTTGAGGTGTTTGGATTTATCTGTAAACACTATGTTAGGAGCCACAGCTACAACAGGGTCAGACACATGGTTCACTATGGAGACTTTGTAGCAAGGTACAGGTGTGGGGAGCAGAGTTTATTAGGGTATAAAGAGTAAATGGGACAAAAAAAAATAACACAAAAGCTCAAGGCCCTTTGAAAATAAGCATATTTGGTGAAAATTGCAATCAAGGAAGCAAGGGGACAATGAGTATGAATAAGGAGCAGACAGCAGAGGTGCTTGGGGAAGCCACATACATGCACAAATTGAATATTGTCAGCCCCAAGTTCTTTCATGTCCTCTTGAATTTAACTGTAATTGAGGCACAGATCATAAGTCATAATGTTTTTTTAATCTGACATCCTTAGAGGGAAAAAAGTGACAAATATGATTTTCAGATTTCAAAGCATTCATTTAATCATTACATTTTGTTGTAAATACATGGAACGAACTTGGAGATATTTATATAGCACGTATCCTAATGACACATGGAATAAAAAGCTTTAAGCCATATCTCATCATCCTGAAATTTAATATGTCTTTTGTTTACCAAAAAAAAAGGCAAAATGTAAAGCAAAATGTAAATGTTTTACAGCTATGTCTATGGATTGTTATATTAAATATGGTGTTTATCATAGGAAGCTTCTGTTGTTCAAATGGGCATTGCAACATATTTTTCTTGTTCACTGAAATGTACACTTTATGTTAGATACAGGAAATTTAGCTGACAAACTTACTCTAATTACCCATACATATATCCCAGTTATGTTTAATTAACATAAACATTATACATATTTAAATCCTCTTGAATTATGAAAAACATTTTAAAGTATCTTTCTAGTACATACAGAAGGTAAAATTAAAATTGTATCTAGACTAGATTTATTTAAAAACATTTTTTTCTTGGGGCACATAGGTGACTTGGTTAAGTGCCAACCCTTCATTTTGGCTCAGGGCATGGTCTCAGGGTCATGGGGTTGAGCCTGTGTTGGGCTCTGCACTGGGCATAGAACCTGCTTAAGATTCTATGTCTTCTTCTCCCTCTGTCCCTCTCCTCTATCCCCTCTCTTGCATACATTCTCTCCTAAAAAAAAAAAAAAAAAAAAAAAATTGTGTCTTAAAAGTTTGATTGAAAAAAACTGTTTTTCCATCACTTCCACCTCTAGAGGGATTGATTGAGTCTCTTAGCATCAAATAATATGTACCTAAAAACAAGAATAGTTTATTTCTTAACCACATGGGTTATGAAATATACTGCCTTGCCTTCAAATGCTCATTCTGATGCTTTCTAGTTTCATAATCTTGAGAAAAGATAAGTCATCTGTGTTAAACTCAATGTATTCACAGGTGAGGTTGACATACATAGTGTCCCCTTATAGATCAATTGCAGAGGTTAAATAAAATATGCCACATAAAGCACACTATTGCACATAGAATAAGTGATCAATACATGTTGGCTACTATGGATATTAATTTTAGTGGAAGTATATATATTTGATAATTTCACCCTGACAATCTCTACAATCTTTCTACAGTGCTCCTGGCTTCTGATGTCTTAGGAGAGCCTTTCTCCCTAAAAGTAGATTATTCCACTTCAAATATGGCATATTTCATTCAAATATTCTGTACTTTTTATATTGATTAATAATCCTAAGTATAGATTGATTAGTTCCTTGGTTATTTTATATCTCAAAGCCACTAGTTTTCCATTGAACAGCTCTAGAAACATAGGTTTGTGTCCTTATTATCCATCGCCATTAAGAAACAGGAAGAGCCATGACCTGCATGCCAGTCTTCTCAAAAGCCTAATTGCTTCAGATAATTTTCGCTATTTTTTGAAACCTCTGGGACTGAATCTTGGACATGAATTCAGTTCTTCATTTGACTTATTCTGACTACATCCATAGAAAGGAACTCATAAACATTCAGATTTATAAAACTACTTAAAATAGTAAGGCTTTAACTCCTCCTATATGCCAAGCCCTACAGTCATGGTTATTTCCCAGGACCTTTAGCATAAGTGGGAATCTCCTCCTCCTTCCTTGTCAGGAGGTGAAATCATATCTCTGTGCCTGAGTTCATTAAATTTCCTCTTCTCTAATTGACCCACACAAAGTTTGGAAACACTGGGTAGATTATTCTATAATTCTGACTTTCAATTGTGAGCATGCCTAGCTTACTGCAACCGAAACTCTTAAGGACCCAGGAATAAATCATCACCTTTCTGTTCTCAGAAGGACAAATAGTGCCACTACTCAAAGAAGATTGTTTTTAGTAGGTCAATTCAATTTTCTTGAAAAGATGCAATTAAAATGTAGATCACACACACACGTATTGTAATGCATGATACTGCATTGTGAGAGGAAACAAAAACACAGGTAAATAAAAGTGAAACTTCCTCCACATTTTCACAATTCACTAGATAGCACTATAAAATGTCTTTGTAAAAGAAGATAATAGGCCTGTTGTTGGTTTCAAAACAGTTCTAGGAGGGTAAGTGTCTTGAACTATTGCCAAATGTGGCATCCATCTTATCTATTAACAGTCTTGGGAAGAGTGTCTTCAGAATGCAAAAGTTTAAAGCTGAAATTCACTTCTTGGGGTTAGAGCTTTTAATGGACTGACTGTCACTGATAAGGAAATGATGGAGAGCACAATGTTTCCGCAATCTCATTAGTTGGATGTATTGTGTGAAGTTGAATTTCCCAATCTCCAGAATACTAAGATATTCTACTAGGCAAGGAGAAAAGAGGAAAGCAATTCAAAGTTCTGTATGCGACTTTTATTCTTTTGAACACCGCATTAAAATAACAATTCCCATGGCAGTATATTTTCCTCACTTCTTTAGTGGGCAATAAAGATAAATCTCGTATTATTTTAGCATAATATCATCCTTCAAAATAAAATCTATTTTGGACATCTGAAGTGGTCAGAGAGCTTCTCTTAGTTCAAATAGAGTTGGCAATACACTGCTTACTGCATTACAAAGAGACAAGATAATATATTCAATCATCAGTGTCACAGGGACGTTCCTCACAAGCATTTGCTAGAAACTTTTAATGCTATGCAAATGTGACATTTAAGAAATATTTATTTAGAGGAAACCGAAATAAATTTGTTAATAGTCATAATGACCATGAAATATGATTTTCTATTGATCATTTATATTAACTGTCAATGTGTGAAACTAGGTCTCAAAATGCAGAAACATCTGGATGTGAATGCTAACCATGTCAATCATGTTAAATTGGTTGACAGGTACCCAGATGTTTGGCACATGGTAGCTAAACTGAAAATGTGTTTATCTCTAAAAATAAGGGTCTTCTCTTGTTAATGTGTGCTAGTGGATAAAGTCTATGAATTAAGACTTTGGAAGTTTTTTTTTTTTAATCTGTATTTTCAACTGAAATATATTCAGACAGATAGAAATGTATAATAAAAACAAAACAAACAATTGAACAAAAATTTTAGCCCCAGCTCTGCCAATTTTATTTATTTATTTATTTTTTGGTCTCAGGCAAATCACTTAATTTCTCTGAGTTCCAATGTATCCATTTGTATCTAAAAACTTAGATAATTAATTGTTAAAGCCACTTATAATTTTATGGTAATTTTAAAAAGATCAGAAAGGGGGTAATCTGAAACATGCATTTGATATGAGCGGCGGTGAATAAAAATATGATTTTTCCCCAAAAAGATGATTACTAGAAATGTGTGAAGTTTCAATTGGGAGAAAAATGTGTTTTCTGACACCTACAGTAGTATTTTCATGGAAACCAGGCAAAAGTGAGTAACTTGAAAGGACATAATAACTAAGATGTATGGAACACTTCCTGTTTTCTGGTTATTATGGTGATGGCTTTAAAGATTTCCTTACAGAATTTCCATAACAACCCTATGAGGTAGATTCCATAATGACCATGATTTTCTAGATGGAAGGACCTGGGACTCAGAGAGTTTGGGTGAGATGAATGAGGTGAAATTGCTTGTAAACACCAGGACTGGATTCAGAATCTGAGTCTGCCTACAGAGCTAATGTAAGTTGGCTATGCCTACAGCTACAATTTGAGAAAAAAAAAAAAAAAAAAAAAAAAAGAATGAGAATTCCTTTTAGAGGTTTGAAAGAGAGAAAGACACCATATAGTTTCAACAAATAATATTTTGAGACCAGCCCCTCTTTGTTTTGTAGAATATTTGTCCTACAGTGACTTTTAAAAACATTCTTGTAAATAACCATCAAGTGATTATTGGAAAATATGTAAGCAATCTCATGATAACTATATAATTAGAAGTTGCTTGGTCTTTAACCAATGGCTTCTGGCAAGAAATACATTTTTCTCCTGATTAGCCCCAAGGAAAAACTGCCTTCAGAAACGTTTGTCACTTAAATATGTTTAACTGTTCTCAGGGGCTTCAGTTGAAATAGTTGGGGGACAGGGCAGGCCCAAGGTTAAATAATGATTTTTCTGTTCACTTCATAAGGAAGAGTTTCCGACTTTTTTGTTCTGCTTACAAGGACTCTTCTTTTTTTTTTTTTTGTTAACACCAACATTCACAAATGGAGAGAGTTCACATTAAAATATGAATTTCTCTCTTTTCCACAAACATTGGCATATCTGCCAACCTTGGTACTCAACTCCAATGTGGCAACAATCCATAGTTGCTGGGTAGCAGCTGCCACCTTTGGGCAGGCCATGCACTCTGCAATGTTTCCAAGCCTCCAGAGGACTGCTGTACTCATTTACATTTCCAATCTGGCATAAAAAAAGATTTTGAGTAGTTTACAATCTTCTCCTTAATGCCACCGTTTAATACTTTTTTTTCCCCTTCCCAATACTCATTAGGGTCTTGTGAAATGCCCCGAGTCCAAAGCAGTGCATAATTTTTGTTGCCAGTAGAAAGGAGAATGGATTAATTTGATTAATTTCCTCTGGATGCTTTGAAGTAAAGCATCAAAGAATCACTGTTTACCTCTTGAAATGCTCAGATTTGATGCTAGAATAAAGAAAATGTGATTCAACTTTCATTCAAAGGACAATTGGACGGTATTAGAACTTTGTGCTTAAACAAAGACATATCACAGTTCATTTTATTCTTTTCTTAAAAGATATGTATTTAGCATTAATATTATTTACCCCCTGGCATATCTCAGTAAAAATAGTCTCCCTTTAATATGATTTTTAAATGTAGATTTTTAATTAAAGTACATTTGCACTATAAAAGAAGCTTTCATCCAAGGAAAAGAAAATTTGAAACTATTTTAATATACTCAAATTTGCGCTTTTAGAGAAACCTCCTGAATTATTGCATTACAATTAGTTGCTATGATATAACCGAGTCCCTGCAGTTCTGGAAAGAACCTTGAATCTTAGCCCTTTCATTATATGTGTATTATATAAGCTAATCGAAAATAACAAAAATAGTGAATTATATTAAATTTCTGAAATCATAATATATATCATTTAGAATATTTAGATTTTCCAGAAAATAACTAGTATTTTGATTCTTTACATGGCTAAAAAATAAAAATGAGTTTGAGTCATGCTGTCTTTACAATCCTCAGTATCTGTCTCCGTCTTTCTCTTGCTCACAAGCACAACACACACACACACACACACACACACACACAGTATGTTTTCAAACTCTGAAAGATAATATTTAAATGATGTATTGGAACAAAACAAAGTTCATGCTATGACATTCTGTCCTAGTACTAGTCTGTAATGTACTACTCACATATGCTGCTTGTTAAAATGGAAAATATTTCTAAATGATACACAAGTCAACAATTTTCCAACTGCTTTAATAATACATGCCCTCTGACTTCTTCACTTTTCTTAAAAACAAGACAACTGTTTGTCTTGAACCCAAATGGGATCATTTATGCTAAATCCCACCTCACCAAACAGACAAATCAATTTTAGTTTTGGCAATCCCAGAAATGGAATCTTAAATCAGTCTATCAGGATTCACCTGGTCAGCACTAGTGAGGTAATCCACCTGTTCGAATAGACTCCTGCCAAGCCCTATAAGAAGGTAACTTTACTACAATAAATTCACTTTTTGCTTGTATGACTTCCTTGTCCTCACTCCATTCTGCCTGTAAACATCTCTCATTTTGTGGTGCTCCTCAGATCTCCTTTCCATTTGCTAGATGGGATGCTGCCCAATTCATAAATCATTGAATAGAACTAATAAGATCTTTCAAATTTATGCAGTTGGATTTTGTTTTTTTTACTACATTATAGACACTATACTGAAAAGCTCTAACAACAATTTGCATCACCTTTATGCATAGAGCTGTTTATCATGTCTCCACAAAATGAAAACCTGAAAAAAATTCAAAACTAGGAAATGATAATGTTCCTTATATCATAAATTATAGTTATTCTAATGATATTAAAATGATATATATGGAAATTGTAAAAAGGGCCATCAAATATATTTCCTTCAACGTTAAACAACCAAAAAATGTAAAAAGCTTCAAAATTCAATTGTGTGTGTGAAAATTGACAAATTAAATCTAAAATTTACATGAAAAGTCAAAGAACTAGGGGCACCTGGGTGGCTCAGTCAGTTAAGCATCTGCCTTTAGCTCAGGACATGATCTCTGGGTCCTGAGATTGAGCTCCAAGTTGAACTCCTGCTCAATGGGAAATCTGCTTCTCCTTCTCCTTCTACTCCTACCCACCCCCATCCCCATTGGTCTCTATCTCTCAAATAAATAAATAAAATCTAAAAAAAAAAAAAAAAAAAAGAAAGAAAGAAGAAAAGTCAAAGAACTAAATGTAGACAAGACTATCATATTAAACAGAAAGCTAGAAGGATTTAACATTACTGGATATAAACACATTGTAGTATTCTCTAAAATATAATTTTGTACCATCTATATAGTCTAGAATATAATATCATATACATATGTACATACACATATGCACCTTATAAAAATTATTTCTATATGCTTTTGATAGTGGGTTATTCCTTATTTTACCATATTTTGTTTCCATTTTTCCATATCTTGAGCTCATATTGTATCTGTAATCAGGAATAAAAGTAGAAATTATCGATGGCCCGTAGAAATGACTCAGCTGCTCAACTTCCACCACAGTCCCTACCATCTTGACATCAGAAATTTTTAGAACAGATCTTTTGGCATTTGTTCACCTCTGTCTCCACCACTGAATTATCTTATCATTTACATTCCCTTCTGCAATTGCTGGAGGTGTTTCTTATCTTGATATCTAAATGAGTAGGTTATTGTGTATATGTCTCTGATTCAGGATGACAGAAGGTGGGTATGAAAAGCTTTCCCTATGTGGTCCAAAAAATCCAATTGCAAGTACTACTCACTGTATTTGCATTTCTTTCCTGATATTTATAAATTAAAAAAAATAAATCGAAGTGTCATATATGTGCAAAAATATGCATAAATGAACACACATAAGTGTGCCAATGAGTAGACTATTATCAACATTCTAGAAATTTCCTCCTGTCTTCACCTAGGCACTGTAACTCCTTACTCTAAATCACTCTCTTGGCTTCTAATACTGTAGACTAGTTACCCATTTTTGATCTTATATGGATGGCATTGTACATTCTGAGTTAGTATCTCTTTGCCTTATTTTGTTCTCTGTACCTTATTATCTTTTTGAGTCTCAACATATTGCTGTATAGATACAATTTATTCTTTTTAATTGCTGTGTATTATTCTATTATATTGTGTGAATATAGGATAATATTTATCAACTCTACTTTAGATGGGAATTTGGGATGATTTCATATTTTTCAGCAAAGAATACTTTTATACTTGTGTCTTGAAGCACTTATGTGCATGTACCTAATGTAGGTTAACTTAGAAATGAGAAACCTACATTATAGAAATGCATATGCTCAGTGGCAAACAGGAGCAAGGTTGAATTTGAGGATAGACATAGGGAAGGAAATTCTGTACTATGTCTCCATCCTAGGAACAGTGGCTGCTCTCCATATTTGCTATTACTGCATTCTTTACTATATTCATCTCTTTTAGGTATTAATTCATTTGTTAAACTGACCCCGTTCCAAGTAAAGCATGATTTATATCCTGACTGGTCCCTGGTAGAAAAATCACAATTTTCTAGAGGAGACAGACTGAAAGAATCCAACTGACAATATATAAGGGCAGCATTTAATTCAAATGTAAGACACGCTGGAAGTTAAAAATATTGTTTGTAATAAAACTTTCCTCATTTGAGAAGAAAAAAGGATAAAAATGACTAGATCCAAAGGTAATCTTTTGAAGTAGAAAACATTTCTGTGATTGAACTAATCATGCAAATCATTGCGACTGTAAGTTTAAAGGCATTTTTGAAAACTATATCCCATACTTGATAGATCAGTCTTACATGGAAAAACTCTGAACTTTATAAGAATGGAATTAACAGAAGCAAAAAAATAAATCAATTCAGGATTAGAATAAAATGGCTGAAAGGTTGATTCCAGTTTCAGACATCATGGAACGCCAATGAGCTTGATGTTCTGGCAGTGGGGCTGTGTGTGAATTTTCTCGACAACCCATAGATTCCAAGATCATCCCTAAACATCCTCACTAGGCAGTGCCACCCTTCTGGCCACCACCCATCCCAAAGTCTACTGATTAACCAATCCCACTGTCCTATAGGGTACCAAATTCACACATGAAATTGCAATATACGAATTAATCGTTATTATCCAGAAGCCATCTTAAGAAATTTATCAAAAGATAAAATTTATGGTTGAAGAAGTATCTATAAGTTTATTAAGTCTCAAACTAATCAAAAGGAGAGGGGGGCAAGTGAGTTCTCAAACAATTTTACTTGTAATTTGAATTTTCAAAATGTATGTGTATGTCCTTCTGAGTCACTAAAATAAACAAATTGAATTCTCCCTCTTCACTTATGAAATTTTTTTCCCTATGGACTTTGACATAATAAATCAATTTAATGCATCCTCAAAGGAATTTGAAGATTTTCATTGTAAATTCTTTAAAGCAGAACTCAAATGTGGAAAATAAAATCCATGGATATCTATGAGATAAGGAAGTTTTTTAGTCAAAACACTCTTGGAGCTTATATGTTAGCACAATGCATTACATTTTATTTATTTGTATATACTTTCTATATAGCAATAAAAAATTGAAATTATGACTTCTATATTTCTCTTATGTTATTTTATCTGTCCACTCAGTTTCACTTTTTTTTTTTTCTGACTGCGGAAATATAACTGCTATATAACTTTCATTGAAAACTTATTTTAAAAGTATTTTAGGAAGAATCCACTCATACATCTCTCTCTCCCCATTGTACAAAAAACGTTTTTTCTCTTCAAGTGATTTTAAGATGTAGAATAATAATTTTTAAACTTTTCCTTTCAAATCCACTCCTATGCAAATTCAAGCCCACATATATTTACTACCTGAACCAATATATGAACTAACTTCACATTTTCAAGACAAATATTATTTTCTGTATGCCTTTTTCTTTGTAAGGATTTAAAGTTAGCACCCACTATCATTAAAATGTATATAATATAATATACATACAACTCAACATTCTTATTAAAAGTATTCTTACAAAAACCTGCCACTCAACTAGATGACAGTTTTATAAGTCATTTCTTTCTTTTTTTGACAGCCTATTTATCCTACTATAGAAAATTCTTGCAGGAAGGCTTGTGGTAAATGATGGTGTATTTCACAGGTCATGTAATTTTCAATTTGTCATTCTTCATTTTGCAAGAAATGGTACATGATGTCAACAACACATAAGCAATGTATTAATTTTTTTCTATCTTTCAGCATGAATCGATTTTTCTTTTTAATTTTGATGACAGTCAAGGCAAATTATACAATATTCTGGTCAATTATGGATTGTATAAAAAGAAGATCTTTATTAAGTTGTGTATGATGCAATTACTCTGTGATGTCTCTAATTGATACGCCTTTCTCATTTGGTGAGGTGTTCTATGAACTTCTAGAAAGGAACATTTTTTTTTTATCATTTATCATGCATTTAAATATTCACCAATCTTGTGAACATGCTTATATCCAATATTTAATGAATTAAAAAAATCATTTATGTAACATGTCAAAAACTATATAATTGTTTCTGCTCCTATGAGTGTCATGAGAAAGCAAGAGAAATAAACAACTGTGTATTATTCAATGTGAGCTTCTGTTGTTTGTGTATATGTGTGCTGCCTTGATAGCTTGCTTGCCAAATACTCCAAATACTCCTCTATGGCCATGTATATGGAACCAACAGAGAGGGATTCCCATGCCCATTTTATAATTCTCACCTTTACCAATAGCACATTCTCCCTTTCAGTGTGGCTTTTCAAAGTGGGTAATTTGGCTGAAGAGTTGAGAGAGTTTGGGGGGATTTGGTCATCACAGTGGTGGCAATAGTAATCTCTTTGGTAGCTTTCGCCATGGCAGCTCTGATGATGCTCCTGGCAGTGGTACTGAGGGTGACATCTTGAAAAGATTAAAGCTTGTCCTTACCCATAATTTTCATTTTCCAGTGTCCACTGACCTGTGCCTTTTATAATTCCAGGATTACTGTGTCCCATGGATTCTATGAGGCTTTCATTTGCATCTGCTTCTAATGCACCTCTCTCTCTCTCTACCTGACCCCCCAAAAAATATAGCTAGGGTCAGAAGATCTGCTAAAAGGACTTAAAATAAAATTTATTGGACAATAGTTTATGTCTCAGAAGAATCAAATAATAATAATTGAAAAAATAGAATTTCTTTTCAGGTAGACCCAGCGCAACAGTCCTAATGCGCTTCAATTTCATGCCTTTTTTTTTTTAATCCCTTTAGTCTTTCATTAAAAGATGCCAAGCATTCAGAATAAGGTTTGATGAGTGTGCTCAGTATGACTTATTGTATTATATATATCAGGGGAAGAGCATAGACATTAAGAGCTCAAGTTATAGGGATCCCTGGGTGGTGCAGCGGTTTGGCGCCTGCCTTTGGCCCAGGGCGCGATCCTGGAGACCCGGGATCGAATCCCACATCGGGCTCCCGGTGCATGGAGCCTGCTTCTCCCTCTGCCTGTGTCTCTGCGCCTCTCTCTCTCTCTGTGACTATCATAAATAAACAAAAATTAAAAAAAAAAAGAGCTCAAGTTATAGATCTACACTGACTTTATTCATAAACCAGCTCTCCCATGTACACAGCTGTATGACCTTGGGCAAGTTACTTAACATCTCTGTGCCTGAGTTTCTTCCTAGGTGAAATGGAGCTAACAATATTTTCACTCAAGACTGAAGTAGACAATTCATGTAATATCCACAGACCAGCATTGGCAGATAATAAACTCTCATTAAATTTTACCTATTTCTTTTTTATAACTAGTTTTTAAAGTTTTTTTAAATTTTTTCATTTGACATATATATAGAGAGAGAGCACAGTAGGGGGGGTGGCAGGCAGAAGGAGAGAGAGAAGCAGGTTCCCTACAGAGCATGGAGCCCCTTGTGGAACTTATCCCAAGATCCTGGGATCATGAACTGAGCCAAAGGCAGATGCTCAACCTACTGAGCCACCCAGATGCCCAATTTTATCTGTTTGTTGCTTCAACTAATTTTCTATCCATTTTTCTCCAAGTGAATTGAAATATAACAATTACATGATATATTTCCACCACCTCTTTTTAATAATGAATGAAGTGGGTAGAGTGTGGGTGAAATGGGTCAAAAGATACAAACTTCCAGTTATAGAATAAGTCGTGGGGATGTAATGTATAGCATCATGACCATAGTTAATAATACTGTATTTTATATTTAAAAGTTGCTAAGAGAATAGATATTAAAAGTTCTCATCACAAGGAAAACTAACTTCTGTAACTATATATGATGATGGAAGCTAACTTGACTTATTGTGACAGTCATTTCCAAATTTATATAAATATCAGACCATTATATTATAGCCCTGAAATTAACATAATGTTGTATTTCAAGTATATCCTAGTGAAAGATAATGAAAAAAATTAAACTTAGAGAATGCATGGCTTTTCATGTTTTCTTTGAGGAAAGTTTTAAGTGTATTTTATATATGTCATGCTGTGTTCTGCAAGTTCTTAAATTCTAAATACTCATTGTAATTTTTATTTCCTTTCAGAGCAATTATAGCTGTTTAGATTCTGAGTTCTGCATTATAATTTCCAACTGGCTATAGTGGCATTAAGCTTATTAGATTCATGAATGATTGCACTGAGGCCAGAAACTGCAGTCTTTTTCTACTCTTAACAATTGATTAAATTTTATTTATTTCTTTGAGAACTTAAATTCTGGATATTTCCCAGACATCTGGGAACTCTTTCCATGTCAGTTTGGCATAATTTTAAATTTCACATAAGCTTATTAACTCTGACTAGTGAATTGTTTTTAAAAATACATGTTATTTCAGTTTTTCTATGGATTTGTTTGATATAATTTTCAGAGGTGAATTAAAGATTTCCACTTACATTGCCATATCCGTATTAATCGTGTTTTCATTATCCTGAAAGTGTTTGCTATTCATACTATTACATACTCTTTGTAGATAATGCATTTGTCTTCAGAAAATGATTCTCTTTATACTCAACATAATTTCCACCTGAATTTTTCCAATTTAATATGGATAGTAACACCTCTTTCTTTTTGTTTGTTGTTGTTATTTATCTGTTTTCATCACATCAAGAAGGCTTTTCACCACTGTGCCAGGGAGAATATTCTCAGTAGAGTCAGCCTAAATTAGAAATCATATATTATAAAGGAACAAAACACAAGGTCTTGAACTTATTCTGAGTCTCAGAGAATAATCATGTATATCATCAAGTATTTCTGAAGTAAATGGCTCATCCAGCGACTCTTCCCAGTCGGCCTCTTCTGACCTAAACATGACAGTCCATACTGCCCTAACATATAGATTTGATGCTATCTATGGTTATGTGTATTCAGGACTCGCTATAGAATTCAAGAGGCACAAGACATAAAAATAACTCTTCAGAATTTCAAGACAGCAAGAACAGAGCATTAAACCAAGTGTGTTGTCTTTCTAAGTCTGGGACCCAGGATGACTGCACTGGAGGCACGCCCTTTGAGCTGGCTTTACTTGAACCTTCTGGTTTTCAGGGTAATGTTTCCATTTCCTAATTCAGTTTCTTTGGAAGGACGAAGGGGGTAAAAAACAGGGATTTATTTATTTATTTTTCCCAATTATTGACTTTCAACTGTAACATGCAATGGAATAAAATCCATGCAGCTGAAGACACAGTTGAAGTCAACAAACCCAGTAAGCCACCAAGGTATGACACACTTTAAATCTTCTAGAGTACACAGGATTCTTTTTGTAACAGATCTCTAGGTTAAGGAATTTAAACAGATTCACGATTACACTATCTTTGAGAGTTGAACAAGATACTATTTAAGAATAGATAACATTTGCCTTTTTTGTCCCTTCTCTGTGACATCTCTATGTTTACTCTCAATATTACAACGTTTTTACTTTTGGTTTTATAATTATTTTTTAAGTGTAGTAATGCTGTGGTACTCTTTACTGTTATTGATTTGAGTTTTATTCCAAAAACTGTTGTATTAATAATAATGATGATTGATGATTGGGAGACTAAATCTACATTATCTATGAATTATTTGTATTGAGATTATCTACTTGTAAGAATCAGTGGACTCTAAGTTTTCGTTACAAAGCTCATAAATTAATCATGTTTCCATTTACTCATTCTCTTATTTTTGTTGATGTAATTTTACTTTAAATAACCCATTGATAAATGAGTTTTCTGTAATTTCAAGCCTGGAAACAATTTATTGCCACTTCTTCTCAATTTAAGTATATTACTTAATTTAAAAATCCAAATGCATCATAATTCAAAGTTAATTGCAGAGACTTTCATTGCATTATTTCGACTTATCCTGCTTTTTGTATTTATAAGCACTTTAACCTTGCATGTATTCAAGATATCAAAGTAGCCTTAAAAGCTTATTACAAATAATAGCTTTTTCACTTAGATTAATCTGCTACTATGATACAAAGGGTGTTTTATTAAATATTCATTTTCTTCTATCAGCACTGATATTAGTAATTTAAGTTTGGCCATAGAGTAATCAATTAAAGTAAAGCATGCTGTGTGAACACTAAACCTAACACATTAATTTAATCTATTTTGGCTACTCCTGCTGTCTCACAAATCATTTCTATGGTTACAACACATTTGTCAAAGTTTCTAATAGAAAAACATCCCGTGATGGCAAGGCCTCCACTAAATAAATATAAGGTTTATGGATAATAAAAATATTTAGATTTAATTTCTACAAATTAAGTGACATTTGCTAATATAGAACACATACAACAAAAATGAACTAACTACACTAATTTTTTAAATTTTTGCTGAAAAAAATTAAAAGATTAATCACAGTAGTTGCAGAAATGATTGTAAAGAAAAACACAAAATTTAATTAACTCTCCAGTAAGCCAAGGTTAGTGAACAGGGAAGCCACATCTTGGAGCTGGCATGTAAATGGGATTGTGTCCAAATATTATCTTTTCCCTTGGGGTTGTATCTTTGTCCTCATTCCTAGTAAGCATTTGTTAATATTTCAGCAGAATAAAAAAGGACAAGAGACTTTACAAATAGTATTGCCTGAAACCTTAAGAATCACTATTACAAATCCTTAAAATGTTAACATAAATGTGACCTTTGGTAAAGGCACTTGGATCACAAGAAATTTAACTTTACCCTCAAAGAGTGCTGACTTTGCCCTTGGCTTCTGGGAGATAATCTCCTTTGAAATGTACCTGCAAAAGTGTTTTCTGTGTAGTGACCTGACCACTTCAGATTAAGGTGGGGCTGACCAGGATGAAAAGACCAAGAAGATGATATAGACTAGGACTTTGGGTTATACAATTTTCATTTTATTCGGTTTTATTTTTATTTTTATTTTTTATTTTTTTAGAGAGAGAGAGCTAGTGTGCTCACAAAACACATACACATGTGAGCAGAGGAAGAAGAAGAGCAGAGGGAGAGAGAAAAGAGAGAGAATCTTAAGCAGGATCCACATGCCCGGCAGGGAGACTGACACAGGGTTTGATCCTATGACCCTAAGATCATGACCTCAGCTGAAATTGAGAGTGGTCAACTGACTGAGCCACCCAGGCACCTCTATAGAGAATCATTTGAAATGGAGCCTGAAATCAACCAGGAGACAAGTGGAACACCAGTAACAAGTGGAGACTAGCCCCAAGGACTGGGGTGAGGTACTCCAGTTGGCAATGTTGAGACTTTAAGGTATTGTTACACGTTGATACTAGGAGAGTATCACCTCAGGATTCCACCAGGAAAGAATGATGGAAACCCTGTATTTATTTCTTCTCCAAACTCCAGTCTATGTGCATCTTTCCTTGGCTGATTTTATTTTGTTTATTTTTTTTTCTATTTATTTTATTTATTTTTAAGATTTTATTTATTCATGAGAGACACAGAGAGGGAGATAGAGACACAAGAAGAGGGAGAAGCAGCTTCGTCTCGGGGAGCCCAATGTGGGACTCAATCCCCAGACTGGGATCATGCCCTGAGACCTTGGCAGATTTTAATTTGTATCCATCCATCCTGTAATAAGTCATAACCAGACCATAGCGGTGAGTACTGTGAGGCATCTCTCCAAAAAGTACCCTGGAGTTGCAACTGGTGTAAGAAAGAATGATATAGATAGCTTTGTTTTGTTGAGGATTGTGTTTCCTCCAACTTTACCATTGGCCTAAACTCCTAAAACTACATATTGCATTGGTCAAAAATACATGCATATATATATATATATATATATATATATATATATATGTGTGTGTGTGTGTGTTATTACATATATATGTAACATATATGTATATATACATATATATGTATTATACTATATATAATATATTCTTTTTTTTTTTTTTTTTTTTTTTTTTTTTTTTTTTTTTTTTTTTTTATTTTTTTTTTTTTATATAATATATTCTTTAACAGGTCGTTGACTAATAAAGAAACTTGAATCTGTTAATAGAAAATAGTCCATGAAAAATTGGACAATGAATTTATGCACAAAAATAAGTTGCCTATTAAACTAAATATTTACAGTGATTTTCATCATACCATCTAAACTAAACTTGTGTATCTCTCAAAAACTAGGAGGCTGTGTTTTAAAATTCCTATTATCTTATTGAAGATTTTAATGCCTCTGCGTATAACAATTTTAATGCTCTAGTCTCATAGTTCTTCACTTTCTTTATATCTATTTCATTAAACTTGTAAACTTTAGCTGAACTCTCTGGCCAACTCATGAACCTACTCCAGAATTGTTATTAATATGTCACTTTCATCTATCGTCACAATCGTCTTTCAATTGCTCTGCACTCTCCCAAGGTTTTGAGCTGTTTAGAACTTGGAGTTTTAGAGCAGCTCCAGCAAATTTTGCTTCCTGCCATAATTACTTTATGTATACATTGGATCATCTCATTGACCCTTTCACTAGCATTCTCAATTCTCCCTCTCCTTCATCCTATACCCCAGCATAAAAACCTCTTATAACTGAAGACATAGCTTTTGTTCTCTTAATTTAAGGCTTTAAACTAGAAGGCATAATTTTTCATGTGTCTTGTTTTGTATGCTGTGTTAGGCACTAGAGATACAATGATAAATATGATGGACATAAACTCTGCCTTCAGCAGAAGTCATTTGGGGAAAAAATAAGCAAGAAATTACAGAGGCTTATAATAAGTTCTATGATGGGTTAAATAGAATGTAACAGGATGATCCAGCCAAGTCAAGGACAATGGAAAGGTCAGTGACTACTTCCCAGAGAAAGTGCTATCTAAGCAACATTCTTGGCAACCTGTAAAATCAAGTTATAAAACACAACCCTAGTCAATTGCATAAGTTTCCAATGACATTTTTCCTTTTTTCTTATATCTATGGTTTTCTGATTCCATATTTCCATTGAGAGTATTTAAAATAGAAGATGATCATTTTTGGGATCCCTGGGTGGCGCAGCGGTTTGGCACCTGCCTTTGGCCCAGGGCGCGATCCTGGAGACCCGGGATCGAATCCCACGTCGGGCTCCCGGTGCATGGAGCCTGCTTCTCCCCATGCCTGTGTCTCTGCTTCTCTCTCTCTCTGTGACTATCATAAATAAATAAAAATTAAAAATAAATAAATAAATTTAAAAAAAAAAAAAAAGAAGAAGATGATCATTTTTGACCCCTATTCAATTCCCTGATAATTATAGCCTTGCTTCCTCTTTCCAGGATACCATTGAAACTTTTTGATAAAGATAATGGTATAGACAGACATGATGGAGATTTCCACCCTCTATCGTCGTTCTTAGGAAGTATTTTTAGGTAAGCATTTATCATTGCACAGATGGTCTGTCTAAAGGATAGATACATAGTCTCTTAATAAGAAAGATTCAAAGTTGATCCCTGAGTCCTAACTATTCTTAAAATATATTATTTCTTGACTTCTCAAAAACATATCTAATACTAATTTTCACAATATTACCTTTCTAGCTCTATTTTTATTTTTTTCTGTATTTTTAATTATGGAAAATACACATAACAAAATTTACCATCTTAGCCATTTTTAAGTGTACAATCCAGTAGTAACGGGTATATTCACACTGTTGTGCAATCAATCTTCAGAACTCTCTTCATCTCACAAAACTGAAATCTTATAACCATTAAGAAACAATTTCACATTCTCTCCTCTCCCCAGTGCCTGATAACCACCATTCTAAATTCTGTTTATATGAGCTCAGCTAGTCTAGGTACCTCTTATAAGTGGAATTTTATTGCACTTGTCTTTTTGTGACTTCCTTATTCACTTAGCATGATATCCTCGGTGATCATTTATGCTGTATCATGAGTCAGAATCTCTTTCTTTTCTAAGACTGTACAATATTTCACTGTATGTATCTACAATATTTTGTTTATACATGCATCCACTATTGTACCATACACAGGTGTACAAATATCTATTTGAGCACCTGCTTTCAATTATTTTGGATATATATTCAGAGTGAATTACTGGATAGTATGGCAATTTTTTTTTTTTTTTGAGGAACCACCACATTATTTTCTAGAGCAGCTGTAACATTTTTTTTACTGCATTTTTTTTGGTCTGTTTTGGTGTTGAGTTTTGGATATTAACCTCTTAGTAGATATATAATTTGCAAGTTTTTTTTTCTTATTCTGTAGATTTTTAAATCTCTTAATTGTGCTCTTTAATGTGCACAAGTTTTGAATTTTGATGTATTTCAATTTATCTATTCTTACTTTTATTGCCTGTGCTTTTGGTATCAGACCCAAGAAATAATTGCCGAATTCAATGTCTACATTTTTGTCTATGTTTTCCTTTAAAAGTTTTGTAGTATTCCAGTTTTATCTAGGTGTTTGGTTCATTTAGAATTGATTTTTTGTGTACGGCTTGTTTATTTTCTATAAGATTTTAATTATTTATTCATTAAAGACACAGAGGAAGAGAGGCAGAGACATAGGCAGAGGGAGAAGCAAGCTCCCCTCAGGGAACCCGATATAGGACTCAATCCCTGAACTCCAGGATCCGCCCTGGGCCAAGCAGAGCTTAACCACTGAGCCATCCAGGTGTACCTTATGTATGGTTTAAAATAGTTTCAACTTGATTTTTTTGTTTGTTTGTGTGAAGTTATAGTCTTTCCACTGTTTCCAAATACTACTGGGAAAGCTATATATCCACATAAATACATAGCTGAGGTTCTTTGGGATCCTATATGAATTTTAGGATATTTTTTTTCTGTTTCTGCAAATAAAAAAAAAATGATGCCCTTGGAATTTTGATAGAGTTATACTGAATATGTAGATTGATCACTTTGAGTAATAGTGACATCTTAACAACCCTGAGTCTTCCAATTCATCAACATGGAATGTCTATTAGTTTGTCTCTTCTTCAATTTCTTTCAGCAAGTTTCTATAGTTTTCAGTGTCCAATTATTTGGCATCCTTAGCTAAGCATATTCCTAAGTATTTTATTCTTTTTTGTGTTATTGTAAAGGAAATTATTTTTTTCTTTATAGATTATTTATTGTTAATTTATAGAAACAAACTGATTCTGTGTACTGATTTTGTATCCTTAAAATTTGCTAGGGTTATTAGTTCTAACAGAATTTTGTGAGCTTTTTTTTAATTTTGTGAACTTTTTAATATTTTCCATATATAAGATCATGCCATCTGTGAACAGAGATAATTTTACTTCTTCCTATTTATTTATTTATTTATTTATTCATTACTTCTTCCTTTTCAATGTGAATGCCATTCCCTAATCTTTTAATTCACTGATTCCCTTAACTTCCTTCCCTTCTTAAATATTATTCTCCCCAACTTCTGACCTGAATCCTCCAATATTCTTTTTTCTAAGCAAAAAAGTGTTTTTAACTACTTATTTTATGACATTAAATCCTTTATAAGTATTTTTCACTCTGACTTTGTTTCAGTCCTATATTTCCAACTGCTTGTGAGGTCTCTCTGGTTTGATGTTTACTAGAAATCACACACTCAGCATGGTAAAAATCAAATATGCTGATCATAGCAACACTATGCTCATCAGTGATCACTTAATTGTGGTCCTAGAAACGTGACAGTGATATAGATGTGATATATTTCTCGAGACCAGAAATTTTAATGACAGCGTTATAGTTGAAGAGAAAATAGAGCTCTTGGGTAGAGGAATGACAAAGAACTTAGGGCCATCATTATTTCAGAATGTCCTCTGGTTAAAAATTATTTACTAAATTTCCACATGCAAATTATAACTTAGACTTCTAAACTCTCAACTAACCATGGCATGGTTTAGGCTGTCGACACAAAATTGAAATGATCTAATTTGAGCCTTTTTTTTTTTTTTAAGATTGTATCTATTTATTCATGAGAGACACAGAGAGAGAGGCAGAGACATAGGAAGAGGGAGAAGCAGGCTCCCTGTGGGAAGCCCCATGTGGGACTTGATCCCAGGACTCTGGGATCATGAGCTGAAGGCAGACACTCAACCACTGAGCCGTGCCCCTAATTTGAGCTTTTCTGAGTGGGTTTAAAAGATTTAAAAGAAAATCTTTTTCTTTTAAAGATTTTATTTATTTATTTTAGGGGAGGGAGGAGAGTGTGCACAAGTAGGGGAGGGGCCACAAAGGGAGGTAAAGAATCTGAAGCAGATCATATCTTGAGCATGGAGCCCAACCTAGGGCTCAAACCCATGACCTCAAGACGATGACCCCCACCAAAACCAAGAGTCGGACACTCAACTGACTGAGATGTCCAGGGACCCCCTGAGTGGGTCTTTTGATACAAATCCTTGAGAGCAGACATCTGTGACCTAAAAAGACAAGTTATCTGAAACCAGTTCCCACAGAATATAAGATGTTTTGTTTGTTTGTTTGTTTTTTATTTATTTATTTATTCATGAGACACACACACACACACACACACACACACACACAGAGGCAGAGACACAGGCAGAGGGAGAAGCAGGCTCCATGCAGGGAGCATGACTGACATGGGACTCAATCCCGGGTCCTCAGGATCACGCCCTAGGCTGAAGGCAGCACTGAACCACTGAGCCACCCAGAATATAAGATGTTAATAGCAAATTAGTTTCCTAGCTTCTGTAACAAATTCCATTGATCTTGGTGTCTTAAAAACAACAGAAATGTATTCTTTCACAGGTGTGGAGGCTGGAAATCTGAATTACAGCAGGGCCAGTACCTAAAAATAAAAATAAGCTGGATCATATTATGTGTGGATGAATGTTTAATACTGTGTCTATTTAATGTGGATGATAGAAAATATATGTAAACCCCCCTCAAAAAGAAAATAAAAAGAAAATATCTAACCCAGGACTTCAAGTGTTGGAAAATAAAACTAATTTTCACATCCACTGTTGCTAGTAAGAGCAGGAAAAGGAGCAAAAGTAAAAGAAAGCGAGAGATACTGTAGTATAGAATTATATAAAAGTATATAGAACCTGGATCCAGTAACCTCTGGAGAATATGTTTAGAAACAAAAGCAAAAATGAACTATTGGGACTTCATCAAGATAGAAAGCTTCTGCACAGTAACGGGAACAGTCAATAAAACTAAAAGGCAACCTATGGAATGGAAAAGGGTATTTGCAATGACATATAGGATAAAAGGATAGTATCCAAAATCTATAAAGAACTTATCAAAATCAACGTTCCAAAAATAAATGATCCAGTTAAGAAGTTTTTTTAAAATCTAAGGGCAATGGGAAAGAGTGAGAGGGTTTTAAATTAAAAGTAAAGCAGATAACAAGATTTGTATTATGGAAAAATGGCTTTTGTTTTGAGGAAAATGTTTAAAACAAGCCAAAGTTTAGAGGTTTAGAATATTTCCTGTTGGATTGGATGAAAGCTGATGGCCATTTAGGTTAAAATATCAGATGCAAAGTCCTGATTCTAGAAATACTTTAATGTTAAGAGAGAAGGGTCTCACCCATATCATTTAAACAGAGTTTGAAAAAGGTAAGGTCACAAGCCTATTTCTTTTGGTCGGTACAGTTAGTATCCTGACTAAATTAATCCTCCTTAATATATCTTATGATTTGAATCCTTCTTTTAATTTAATCAATTTTAAATGTATACCTCCTATACACTTAACCAACTAAATTTTAATATTGTAAAATAAAAATAATCTGATGATTTAAAAATATGTATTAAAGGTAAATATTTCATCCAGTAGTAAACAGAAAAATATAACTTATTAAACTGAAAATATTCTTGAATTTGACCAATATAATGTTGTCTCATCAGAGATCAGAATAAATGTTAAATAACTAAAATTTTGGAAAATTTTGATCCCTATCTTTACATGGATGTTTGAAAAATGAATACATTCATGATTACACTATAAATGCTAGAGATATTTTAAGCATATTTATGATAATAAGTGATTCAGTCTCAATTTTCTCTTACTTTAGAGAGGATATAAATTTAGTCTCCGAGGTCCTTTAAGGACAAAATAGTGAAAAACACGAATACACTATTTATATTGCAGTGTTTACAAATTGAAACTTTTGTGAATTTTATGTATAAATGATCCTTTTCTCTAGTGTGAGGACCACACATTTTAAAATTTTTGAAATCTATCAAAATGAATAACATTATAACCACATGGAATTGTCCTTAAATCCTCATATTGGTATTTGACCACCTACATGGGAGAGAACAAAATAAACTACTGAAGAAAATATTGTGTGACTAAATTGTTTTTATTGTGAAAAATCAGGACACCTTATAAAAATTAGGACTCTGGCTCTTTTCTAAAGTCGACATAATTGTTGAACTTTAAATAGGACTTTCCCTCAGCCTATTTTCCAGCAAACTGTGTGTGAATACCATACAAATGAAAAAATAGTGCCAATTCTCATCACATGAAGAATGAGGCCCAGATTGAGTAGAGGTTCATTTATTGCCTTATGCATATTAAAAAATGAGTATACATGTATGTATGAAAAGATAAATAATGCAAATATTATTTTCTCTCCAATTCTTTTGTATAATAAAGATGTGTTTTGATTGGTACATAATATTTATCAGTCATGACTACAAAGTTTGAGTTCTTCATAAAATTTTTGTTTGAGCAATGCTAAAAATAAATAAATTTAAAAATCTGATACCATACCATGTCTTAAAAGTGAGGTTTCTATAAAATAGCATGTACTGTCATTATGATATAGTTTTATCTAATCTAGTGACAAATAGAATGAGAGGGTAGAGAAAATGTATTGGCCCATTTATCCATTTTTATAACAACAATTTCAAAATGTACTGTCATCTTGTCCTGAAAAAAAATTAGCAACTTAAGTTTTATGTTAAACAAAATGGGATATTCATATAATAGTCTTGTCATTGTGGCAATGTATGAAAAAATAACAGTAATTCTTAAGATATTTATATAAAATATATTTATTAGTTTATAATTATAGAACATTTCAACTTGTTTATTGTTCAAGTTCATAAAATATTGCATCATTTTTTAATGAGGGAAATGAAAAACTCTCTCGGCTCACCCTATTTGTGTCTATTAGTTTGAGCATAAGTCAGAAACATTGCAATCAACCCAATTTGCCCACAGAAGCAAGTTTCCCAGTGGTAATTGTGTCCTCACTGGAACTGCAGCCAGGCATACAGATTGAGTGGCTTATACTTATTTCTAGATAGGGCTTCTCACTTACTCCACTATTGGAAACTTGGGAGACAAAAGCAATTCTTCATAATTTCTTCACTATCCTGGAAAAATTTATACATTATTCTTGGTTAATGCCCTTGCCCTCATTTTTTGAAATTATGAGTTAATTCTAATTCAGAACAAAAAGAAAGCACTCTCTGGAACAGTTTTAATTATTTCCAAATGCCTCCCTAGCATATAAATGCTAAACTGTGTGACTTTTCCATTTATGGGCTGTGAGAAATAAACAGCTGGGATAAACAGCAGGCATTTCAAGATATTTTATTTATTTCTCAGCAGAAGTTTAAGCATATGTCATAATGATGGCATTTACATCATAATATATGTTGCTTCATACAGCTCTGCAAACCCATCAAAATCTGCACAAATGACTGTGGAATGGTGGAATAAGAAGAGTCTATCAAACACACTTCCATCTGCTTCGATTCCAAAAGTTCAACTTTTATTATAAACTAAGCAACTGAAAATCAGAGTTCTGAAAACTTAATTGCATCCCTTAAATCCTTAAATCTTAGTTTTAGTTTAACTTTTAGAGTGATCTAATATGCCGTGACACAGGCATTTGCATTTTCTATTCTCTTTTTCTTTCCTCAAAATCCTGTTGCCTTGGCTTTCTGATATTTAATCAATAATATTTATCACTTTATAGAGAAAATATATACTGTTTAAGATCAAATTGTGAATATCTTGCTAACTTTAAGAATCATGAAACCATCCTTTAAATATTTGATTTGATGAAAAAAGAAAAAGAGATCTTTGAATAACTGCAGTTCTTGTTAGCAAATGGAGGACAGTCTTTGGAGAACTGATCAAGTAATAATATTTTATTAGACCATTGGCAAGAGAGAACTTGGTGTTAAAGTGTGACTCTCTTCATATTTTGTCAAAGGGAGAGAGGAAATAAAAAAATCTATCCCTTCCAGTTCAGAGAATTATAAGATTGGAGAAACTGATAATGTTTTGGAAGATATTTGGGTTCTATGTGACCTGGATGCTCCATTCTTCACCAAAATTTCTTAAGGGTTAAGGTAAGGTGCTGAGTAGATACAGATCCACAGGTAGAGGGGATTTCCCAAGTTCCAATTTGACGCCTAGAACACTGACACACAGGATAGGATGGTCCTGAGGCATGGTGTATAATGGAAGATGTAACAATGAGATGACTTTTAAGCAACATTTCACCTGTCTCTCCATGAACTCTTCATAGTGTGGAAGAAACCCAGTTTTCTTTTTTCTTTTTTTTTTTTTTTGAAATTTTTATTTATTTATGATAGTCACAGAGAGAGAGAGAGGGGTGGGGCAGAGACACAGGCAGAGGGAGAAGCAGGCTCCATGCACCGGGAGCCTGATGTGGGATTCGATCCTGGGTCTCCAGGATCGCGCCCTGGCCAAAGGCAGGCTCCAAACCGCTGCGCCACCCAGGGATCCCAGAAACCCAGTTTTCATGTGCCCTGAAGCCAGGGTATGGACAAGCTTCATATCTGATTGGGAGTGATCTAAATGTGGTCATTGCGTTAGAGTTAAATGGCTCTATTAGATAAGCAGTTCTGGACTTTTTGCCTGGATGGAAACCAAGTTAACAGCAAGAACTTTAAGTTAGACGTGTAATTCTAGAGACCCACAGTAGTGTCAGATATACACAAAGGTGGTATAATGTCCTAGCAATGACAGAAGTAGAGACCATGACTTCCTCTGTCATTGCATCATTGGTAGAGGACAAGAGAAGGACAAACCAACTCCCACATAGAAATTAACAGCAGTTTCCAACTTGCTCCAAATTTGCTGCTCTGGAACAAAGATGGCCAAGGAGAAGAGCCTAATACCTTTGTCTGTCATGTTCTTCTAAAAGACCATCATTGGAAAGAGAGTAAAAACATGGCAAATAGACCTCCTTTGGAGGATCTTAATCAAAGTATCTCTCAGGAGATTCATCAACTTGAATCTGAAAAAAAAAAAAAAAGAAAGAAAGAAAGAAAGAAAGAAAGAAAGAAAGAAAGAAAGAAAGAAGAAAGAAAGAACCCCCCCCAAAAAAACTACTTCCAAACATTTTTAACTGAAATATAGCATTTCCATCAATTTGTAATATAAGCAATAAAACTGAGTTGTATTATCACACTTTTAACTCAACAATAGAAATCACGGTCATTTTCATATAACATAGCAGTTATTGCAGATTTACCAAATTATCTCTACAGTCATTACTATTTCAAAAGGAGAGTAATTATTACACCATCTGCTAGCTCCTTCATAATAAACACTTCATTAATAAACACATATATTACTATATTGCATTTTAATTTTTTCAGAACCATATTTTTGTAAAATAATTTTCTTCCATAATCTTTTCTTGTTTTTATTTCACTTATTTATAAGGCGTTATCTGAAAAGGAATCTGTAAGATTTGTCACAGTGACAAAGTGGTCCATGGCGTGAAAAGAAAGATAAGAACATACACTTCCAAGTGGCATTGAAGTGACTGACTAATTGTATACGATAGAAGCTCAAAACCAGAACGAAATTAAACCTAAGATGATAGAGCTTTTATTACTTGGTAACTTAAATTTATTTTTGCTTGCTTTATATCAATGTTTATTTTCTCTACTTTCAGCGGGATTGGAGTGTTGAAAAAAATTCATTAAGTCAGATATAAAAAATAAAGAGCCCATATTTCCTTTTAGATGCAGGCATAACTTGTTTCATTGTGCTTTTACTTTATTGTGCTTCAGAGTTACTGCATTTTTTACAAATTGAAGATTGAGGCAAACCGGTGTTGAGCAAGTCTAGTGGAGCCATCTTTCCAACACCATTTGTTCTTTGTGTCTCTATGTCCAACATTTGGTAATTCTCACAATATTTTTAAACTTTTTCGTTATTATTGCATTTGTTATGGTGACCTGTGATCAGTGATCTTTGATACTATTGTAAATGTTCTGAAACACCACAAATTGCACCCATATAAGATGGTGAACTTAACTGATAAATGTTGCGTATGTTCAAACATTCCCTCATCTTTTTCCCTCTCCTTGGGCCTCCTCATTCCCCGAGACACAACAATATTGAGATTAGGCCAATTAATAACTCACCGATGGCCTCAAAGTGTTCAAGTGAAAGAAAGAGTTGCACATCTCTCACTTTAAATTAGAAGCTGGAAATTATGAAACTTAGAAAGGGATGTTGAAAGCTGATGGGATCCCTGGGTGGCGCAGCGGTTTAGCGCCTGCCTTTGGCCCAGGGTGCGATCCTGGAGACCCGGGATCGAATCCCACGTCGGGCTCCTGGTGCATGGAGCCTGCTTATCACTCTGCCTATGTCTCTGCTTCTCTCTCTCTCTCTGTGTGAGTATCATAAATAAATAAAATAAAAAATAAATAAATAAAGCTGAGATAGGCTGAAAACTAGGCCTCTCCTGCAAGCTAGTCAATCTGTGAATGTAAAGGGGAAAAAAAAAGTCCTGGAAGGAAATTAAAAGTGCTACTCCACTGAACATATGAATGATAGGAAAGCATAAGAGCCTTATTGCTAATATGGGGAAAGCTTTTGTGGTCTGGATAGAATGAAGGTCAAACCAGTCACAATAATCCTTTAAGCCAAACCCTAATCCAGAGCAAGGCCCAAGCTCTCTTCTATTTTAGGAAGCTTGAGAGAGGTAAGGAAGCTGCAAAAGAAAAGTGTGAAGCCAGTAGAGGTTGGTTCATGAAGTCTAAGGAAAGGAGTGGTCTCTATAACATGAAAGTGCAAGGTGAAACCCAAGTGCTGGTATAGATGTGGCAAGTTATTCAGAAGATCCAGTGAAAATAATTAATGAAGTTTGCTACACTAAAAAACAGATCTTCAATGTAGATGAAACAGCCATCTTTTGGAAGAAGATGCCATCTAGGAGTTTGATAGCTAGAGAGAAGCAGCAAATGGCTGGCTTCAAGGCATCAATGGACAAGCTGATGGTCTTTTTTTTTAATTATATATATATATATATATATATATATATATATATTAATTTATGATAGTCACAGAGAGAGAGAGAGGGAGAGAGGCAGAGACACAGGCAGAGGGAGAAGCAGGCTCCATGCACCGGGAGCCTGATGTGGGATTCGATCCCGGGTCTCCAGAATCCTGCCCTGGGCCAAAGGCAGGCGCTAAACCGCTGTGCCACCCAGGGATCCCCACTGATGGTCTTATTAGAGGCTAATGCAACTGGTGACTTTAAATTGAAGCTGATACTCATTTATCATTCTGAAAATCCCAGGAACTTTAAGAATTATGCTAAATCTGCTTTCTGCCTACTCTGTATACATAGAACAAACCCAACAGTACATTTGTTTACAACATAGCTTACTAAACATTTTAACCACAATATTGAGAACTACTTCTTAAGGGAAAAAAAATGATTTCTTTCAAAATATTATTACTCAATAACAATACACCTGATCATCCAAGAGCTCCGAAGGAGATGTAGTTTAATGCTATTTTATGCCTGCTAACATGACATACATTCTGCAGCCCATGGCTCAAAAATTAATTTCAATGTACAAGTCTTATCACTTAAGAAATATAATTTTGGGGATACCTGGGTGGCTCAGCAGTTGAGCAACTGCCCCTGGCTCAGGGCATGATCCTATGGTCTCAGGATCGAGCTCACATCAGGCTCCTTGCCTGGAGCTTGCTTCTCCCTCTGCCTACATCTCTGCCTTTCTCTCTCTGTGTCTTTCATGAATAAATAAATAAAATCCTTTAAAAAAAGAAATACAATTTTGTAAGATTCTAATGGCTATAGATGGTGACTCTGATCTTGCAGAAATCTCTCATTTGTTCAGAGATCTGGGCGAAGTCAATTGAAAACCTTCTGGAAAATATTTGCCATTCTAGATGGCATTAGGAATATTCATGATTCATGGGAAGAGGTCAAAACATCAAGAAGCTGATTCCCACTTTCATGGATGACTTTGAGGAGACCAAACCTTCGGTAAGGGAAGTGACTGCAAATGTAGTAGAAATTGTGAAGAGGGAGCCTGACGATGTGACTGGTTGCTAAAATCTCATGATAAAACTTTTTAAAAAAATATTTTATTTATCTATTCATGAGAGGTACAGAGAAAGATCATGATAAAAGTTTAATGAGTGAGGATTGCTTCTTTTGGATGAACAAAGGAAGTGGTTTCTTGGAACAGAATCTACTTCTGGTGAAGATGCTGGGAACATTGTTGAAATGACAACAGAGAATTTAGAAAATTACATGAACTTAACTGATAAAGCAGTGGTAGAGTGTGAGAAGATGAACTCCAATTCTGAAAAAGATTCTACTGTGGGTAAAATTCTGTCAAATGACATTGCATGCAGAGAGAAATCATTTGTGAAAGGAAGTGTTAATTGATAGAGCAAACTTAGAAATCATTGGTTTATTTTAAAATTATTTTTTAAAGGTTGATTTATTTATTTGAGAGGGGGAGGGGCACAGAGAGAAGAAAAGAGAGAATCTCAAGCAGACTCATGCTAAGCACAGAGCCCAGTGCAGGGCATGATCCCAGGACCCTGAGATCATGACCTGAGCTGAAATAAAAAATTGGACACTTAACCCACTGAGCCACCAAGTCACCCTAAAAAGTATTGTTTTATTTTAAGATGTCTCCACAGCCACCCCAATCCCCACCCCAATCCTCAGCAACCACCACCCTGATCAGTCAGCAGCCATCAACATCAAAACAAAACCCTCCACCAACAAAAAGACTATGACTTGATAAAGTTCAGATGATGATTAGCACTCTTTATCAATAAAGTATTTTTAAATTAAGGAATGCACATTGTTTCTTTAAATTAAATACTATTATATAGTGTAAACATAACTTTTATATGTACTGGGGAACCGCAAAATTCATTTTACTTTCTTTATTGCAATTTCACTTTACTCCAGTGGTCTGGAACTGAACTCACAGTATCTCCAAGTTATGGCTGTTTATATCCAAACAGCATTGCAAAAATCAACTGCATAGCATTCCAGGAAAGTTTCTCTCAAAATTTTAATGATGTAAATTATTTAAAAGCCACGTTAACATTATTTCCATGAATTCCCATGACAATGTTTATATAGTCTAAACATTTCATCCACAAAATGACCACAAAGAACACATTCCAGTGTTACCACCCAGGTGATCCTGGAGCAGAGGAGGGCTTGAAGCTTGCATATCTTTAATAATTCATAAAACTACAGTATTTTTAAGATAAACTTATCTGCCCAGCAATTAAGGACATTAGCTTGGTAGGGCATGTTTTTAGGAATTTCTTACTAAAATCTAAGTGTTCACTGTACATTAAAACAGAATTTCTCAACTGTGGTGTGCATAAGAATCCCTTGTAAAAAGTGCAGATTCTGATAAAGTGTGTCTGAGTTGGAAACTGAGATTCTACATTTTAAATAAGATACCAGGTGATGATGCTAGGACTGCTCTGAGCACCACAATTTAAGTGGCAAGATGTACAACATTATACTAACAACTGAAATGTTACCGAATTTGATAAAACCTGCTGTTTAATTTCAGAAAATCATAAGCTAGGAGGAAATTAGACATAATCAGTCATGCTAATTTCTCAGAAACAAAAGAGTCACCAATATGTTAAATACAAAACAATTTCAATGATGAGGAATGTAATACAAGGGCTGCTGGAATTAGTTAAATCTCTTCCCAGTTTAAGAGCATGATGAGTTTTTGAGAATCTTAAAATATATGTTTAAATAATTTATCTGTATCTGTTTTTTAAAATGTTTGTTTAAACACTTCACAACAGCAACAGTAAAAAGCCCATTTCTCTTATGGGAGGTGATGGGAAGTGTCGGTAGTTTCATTCATGTACAAGAGGGTCCTGTAATCTAATGGCTGGTGGGCCAAATCCACACAGCCATGTTTTTTGGTAAGACTTCAAACTTATAGTGGTTTTCACAGTTTTTTAAATGATTGAAAACAATCAAATATTCCTGATGCATTAAAACTTTATGAAATACAAAATTAGGTGTTTTAAATGTATCATTGGCACACTCATTTGTGTAGTCACTAACCACAAATGCCTTCCGCCTCCCATGGCAGAGATGAGCAGTGGCCACAGCTACTACAAGCATAAAAACTGTATTATCTGTGAATTCCATAAAAGTCTAAAAATCAACCAGCGAAACAATCTGTGTCTGCATTAATTTTTTTCTAGCGTAATTGTCATGAAGATGTGCATCTTCCATTTTTTTAAATAAGTCATTCTTGAGTTAGGGAAAGGCCACAAGACTTGTAGCCTGGAGTCATATTTTTATAGTCCTGAAGAAGCATCCAGTTTCTCTAGACCAGCAGCTCTACTAAATAAGTTCACATCACAGGCTGACGTGGTCTTTTCCTGGCCCAACATACACTTATATATTGTTTTTATTTGTTCCTTTGTTTTAATCTGTCAACTCTGTGGTGGTTCCCCCCCCAAAAAAGAATATTGTTATTATATAAATGATTGCACACGCGACTTCTCTTTCTACTAACCTTGAATTTTTTCCCATTTGAAAGTGGTTTATTATTTTGGCTTTATAAGTTCGTTTCTCTAGCATACTTTGGGGGTTTCAAATAGGTTATTTGTGTAGTCATCTGATCAAAGCTAATGAAGTTTTATTGCTATAATAAAATGACACAACACAAACTCCAAATTTTAATAAAAACCCATCTATATCCAGACATAAAATGCAGTGTGTAGCTGAGTTATAATTTTTCCCTAAAATATGTGCTAAGATTCATGAAGGAAACCTAAATATATGAAGCATTTAAAAAGCCACATTAGAGGTAGAATTACTTATGCTTAAGGACACTCTTTCTCCAGGAAAAGTAAAATAAATGAAAATGTTCAGGAGTTTTACAAACTGCATTTGGCATTTAATATAAAGAAAGCAAAACAATTTTAATTCAAAGATGGTAAAATGGATCCACGTGTTATTTGAAAATTTGTTATAGTGAAAGGATTCCATATTGGATTAGATAAATAATTCTCCAATAATTCTTAATCTTTTGAAAAGTGTTGTATATATTTTTTTCAACGATAATTCCCAGCACTTCCTGGCTGGTAGATTTAGCCTGAAGATTTTATCTTTTTTTAAGCCTCAGTTTCCATATATAAATCAGCTAATTCTCAAAATATTTCTTGTGTACTTATTAAAATAATTCATGAAATGTAGCTAATATTATATCAACAATAAGTGTTTGGTAAACATGAGTGATTATTATCAATTTTGTGGTCACATACTTCCCAGAGAAGGAATAGATTTAGGAGACAACATTTTCTTACGTACATTTTTAATAAAATTTGGCAATAATATTGGTTGATATTATTTGATATTTTTTAAAATGTCCCCCAAAAAACAGAAATTAACTACCCTAAGAAGGAATAATCTTGCAAGGATATTTCCTGTTTTTGTAACATTTACTAAGATATAACTGTATACCAAAAAAATCACGTGTTTAATGTACACGTTTTGATAAACTTGGTCATATGTATGTACTCATAATACCATCACCATAATCAAAGCAATATACATACCCAACACCTCTCAGAGTCTCCCTTTGTATTTATTTTATTTAATTAATTTTGTAGTGTGTGTGATAAGAACACGTGAGATCTACCCTCGACATTTTAAGGGAACGATATCATATTGTTTTGTTTTGTTTTTAAGATTTTATTTATTTATTCATGAGAGACACACAGAGAGAGGCAGAAACATAAGCAGAAGGAGAAGCAGGCTCCCTACAGGAGCCCACTGAGACTCCATCCCAGGACGCCTGAGATCACACCTGAGCCAAATTCAGACGTTCAACTGCTGAGCCACCCAGGCATCCCATGATATATTGCTATGAGCAGGCACTATGTTGTACAATAGATCTCTGGAACTTACTCATCTTGCATGACAGAAACTTTAAACCCGTGGAGCAACAACTTTAATCCATTCTCAGGGTCATTTCTGCCCTCAAATAGCCAGATATTTCTATTTAGTCCCCTACAATGCATATATTTCATAAGCAAGTACTTTACCAGGCAACAGACCCCTTTCTCAGGGGTTATTCATGCCTTTATTTGTTTAACAAAAATTTGCGGAGCTATTGATATTATGGTCCCTTTTGTAAAAGCTCATAGTGTAAACATAATAGAGGAAAAAATGTCCCGCTTTCATGGCACTTGTATTCTAGTGAGGGTGGGTTGATTACGTCAAATAAATTGAGATTATTTCACACAGTTCTATGTACTATGAACACCACAGTATAGAGAAAGGAGACTATACCTGGAGGTGAGAAAATGACTGACATGAGCCAGTTGTTTGTAATGTAGGAAAAGCAGTTTCACGCCTGAGTTTGGAGGACAGAAGACAGGTCTGGCTCATAGCTATCAACAAGAGAACACCATTAACACATGAATGAGCTCCAAAATCACTGGACAAGATGAGATCATGGAGAGAGGAGACAACCAATCATATCCACTTTGCAAATGTTGAAAAGCAGGAACAGAAGGGGGGCCTCAAAGAGGCATACCTGTGAGTTAGGACAAAGATCATCAGTGAGGCTCCTAGGTGGGGTCACTGAGTTATAGTTTCTGAGAAGTGAAAAAAGACTAAGGTGGTGTAGAAGTTTGAAGGATTTTGTAATTGGTAGTTGCAGCAGAGGGGTGGGGCCAGAATCTGAGTGTTTTGACAAGAGAATTAGAAATGAGCATATGTCAAAGCAAACTTAAAACAACTCAAAAGAAGTTTTACTGTGAAGTGGACACAAAAAAGGGCATTAGTTGTGAAGAAAAGTGGCTTAATGGAGGATATCTCATGATACGAAAAAAATACCATATACATATGGTCATGGAGTTATTGATTAGCAACAGAGGGATTGATGAACCAATACAAAAGAGACACTTCCAGTTGCAAAGTCTTTGAAAAACTATGAAGTTTGGGCTTCCGAATAGAGTTGAGAGATTGGTTTGGTCTTTGTTATGATGTAGGAAGACAGAAAATGAGTGTGAGCTGGAAATATGTAGATAGTTATATTTGTTCATTGAAATAATTCTTTATTATTAGTAATTTTAAAAAAAAATTTTCTGACCCACAAGGTAAGAGAAGGGGAGAACAAACAGTAGTGCATATTAAAGTACATAAAAACATCACTTTGGATGATAGATACCAGAAAAATGAGAATGCATTTTTAGGACAGTTGGAAGTATGCATTTGGGATTTTTTATCATGAATTTAATATTAATCCAGGCTGTGGAGTTGCTTACTTCTCCAATAGTCAGAAACAAGTGGCTATGTACATTAAATGAGGCATTTCATTTTCCCCAAAAGTAGGATAAAGGAAGAAAGGGAGGCAAAGTAGTGGTGTTCTATCAAAAAGGGAGCCCGTAAGAACATAGAAACTGTGAGAGATATTTCTACCAATGACCACACTAGTGATAGAAGGCTAAATGACAAAAACAAGACAAAAAAACAAAACAAAACACTATAATGCAGTACAGTGTATGATTATCACAGGAAGCAATTATTGGCCCTAAGACTAGTAGGAGACAAAAGAAAAGGGATGGTTTCAAAACTCATGACTCCTCAGGAGGGTTTCCCACAAGGCTGGTGCTAGAAGAGGCGAAAGTGCCCACTAGGATATTAACCACTGGTGTACAACTGTAGGGCCTGCCTGTGGCTCCGACTCAATCTAGAAACGTCTTTCTCCCCTTCTCCTGCTTTCCATTCTCCCACCAGTGCTATGCATTAATAGAACCCAATTGGCAGTTAGCAGGGAGGCTTAGGACATGGAGTTGGTGAACTCCCAGGATCAGTATCACATAACGACAATCTATATAAAGGTTTTAACTGACATTTTCTGTTATTTCTCTTGTGTTTAAATAATAGTTAAGGGCACCTGGGCGGCTCAGTTGATTAAGCATCTGCTTTGGCTCAGATCATGATCCCAGAGTCCTGGGATGGAGCCTCACATTGGGCTCCCAGCTCAGGGGGGAGCCTGCTTCTCCCTCCCCTCTGTCTGCCTCTCTCTCTGCTTATGATTGCTTTGTCTCTCTGTCAAATAAATAAATAAAATAATAAAATAAAATAAAATAAAATAAAATAAAATAAAATAAAATAAAATAAAATGAAATAAAATGAAATGAAATAAAATAAAATATAAATTAAATAAAATAAATCATAGTTAACTGCTGACCCTACAGTTTTTGGCATTTCTGTTTTCTTATCCTGCATATTGGCTGACATTAATCCTTTCCAGTTTGGGAGTCCCACGGCTTGTTATGTATTATGCCATATAAATACTATGTCTTGTTTGCCAGGTGAAATTTTCTTTTCTTCCTTGGTGGGTGATTCATGCCAGGTCCTGGGCCCCTTCTCCCTAATCATTGTATGTCACCATGAGTAAACAGCAAACCTTAGAGAAATAAGGCTATATTCAATAACTTCAACAGCTAGGTCCTCTAAATTATCACCAGGAGTAAGGTGTGCCATCACTTGAACAAATGCTCTACGTTCTAGAATTCTATTAAAATTAGTGAATTATGGGGATCCCTGGGTGGCGCAGTGATTTAGCGCCTGCCTTTGGCCCAGGGCGCGATCCTGGAGACCCGGGATCGAATCCCACGTCGGGCTCCCGGTGCATGGAGCCTGCTTCTCCCTCTGCCTGTGTCTCTGCCTCTCTCTCTCTCTCTCTGTGTGACTATCATAAATAAATAAAAAAATTAAAAAAAAATCATTTAAAAAAAATTAGTGAATTATCTTTTTTTTTTTTTTTTTTTAATTCTAGAAAGCATTGATTTAGTTCTAAGATTCATGTGGTCCCAGACCACGGGAGGCTTCTCATACTGTCATCAGCATAACTGAAATTTGAGTGAATGATACACTTTAGCATATTAAAAATAGAAATGTTTTGGAACAAGTAGACTCAAAACAAAATGTCTTGATGGGAATGGCATTCTTCCAGAACAAAGATAATAACTTGATTGTTATTCAGCCTCTCCCCTGGTCAATGCCATACAGACACTCACATATGGACACGTGAGGTGGCATTGTCTTGGTAAAATACCTCCAACTATGGCTATTTCCTCAGTCCAAACCTTCAGCTAAGCAAATCAGTACCATTGGAGCCCAGAGTTGAGCAGATGAGCAGATTTAGATTGTGTTATCTAGAGATAGCAATTTATAAATTCACAAAAGAACGACTCAGTAGGCAATAAAAAGCAGTGTCCAGCACAGTCAACATATTGGTGATGGTCATAGTTAGCAATTGGTGAATGCGCAATCAGAATATTGAGACTCCCTCAAGCAAATTCATGATGATATCAAGATGTCATGACATTTGTTATTTAGTACAAGAACATACCTGTCAAGGGGACTAGGGCTGCACAGTCTACTTTGGGCGGTGCCAGGGTAAATGTTGCCAATACCCACCTCCCACTATTTTTTTTTCACAATCATTTTAGTCTCTCTCTGGCCATTCAATACCATCCTCCATGTTTGAACCATAAATTCCTTTTTATGTTATTTTAACTTCTTTTTCCTCTGACAGTCTCTTCTGCCCAGCATCACCTTCTTCTCCAGGATTATTCATATTTACATTCCCAGTTATTCCTGGGGAACTCTCCATTTCTAACCCCAAAGCAATGATTGGATTAACCGCTGATATGGTCATTTGGCAACTTGTACACAGACCCATCATTGAATGAATCATGTAATTTCAAGATAACTTTTAATATTTCCTAATAAATGTGGACAATTTTGGAAGTACTGTACATATTTATAACATTTAAAGTGCATTTAATTTTTATTTCCCTTTCAGTTTGATCCATTGTTTTCCCTTTCTTTCTTTCTCTTTCTTCTTTCTTTCTTTCTTTCTTTCTTTCTTTCTTTCTTTCTTTCTTTCTTTCTTCCTTCCTTCCTTCCTTCCTTCCTTCCTTCCTTCCTTCCTTCCTTCTTTCTTTTTTAGATTTTATTTATTTATTTATTCATGAAAGACAAAGAGAGAGAGAGAGAGAGAGAGAGAGTCAGAGACGTAGGCAGAGGGAGAGGCAGGATCCCTCCAGGACCCCCAGGTCATGACCTGAGCCTAAGGCAGATGCTCAACCACTGGGCCACCCAGGCATCTCTTTTGTTTTCACATTCAAATTCATTTTTTTTTCCTTCTTCCAAAGTTGTTATGATTACCTTATAAAACATTTTTCAATTATTCTAAACTACATCTAAGAATTTTCTACCTCCAAATACCTAGGTATTGCTACTGCACTATTCATACTCCATTTTTAAAAAAAATATGTTTACTACTCAAATTTAAACTTGTAGATCTACTGCTTTATTCAGATATATCACTGATACTTTGCTTGAGTATCACTTGTTTGAGAAATGTGAAAAAACTAATACCTATACTTTCCTGAACTTCCATATCATAGATATGTTACATATTCAACACAATCATCTGCCGTAAAAATATAAACCTCCAACAGTTTTCTATTCAATAGGAAGAGTTTTAACAAAGTTAACTTTGGGTTTTTAAAATTCTTTTCAATTCTTCTCTTTTTTATGTTTTAAATTCTCAGGAGATTAAATCCATTAAAATGAAGCTCATCTTCAATTAGCAGGAAGAACATATGTATGCTCTTCATTAAAATCCCCAGGTATCATGAGAAGCGGTTCATTTCGGGTTTTCAGATAATTAAAGCCTCATACACATTTTCTGATATTCCATCTGGCATTAGAGTGTATTCAACTATAGACCACTCAAGCTACCACACAGCTGAAAAAGTTTAAAAACAAACATTAATACTAGGAACACCTCCACTTTGATGTTGTATAGATAAGTGGATTATTATAACCTCAAATATCGTCAAACCTAAATAAATAAACAAACAAACAAGCAAATAAGATGGATCTTTTCTTTGATAACTTTGCTAGGTAGTAACAATGAGAAGTCTCTTGAAAGTTTCATTTTAAATAGATTTTACATGACATCTTAAGTGGAAATGGAGCTATAAAATAGGTTTGAATGTGTATTTCAAGAAATACTGTTTCTTTTCCAGTATCTAAAAAGACCCTTACTTCCATAGCCATTTGAATATATATGTCATGAAAGTGATCTTATGACACTTTTCACTGAGCAGAGTCTAGTATATAATTGGTGCTTGATTGGTATTGGTGAAATATTATCCTTAAACATTCTGAAATTTAAGACAATTCTGTTCATTTAATCTTTTTATAATCTGTATCATTAAATATATTACAAAATATCTTTTGCACATAAAATTATATTTTATAATTAAAAATATTTCAGAAAATAGGAGTCTTGATTTTTAAGCTGAGTTAGATTTTTCCCTGACAAACAGATTGGTTTCAAATACTACATATTTGTTATATATCTAACATGAACACTTCTGGAAAAAAATGACCCAATGCAGGGGCACCTGGGTGGTTCAATTTGTTAAGCATTGGACTCTTGATTTCAGCTCAGGTCATGAGGCCATGATCTCAGGATTGTGGGATCAAGCCCTTCATCAGGCTTCATGCTCAGCAGAGAGTATGCTTGAGATCTTCTCCACCTCTCTCTCTGCCCCTCTCCTCCCCCTGCTCACTCTCTATCTAAAAATATAAAATCTCTTTTTTTAAAATCATCTAATGTTGAATAATCTTGCTTTTAATGTTAAGAACTATCATCTGATGAATCATAAGAAACCCATGGCTAAAGCATGGAAGATGGAGAACTTAATTGTAATGGATGTCCAAATGAGGCCTCAAGGAAAAAATGGCAAACTTTTAATTAATTTATTCTGATTTTTAAGAAAGATATAATTATCTACTTAAGAAAGGGATGGGCAGAGGGAGAGAGACCATCTCAAGCAGATTCCTCCTGATCACGGAGCTGATGCAGGGACTTGATCCCATGACCCTGAGATCATGATCTGAGCCAAAATCAAGTGTCTGTCACTTAACCAACTGAGCCACCGGGCACCACTTAACATATGTTAATCTTGAGACAATAATTATTTTGCTAGATATGTTTACATAAGTTAGCTGCATTCACCTCAAAGATTTAGGGGTCCATTCTAAAGCTTGTGTATGATGAGCTTCAGATTTCTCCAGCTTACAGGCTACTACTTGTTAGGGATGAGAGTGCTAGGACAGGCCTCTTGATACTTTCTCCTCCATCACTTTAATTGGTGAATATGCATTTACCATCAAAAATTGAGAGGATTAAGAATTGCAGAGGAAAAGAGTTAGCTGATTCAGTAGTGAAGTGAGATCTAATATGTCAAATGTAATTATATAAATTGAGCTTTCTGTTAGTATGGAAGTCAGTATGGCTGCTGTAGTTACTAAAATGGTTTGCAGTATTGCTGTCATTTTGGAAATTAGTGTTTTGAATTAAGGAGAAACAAAGGATTAATATTGCTTCCCAGAAAAGTTAGCTTGGCTTTGACTGCTGTCATGAAGATGATTCATACTTTGTGATCCAAAATAACAGCTCCCATAAATATCATGAGTGTTGTATTGAATCCAAACAATATTTAGTTATTTAAAAGTGGCTCTTTGGTGTGTAAATACAGAGATACATGAAGGAATAAGAAGGATGAGAATAACGCAAAAATGAGATGATGAACAGATAATAGATTTTTCTACCAGAGTGAACAGGCAAATACTGGGTAACACAGGTAAAATCCAAACATAGTATCATGGGGTTTATGCAACTGTTACATGAAAATGTTAGATTAGTCAAGGCAGTCTGATCCATTGTTGCAGGGAGAAATAATAGAGTATAAAATGGAGACTTGGGAAGGTGAAATGATCTTCAAACCCGGTTGCAGATAGAAAGAAACATCAAGAGAGAAGGGATGTTTCTGTTCTTAAGGATATATATAAGAGATTTAGGGTGATTGTTTTTTAAATAAATTTTACTTAAAGTAGCAAACAAAATACTATTTCTCTTAGCACCAGCTCATTCTTAATTCACAGAATTAACATATCAAAAAAACATATCGATTTTTTTTTTTTTACTACTGAGAACGTATTGAATTTTTCTTGGAAAAGTTGAGAGTACTTATTTTATTGAGGATTACAGAAGAAGATCCAATTTAAGCTATTATTAAGTGACTGCATATAATAAGGTTTATATTTAATATAAAATCAAATTTGTGTTTAAATTTTTATCAGGAAAGGAGAACTTCACGGAATAAGAGGAGCTCTGAGTTTTGATTTTTATAAAGGGAACTTAAAAATTCCAAGTAATCAATTTACAAAAGCAAATTGATAACAGGAGGAAGATCATGATACTATTTAAAATAATCTTTATTTTCCAACAAGAATAGAGATAAAAAAAAAAATAAAAAAAAAATAAAAAAATAAAAAAAAAATAAAAAAAAATAAAAAAAAAGAATAGAGATAAATATTGTTTCCCTTGATTAAGAACATCGATCTCATTACTAAATTATATTATTTTTACCATATCTGTAGCTATACTAAAGCTATTTCTGCATTAGTATACCAATGATATTGATAATTCACTGAATACATCCAATGATTAAAGGTAAACGTGAAATAATTATATTTTTTGTTAACTGTATATACTCTGGTTCATTATAATTTCACAATATGTCAAGAAATGTGTCTTTGTCTTCCCATTTCAGATGAAAGCATAAAGGCTTTGAGGCTTTAAGCTGGCAATGAACTGAATAAGGATTTCAACAAAGTTCTTTTAGACACGAAGAAAGGTATGTGTGTAACTATCATTTATACACAGAATAGAGTAGAGAAATGTGTGTGTGTGCATATGTGTATATGTGCATCTGTGTGTGGAGTAGGTGTGTATTTGTGTTTTCTACTGTACTCTTGGGCTTCTTGATCAGCATGCATTCCCTGGAATGTATCACCTACTAGGTTTTGCTCTTTTGAATGAATCAGGTCAGGCCCAGCAGTCTATAATCCATTTTATCAGCTTCACGTAGACAGGTCTAGTGTATAATTCTTGTCCTTCCTACTTTCTTCCCATATGTCTTTTGAACCACAAGGTCCCCAGCAGTGGAATTTACTTTTCTCTTCTGCTACAAACCTTTAGAGTTGGTGAAAAATTCGTTCTTTTCCTGTTGCCTGATTGAAAGGGGTATGAATTCAAATCATTTCCTAGTTTAAATTGGCTTTTCATTTATGGAGTCCTTCCTCACATATTTGTCCTGGCTGATGGTGCGATTTTGCACTGCTAAGTGCTTTGGCTTTCTTCAGAGGAAAAGCACTATCTAAGTGGAAAATGTTACAATTAATATTAAAATGAGATTCCACTGAGTTTAAAAAGATGATTTAAAAAGAAGCACAAGGAATTGCAGAAGAAAAGCAGCATATGGCTCTTTGTATTTTATAGATACGACTTTTTCACAAAGTGGACATGGTTTTTAATATATGTAATTTTTAGAAGAGAAACATAAAAAACTACATATGCAAACAGATAAAATACTGGGAATTCCAAAGTATTAAAAAGGAACACTGCACTTAGGATATTTTTCATATTACACACATTTCATATTTAAACTGACATGGAAATTTCACTTTGTTCTTGATAGCGTTTATTACTGATCATACACATACTTGACTTCAATGTTTGCATTAACAGTTTTGGATAGTAAGAAGTGTCTCACTGTTTCTTAAATGCAGTAATGATACAGGATGAGGCATTGAGAAAATCACCAAACATAGCAGCCACTGAACTAAAAATAGTACAAATGGTGCTCATATAATTGAGTTCCGTCTTTGTTCAATACGAAAATAAAATCCTACTTGATGAATACAAAGGAAATGTGTTTTTGAATAATTCTATGTTTACATAAGGGAATTATTTTTATTCAAGTTTATGTACGTAGATTTTGATTTTGATCAACTTTTACAACAATAAAACAATTCTTTAGAAGAAGACATGAATAAATCATAACCACTACAATGTTTTCCAAAAGAAATGATTTAAATAAATAAATAAATAAATAAATAAATAAATAAATAAATACAAAAGAAGTGATTTTATGGTATAAATATTAGTAAAATAAAATGTATCTTATTTTAAAGTATATGGTAAATACAGTTTCAATATGCATCTCTATTTACTATCTACTTATGTATCTGTGTGTAAATAAATGTTGGCATTCCATTTAGCACTTCTTCAAACAGCATAGATCACTAACCATCGAATCACATGACCATAACATCTGACCAGCAATTATAATTTTCATAGACAAAATCTCACATAAAACTACAGATACTACAATATAGCATTTTAGCATGGTATTTTATTATATTTTTTAGCAGGATATTTTATTTTTATTTTTATTTTTATTTATTTATTTTTTTTTTGCATTGGTTTTTTTTTAATTTTTTTTTATTTTTATTTATTTATGATAGTCACAGAGAGACAGAGAGAGAGGCAGAGACACAGGCAGAGGGAGAAGCAGGCTCCATGCACCGGGAACCCGATGTGGGATTCGATCCCGGGTCTCCGGGATCGCGCCCTGGGCCAAAGGCAGGCGCCAAACCGCTGCGCCACCCAGGGATCCCTTAGCAGGATATTTTAGATTTTAATCTAATACAACCATGTTCATAAGCACCATATTAAACATTTAAGAAGTAGAGACTTATAAATAAAATTCCACCCACTGGACTGATCTCGTTCAGAAATGGAAATCATTTATTCAATAGTATGTTAATATTTTAATGTAGTATGAATCTCATTGTCAAAAACCCCCCACCAAAACACAATAGTTTTGAAGTGCATTTATGAATGCAGGACAAGAATTTGATATTGAATCAATTTCTTATTTCTGGATTGAACATTTAGAATTTTATTGAGATGGTTCTCCAGAAATAAGTTTTTGATGGCGAAATTCAACTTAAAATATGGTTAAAACGTTTGACAAGTGATGGAACACATTTACCAGATGTCATGCTATTTCCCTTGAATGTTGTTAAGAGAAATAAATACTGCTAGGGGAACTTCCCCTAAATGTTGTTAAGAGAAATAAATACTGCTAAGGGAAAAAAAGAAGAGATTTTGATGGTTGTAAGCGTTAAAAAGTAAGAATAATTACAAATCATAATCTTCAATATTTTGGTTGCACTGGTTTTTAATAAGCAAACACAACTGTTTGTTTTACTTTATTGATCGCTTCAGCTCTAAATGTTACATGACTAGTTGAGGATCAGAATAGCTCTCTTGTTTATCCCACCTATGTTTAGAGAGTGTAGAGACAACGTAGTTCACTTTATAATGAGATGAATACTTTTTCATTAGTTTTACCTGTTTACTGTTCAGCTGCAGACACATATTTCGAAAGGCATATCTTCCCAGGATCAGTGAAGATAGTTCATCTACAGGTAAAAAAGAGTGAAGACTCAGATATATATTAATTATATTAATTCAGAATAAAATGATTTCCTACATTCTGTTTTCTGGCAAAGTCTCTAGTAATGAATTGTATCATTTTAAAGATAAATGCATATTTGGTAATTCTGACAATTTTAGTGTTCTTATTTTGAGAGTATTGCAGACATACAAATTCATAGAAGAAAATTTAACAATAATTACACTCTGTGGGGGTTTTTGTTTTGCTTTGTGTGATACATAATCTTTCAAATATGCAGTGAGTATTTAAGATTTAGTTACAAAAACGAGAGTTGGACAATCATCTCCCCTTTTCACCATGATGTATTCACTACTTTACTTTTTATTTATTGAAGATTTTACTTATTTATTCATGAGAGACACAGAGAGAGAGAGGCAGAGACACAGGCAGAGGGAGAAGCAGGCCCCATGCAGGGAGCCCAACACGGGACTTGACCCCAGGTCTCCAGGATCACGCCTTGGGCCCTAAGGTGGCGCTAAACCTCTGAGCCACCCGGGCTGCCCTTGTATTCACTACTTTAAAAGGCACGTTTTAATATCCAAATCTATCTTAAGCTTATCATTTGTTGTTCAAGTCAACTTCAAAACTCAGTTTGCTTAAACTGGATGCAGAAAAACTTTGACAGCTGTACAAACTATTAAAACGTTGTTAGGTTGTGTATGTATGTATTCACCTATATCTATTTACTCACTAATTGGTAGACAAAACTTTTGTTCCAGGAATGTTATCCATGGTGAAGACAGGGGAATAGAGAACCAGAGCACGTTTCCATATTGGAGCTCATAAACATTAGTTACAGTGAATGAATGGAGACTACATGTCATAAAAATTCTAATGTTTTTCTCTTGTAAATTTGCCAGATGTTGAATCATATAGTTTGGAAGGTTTGAAATTAATTATTCAAATCATTTCTCTGTCATTATATTCTCTGGTGTGATACAAAGTTGTAGTTGATAAATACAAATGGCTAACCATCTCATTCTGAATATAAACTTAAGACCCTTGTTTAAATATGTAGAAGGAAAAATGAAAAAGCAATGTGTGCTTCAGAGAATTTACTTTGGCAGTATTCTTGAAGCATGTGTAATATTTATCAACTTAGTAAGTGAAATCCATTTATAATAGACACTGAAATCTCTTGCACTCACCTCTGTGTGTCACAGTATAATCAGTTATGAAATTGAGGCCAGGAAAATAATGGAACTATTTGTGTCACATTTAAATAGCAATGTTAATTTGATGGAGAAATCATTATATAATATTGTAATTATTGACATTAATTTCAGATTATCTTTCACATTAAGTATAAAGAGTTAAATTGTTATGAAATAATAATTAAAAGAGAAAACACCTTAGCACATTTTTCAGCAAAATTTTTTTCATTCATTTTTATTTATGGCATACGACAATGCTCAGGTGAAGATTTTTTTTTTTAAGACTCATCTCCTATATGTAGTTTCTCTTTGAACTTCTATCATATTGTTTTAACATACATGTGATATTGTCATGCAAATTAAAATGAGTCTATCGTTATCCTTTGTCACATAGCAATTTACTTATTTCTCACTGTTTCCCTCCTCTTACATATAAGTCTTATACTTACATATAAGTAACGGACCTGACTTTACCTGATTCATTCATTTTCTTAAGTAAATCAAGTATTGAACAATTCTTCAGTGAATGAGAAATGCAGCAGATGTCAAACTTGGCATACTGAAGATGCACTATCGTATCAAATATGGGTGATGGAAAATAAATGCTAAAGTTACTAATCCTTGAAAAGCAGTTGGCAGAGCAATCACTGACTCGATCTACATTAATATAACTTTAGATATGTCCTACTAAACATATTTCAAATTCCCTTCTAGAGGAGATCATAAATTTAATGAGCATTTAAAAAATTAAGTTTAGATTGAAAACAATTATCCTCATCTAGTCTATAGGCAATTATGTGTGGGTACAAAAAGATGCTGGCAAATATTAAAATTTGCAGCACATTTTGAGACTGCAGTTGTAAATATGAAAGAGTGGAATATTATATTTTAGCACAAGAGAAGTGAAGTCCGCTTCCTTTAGTACAAGTTTTATTTGCAGAAGGAATGTTCTTAAGACCTCATTTGTTACTATAAATATATTATAGCAATGTGTCTTCCACTTGCCTAAAGTAAAGAGTTTGCTTTAATTAATACCTCAGTCTAAAAACTAAAACATCAAACACTACATATGCTAAATTCTCACACCACATACAGCAAACACACATGGACTGCTTGAAAATTTTAGCTACAGATGCTGCTCTGGTCATTAGGGCTTATTGGAAATCTCTTGAAAAAAGAACTGTTTAATCACTTCTTTGCAAATGTTCAGCTAGCATACATAGTTGATGGCATTTAAATAAAACATATTATAAGAAAAATATATTAAATTTCTGATTTAGCATTAACATACTTTGAAATCCCACGATATTAAGTGGTTCTCTTAACAGAATGACTTCTACATAAAGTAGAGATGGCATAAAATATAGGTTACTTTATTATTTTCATAAAAAATTTGCAGTTTGAGGATTACATTTACATTTACCTTATCATTTACACTATCGTCATGAGAAAAGAGAATTAGATAAAATCTAAATCCTCAGCCTATTTTTGACTTTCAAATCTATAAGTAAATAGAGATGGCAGATAATCAGGGCTTTCCTAACCTGGAACAATTTACTTATTTCCTTCCTAACCTGGTAACAATTTACCTATTTCACCCAAATGCCATAAAGATAAACAGCAGAAAAAAAAAATTAGGATGGTGAGCAGAGAAGATGGGAATCTTGTCAACCATTTATACAAAATTTTCCATACAACTTGCAGGCTTCATTAAATTAGGGATAATGTTGGGAGAATAGACAATTAGTGTGCAAGGATTCTTTATTCACTGGATTCTCAATATTTATTGAGATTCCAGAAGGGGACAGAGTTAACCTAAGGGAAAAATCACCATAGTAAAATGAAATTCTGTATATTTATAGATGATATTGGTAATATTTTCTCCTTTTCTCTCTCTCTCTCTCCTTCATCTCTCTCCTGGTTTTTAACTTTGCTTATTGATAAGATCACCAGTATCTGTTTTCAATGTCTGCAGATTTGGGTAAGATTACATTTTTCTCTCTATATGTGATACAACATTTTATTTTTCAGTTAAAATATTTTCAGAGTTTTAACAAAGCTATCAAGGGCTAACCAATGGTTGATATAAAACGATCAATCTATTATGAACAATGACACCATTAACATTCTGTATGTGTTCAAAGCAGTAGTTCATTGGTCTTAGTAGCTACTTCATGGGTTTATGTTTTTAATGGTTTATGTAGGTATAATTTTAGTGGAAAACCTAGGTTTTGATTATGTATTGACAATATGCAAAGTACTATTATTTTGATAATGTGACTCTTCTGACCACTAATCACTTTGATACTCCATCCAGAAGAAAAGGAAAATAGGCATTAGCAGTACTGAATACATTCATAATGCTGTACAGCTATCACCATTTTCCAACTATATGTCTTTTTATCTTGTAAAACTGAAATTCCATATCCATGAAGCAATAGCACCTCATTTCCCTATTTTTCAAACTCCTGACAATCATCATTCTACTTTCTGTGCCTATAATTTTAACTAATCTAAGTACCTCATAGGAGTAGAATCATATAGTAATTTGTGTTTTTGTGATTGGCTTATTTCACTTAACATAATGTCTTCAAGACTTATCCATGTTGTAGCATACATCAGAATTTTCTGTTTTTTTTTTTAAGGTTGAATGATATTCCTCAAATTCAAGAGCACAGAAAATAAACGACCTAATTCTGAAGTGAGCAAAGAATGTGAATAGACACTTCTCCAAAGATGTAGAAATGGGGACTCCTGGGTAGCTCAGCAGTTGAGTGGCTGCTTTCGGCCCAGGGCATGATCCGGGGGTCCTGAGATCAAGTCCCACATTGGGATCCCTGCGAAGAGTCTGCTTCTCCTTCTGCCTATGTTTCTGCCTCTCTCTCTCTCTCTCTCTCTCATGAATAAGTAAGATCTTTTAAAAAAAGAAGATGTACAAATGGCTAATAAGCACATGAAAAAATGCTCAAGAGTCAAAACCATGAGGTATCACCTTATACTCTTTAGGATAGCTACTGTCAGACAAAACAAAAAATACAAAAGACAAAACCAGAAAATAGCAAGAGTCGGTAAGGATGTGAAGAAATTGGGACCCCTGTGCACTGTTGCTGGGGATATAAAATGGTACAATCCTGTGGAAAACAGTTTGGTGGTTCTTGAAGAATCTAAAAACAAAATTACCATATGAACCAGCAATTCTACTTGTGATCATATAACCAAAAAGTTGAAAGCAGTATCTCAAGAGATATCTGTAGGCTTGTGTTCATGCCTGCATTATTCACAAAAGTGAAAACGTGAAGGCAACCATAGTGTACTTCCATGGATAAATGGATAAGAAAATGGTGACATAGACAATTATTTAAACAAATGAATATACAAATTTCAGGCAACTAGAATGTTTTTTGCCTCCTAAAAACATTCTATGCTTTGAGCTTGATTTTTCTCTATTAATATGATCTTGTGTTGTTTTCTAAACTGAAATTTAAAATGTTCTTATTGGGGATCCCTGGGTGGCTCAGCAGTTTGGCATCTGCATTCAGCCCAGGGTGTGATCCTGGAGTCCAGGGATCGAGTCCCATGTCAGGCTCCTGCATGGAGCCTGCTTCTCCCACTGCCTGCGTCTCTGCCTCTCTCTCTTTGTGTCTCTCGTGAATAAATCTTCTAATTCACTTAGAGCAATTAATACTTACTAGAATCAGTTCTTCACCTATGATTTCACTACACATATTTCCATCCATTCATCCATTTTGCTTTGTGATACATAGCTATGATTTTCTTGTGTGTGTGTGTGTGTGTGTGTGTGTGCAGACATCTTAAATTTTTATGCATAGTAAAAATGTTTGGTCTCATTCGTTATGCTATTTGGTTTTCTGTCATAGTAAAATTGAATATATGTATATGTGTTATCCCAGCATTTTAATGGATTCACTTTCATATTTTACTTTTAACACAGCTGATTTTTTTTTTGATTTTTTTTTTTTTTAATGTAAAGAGTGAGAAAGAAATAATCATACCTGATGGATGAGAGCTGGTAGCTGGGATAGCTGTTTTCATATAGGTCATGTGGTTCTCCTACTAACATTGACAATTTTTGCAGAAAATAAATATCTGACTAGAACTTCCTATGACATGGATAAAACAAAAGACAAATAACTTATAATCATTTCCAGTTAGATACTAGAAACAAAGTTACTATACAACCACTAAAATGAGCAAACATTTCCATGGTTTATGACATATGTCCCTTGTTTTAGCAAGTGATAAGTCCAGCTTTGGCTATCTGTGTGTTCCTGAAGTCTATGGCTTGTAGACATCAAATGGAGTAAAATATGAATCCAAAATTATTTTTTGCAGATGGCTATCTTATAAATATCTCACTATAATTCATTTGCCAACTCTAGAATACAAACTAATGTATATATGATGATTAACATAATAAGGGTAAATAGCATTAGGAAGTTACAGACACACACACAAAAGCATCCTATATAAATGTAAAACTTAGCAATTGATAAATATGGTTGTATGCAATTGAAGGGGAAAACAAACTGTGGTATTAATACGGAGTTTTAATGTATCTCCTTTTTTTAGCATTACACTATAGCTATAGAGTAAGAGAATGTCCAATGTCTTTGGAAATGGTATCGTATACTTATTTTTTTGCCACCTCAAATTTTATAAAGATTACATGAGATATATATTTATATTATAAAACGAAAGATAACAGAAATAATTAGATTTGTCTGGACGTTCTCCAAAAACTATTTAACTCAAGACTATTTTAAGAGCTGGATTGTTTATCCAGCTAACAGCCAAGAGAGAAATTCAATTTTCTTTAAATTGAATGTATCAGGGACGCCTGGGTGGCTCAGTGGTTGAGCGTCTGCCTTTGACCCAGGGCTTGATCCTGGAGTCCCATGATCGAGTCCCACATCAGGCTCTCTGCATGGAGTCTGCTTCTCCCTCTGCCTGTGTCTCTGCCTCTCTCTCTGTGTCTCTCATGAATAAATAAATAAAATCTAAAAAAATAAATAAATAAATTGAATGTATCAAATAGAACACATATACTGTAATGATTTTATGATTATCAGGATTAATAATAAACCTACTCTAGATCAATCACAGAGACCTGTACAATAATTATTTATACATATCTTTCAACTGATGGTTTGATCAAATTATCTATTTATTTATCTGTCTACCTATTTATTTTAGTCCAAAATCCCCTTGTAATAATTTTCTGAAGATGTATTGTGTCAAGAGGTAATGCCTTGACTGCTCATAACCTGTTTTTTTTGCATAATCTGTTTTTGATTCAAGAAACATACCTAGCTAACTACATATCTCTATATTATTTGTTAACATTCAAGCGAGAATTTCACTGTCTTCCATTTTTACTAATGGTCATAAACATAAGACATTAGCCGGAACTATTTAGTCATTTATCACGATATAAATTGGCCATTGTTTTTGATCAATATTTGTGTGAAAATTTTTACCAAAAATTTTTAAAAGTGCATGCCCTATCCATCATTGTTATAATTCTGGTAAAATTGTAAAGGCAAGACATTGACAAGAATCCAAACACCAGGGGCTTTGGCTGTCTTCTAACAGGTTTCATGCAGCTAACCTGCAACACATTTTAAATATGTTCCTCACACTATGTGCTTATTCTTGGGATAGGCTAAAGCCTTTCTTTGCTGGAACTTATGACCCTAACAACAACAAAGAATTACTTGATGTTGTGTTCACACTCTGGGAAATTACGAAATAACTCTTCTAATGACAGAGGCACCCATTTTACTGGAACTATTACAAATATCTTTGTACAGCCTTGGCAATTAATAAGAAAGTTAATTGTCCTTATCACCTCTAGTCTTTGGAAAAGGTGGTAAGTACAAATTGAATTCTGAAACCAAAATTGGCAGAGCTTTCAGGGATTATTAAACATTCATGGCCTAAAATATTGCTCTTTTTTAATAACAGCTAGATCAACACCTTCTGAGGCTACTACTCCCTTGAAAAATTACTTAGAGGCTACCCCAAATTTCTGTGAATAGCATTACCAATTCTAATTTTCACATTCTGACAAGCAGACGTGAACAAATATCACATGTGACTCCATATGGGATACATCTAATATTGCCACCAGGTATGGGCAGCATTCAACATCCTCCTAAACAACCTCTGCATGAACAAAATCTGGACAATGGGTCTCTGAATTAACATCAGAATAAGACATTATTTGAACCCCATTGGAAATGACTTCAACAGATACTTTTAACAATTATCACATCAGTGAAGTATCAGAATTTTGTCCTTGTGTCAGTATTTATTACACAGAGACAGAAGTAATTCTCAAACCACTTGATGATTGTCAACATTGTAAAGGTAGAGGTGAAGATTCTTAGAAATCTTACAGAAGCAAATTGTCTTCAGGAGGTAGATAGGTTCTACTCAGCATCCAGAGAACTGAATCCAGAGAGCTAGAGTCACGTATTGAACTTCAATAAAGCGTGCATCCTTTTTCCTGGCTACTTTCTTTTCTTTTTGCTGGATTAAGATTTTGAACAATTCATAAACATATCTGTCATCTCTACATCCCACATTTTAAAAATTACTTTCTGCCTTCTTATTTACTTCCTGGCCTAAGTAGAAGACCAGTTGCAATTTAATCATGATTTGGCTCAAGTGAATGATGAAACACACTTGCTGAGCTTATGCACATTTTCTTTCTACAGGTACTCAGATTCCCTCGATACCAATTTCTTTTAATAATCAGTTTGGTTTCCTGCAAAATTGGCTCAACCACTAAATATTTTTTTACATGGCAAACACCATTAATAAACCAGACCTCCTGGAATCTAAGATGCTAATAATTCAAGCTAAATTCTAATTTTTTTTCTGTCCTCAAGCCCCTCAAATTATGTTTTATAAGAGGCCCACACAGTAGGGAGAATACTGCATGCCTGCAGTTCAGAAGATAGCAAGAGAACTCAGCAAAGCGTCCAAGGCTACAGAACTTCTTGCCCAAATGGTTCATTAAATTGAACACTAGTTATTTTGGAATAGGCCTCCACAGATATAATATTGGCTTCTCCAAAAATAATATATGCTGTTTTATTTATTTATTTATTTATTTTTTTTTTTTTATTTTATTTTTTTTTATTGGTGTTCAATTTACTAACATACAGAATAACACCCAGTGCCCGTCACCCATTCACTCCCACCCCCCGCCCTCCTCCCCTTCTACCACCCCTAGTTCGTTTCCCAGAGTTAGCAGTCTTTATGTTCTGTCTCCCTTTCTGATATTTCCCACACATTTCTTCTCCCTTCCCTTATTTTCCCTTTCACTATTATTTATATTCCCCAAATGAATGAGAACATATAATGTTTGTCCTTCTCCGACTGACTTACTTCACTCAGCATAATACCCTCCAGTTCCATCCACGTTGAAGCAAATGGTGGGTATTTGTCATTTCTGATAGCTGAGTAATATTCCATTGTATACATAAACCACATCTTCTTTATCCATTCATCTTTCGTTGGACACCGAGGCTCCTTCCACAGTTTGGCTATCGTGGCCATTGCTGCTAGAAACATCGGGGTGCAGGTGTCCCAGCGTTTCATTGCATTTGTATCTTTGGGGTAAATCCCCAACAGTGCAATTGCTGGGTCGTAGGGCAGGTATATTTTTAACTGTTTGAGGAACCTCCACACAGTTTTCCACAGACAACCTACAGAATGGGAGAAGATATTTGCAAATGACATATCAGATAAAGGGCTAGTTTCCAAGATCTATAAAGAACTTATTAAACTCAACACCAAAGAAACAAACAATCCAATCATGAAATGGGCAAAAGACATGAACAGAAATCTCACAGAAGAAGACATAGACATGGCCAACATGCACATGAGAAAATGCTCTGCATCACTTGCCATCAGGGAAATACAAATCAAAACCACAATGAGATACCACCTCACACCAGTGAGAATGGGAAAAATTAACAAGGCAGGAAACAACAAATGTTGGAGAGGATATGGAGAAAAGGGAACCCTCTTACACTGTTGGTGGGAATGTGAACTGGTGCAGCCACTGTGGAAAACTGTGTGGAGGTTCCTCAAACAGTTAAAAATATATGCTGTTTTAAGGGAAGAATATTGTGCTTGCATCCATACAGACCCTTGGAAGATTCTCTATGGATGCAGGCACAACATTCTTCCTAGATCTGTGAAACACAAACATAATATAGATATTTTTTTTTTAAATAATGCCATATGTTTCTGTGGATTCTTCGGATTTAAGTTAAGTTCTGTTGTCTTGGCTTAATTTAGGCACTTTTGAATCTTGGTTTAAAACTGATTCACAGGGAACCCTGGGTGGCGCAGCGGTTTTAGTGCCTGCCTTTGGCCCAGGGCGCGATCCTGGAGACCCAGGATCGAATCCCATGTCGGGCTCCCGGGGAATGGAGCCTGCTTTTCCCTCTGCCTATGTCTCTGCCTCTCTCTCTCTCTCTCTCTGTGTGACTATCATAAAAAAAAAAAAAAAAAAAAAAAAAAAAACTGATTCACAGGCTCTGATAACTATCCTTCTCTTGGTATTTTCTATGTTGTAGCGTTCAAGTGTGTGATCTTTAGAATCTTAAATGATCTTACGTAGCTGCTGTCCTGTTGACATGCTGAATGATCCAACAACTGACCTGCCAAAAAAAAAAAAAAAAAAAACAGGAAAATTTGACTTTCATAGAGGTTGAAACAAATACCCTCAAATACTTTGTATGTGGTTACACCATTTCATAAGAAATGAAGAAAATAAAAATAGTAAATGAAGAAATGCATTGACCATTTCTCTAGATGCTGATACCCAACACTTTAGCTTACGCTGAAGAATGACAATGAAAGATGATACCGAGAACCAAACACATCTACACCCATTCACCTTAATGTCTTCATTAACACAATCTATTACTCAATTCTTCACACTAACATGGCCATATTATTCTAGAAAACATTTGTTCAGGAAGATGAAATTGTATGTAACTGTTTTTGTTTCAAAAACTTCTAGAAAGTATTCAACTAGCAAAAATCAAAGCTCAGCTAAGCTTAATGACCTTGCAGGATGTGCCTCTGCTGGTCCTTATTGTTGACAACTCTGTGTCCACTAATCCTAAATTATTACACTATTCATTTTCCCAACTCTCATCAGGACATCACATTGACTCACCTTAAATCACACACCCAATAAATTTCATATATACCCTACCCATTCTTATTCTTTTCTGAGATACTACTAAGACTACATTGAGAGTTAATTTTGACTATTACGGTCAGCAATATTCCACTTTGCTTTATCAATCAACAGATTGTTCTAGGGAGTCAATATTTGGCATTTTATATGTGTGGCTGGGAGAAAAATAGAAGGAAAGAGATCAATTAGGACTTTTATATCAGTAGGTTGTTTGAACAAATGTGGGACATGGGTGAGCAAATTGGGAGAATAAACTTTTCCTTTTGTGGGTGAAACTTTTACCTGATCAAAAATTGCATATGTATTAGAAGAAAAATGTCTTCAAACACAGTAATTCAGAATATATTGTGTATCCATACAAATCATATACATACATTTATTTTTATATATACAGTACATTTTCATAAGATTCAAAGTACCTGACTGAATAATCTAGTGGGGAGGGGGTGGCTTGATGGCGCTGCCTATGCAAAATATGTTACATTATCACTACTTCCATCTTTAAAAGCAAAAAATGATAGAGTATTCCATGGCTGCATTAATAAAATACTTTGAAAGTATGCATATATTCTGTTTAGTTCTTCACTTTCATTCCCAGAGCAATAAAATCTACCAGAATAAATGGTCCATCCAAATCAAATGAAGTATCATTTACAATTTTTTTTTTTGCCTCATATCTTTTAGAAAAAAAATACTTGGGAAGACAGACATACCTTTGATTAAGCTTTAGGGAAATTTGAAATGAAGTACAATATATCTCAGAGACTTTTCAGTAAAAAAGCATAAGTAAACTTAGTGTCTGAAATCTTAGAAGACAGACACTTTACTATGCCTTATAGGCTTTCAGCCTTATATTGAATATTTTTTTTCATTTTTTATTTGAACAGATTATGACATTCTTAACATTTGTAAAAATTAATCATGATGCATTTGATATCTTTGGATTTTATGTGTTATGCCTCAATGTAAATAATAAAAGGAAATGTTAGTGGTAAACTCTTCATGAATATGAAAAACAAGCATTTTTCCCACTTTGCAAATTATCTTGATATCTTTGAGGGTCCTGGATAGAGATATCTCACACCAAGAATTTTTGCCTGATTTATTATGTATCTTCCTAGGTGTCCTAGCAAGGTGAAAGAGCAAGAAAAGCAGATGGAAAACAGCAGGTACATGTTTTTTGATGCGAGAAACTCATTCATGATGATGACACTATTACTGTTCAAGATGGAAACAATGAAATGTAATTTAAGGTGAATAAGCAATGGAAGTGCAATAAATCAAAGTAAATGAATACCAGCTCTGTCTGAAAAATAAAAATAGTGATGGTGTATTTCATTCAGACATAACTACTCTCCTAAAAGTAAAATGGAAGCTAATGACCTCCTTAATAATAATTACATGTTTCCTTATTAACAAGAATCTCCCCATTATCAAAGATGCAAACAGGTATAAAAAGAATTCCACTCAAAAAGCATTATCACACTTCAAAAGTTCTAGAATCATTGTTTTGAAAAAGCCATTGAATTGTATTATTCTTAACTTAAAACAGTATCAACATTGGGATATCAGGGAAAAAAAATATGTTCTTACAATTGTCCTAACCAAGATATTTACCATGATTTCACTATATTCTATGTGAATATTTAAATAGTACTCATATCTTTACAGCCTCAGTATCTATGGCCACAGATCACTATTGCTTTTCTTAAATTTTCTTAGAGAAAATGAAAAGCACTTGTTCACAATCTCCATATCATGTTCCTTAATGTACTTTGTGACCCCAAAAGACGTTAATTATGCTTTTTTCATCTTATTTATTTCATTTAGATTTCCAGTCTTTGTTTCTATGTCTATCATCTGAAGTCTGTTTCTCTTCAATATTTTTTTTTTTTTTTATGATAGTCGCACAGAGAGAGAGAGAGAGATGCAGAGACACAGGCAGAGGGAGAAGCAGGCTCCATGCACCGGGAGCCGGAGTGGGACTCGATCCCAGGTCTCCAGGATCGCGCCCTGGGCCAAAGGCAGGCGCCAAACCGCTGCGACATCCAGGGATCCCTGTTTCTCTTCAATTTCAAGGCACAGAATTATACATAATGCCAGAGTGAGTGTTTACTCTTTGCTGAGTATGAAAATGGTCTTATGTTTTAGTCAATGGGCTTGTTGCCTTTCAATATATTTATTTTTAATGAAATACTATGTGCTCAGCTCATTATATATTCTGAAACTTTGGTCTTTAATTTTAAGCCAGATGTAGCAATACTTTTTACCTAGTATTATAAGATACTGTGTGAAGGCAAAATGGCAGTGTCAAAAACCAATGTATCAAAATAAACAAAAAAAATCTTTTTTTTTTTTTTTTAAATAAAGAGAGGTAATCCTGGTTGACAGGAACTTTTATTTATAGAGAGGTGGAATTAAACAGACTTGATCAAAGGGGTTTAATAGGAAATATTTGTTTCAACAGTAAGAATGAGCCTTTGAAGGTAGATGTATTTGTTATTAAGGTTAAAAATAGGCCCAAGCCCAGAGCTCTCTGGGGAAGGAAAGAAGCCTAAAGTTTGGTCAAACCAAATAACAGGCAATCTTGAACACTTGTTGAGCAGAAACACTGCTTAAATTTAAACCCAGTCATTCTAGAATCTATCTAGGAAGTTATGAGAAATTTTAAGACAGTTAAATTCTATTTCACAGAACTAAATCACAGCTGCTTGTATTGATGACTTCTGTCTATATTATTTATAATTGATAGGTTGTGTATTCAATATGCAATTTCATTTTTTGTATGTTTTATGACTGTCTTACCCCAGGCTGCCAGAGCAAAATACCCATAAAATAGGTGGCTTAACCAACATTTATTTCTCACAGTTTTGGAGACTAAAAGTCTGAGCCAGAGTGCAGCATAGTTAGATTTTGGTGAGAACCTTCTTCTGAGTAGCAGGCTGCTCACTTCTCATTTGATCCTCACGTGGTGGAAAGAGAGAGAGCTCTGGTCCCTTCACTGCCTTAATAGGGAAATCAGTCCCATGACCTAATTGTCTCTCAAAGACCCCATTTCCAAGTACTGTCACATTATGGATTAAATTACAACATACAAATTTTAGGAGGACACAAACACTCAGATCATAACAGCCTCTCATATGTTGTATTATCTGTGTATTATAATATTTTAGCAACGTTGTAATAACATGAAATAAAACAAACATAGAAATTGGAAAAGACATAAACATGGAGTTCTTACTAAGCTCTTTTCACACGATAACTCTGTTTATAAAAAGAATGTATACTTTGAAAAACCAGCTGCATTTTAACTTAAAATAACATATAAATAATTTTTATATAAAGAAGACATCTCGATGAGAAAATGAGCTGTGCTCACATTAGTGATTTCTTAGATATGCACTTGACTAGTAGAAATATTTTATTTTGGGTAGAATATGATGTGATAGCTTATAAAGAACATATTCTATTATAAAATAGCATACCTATCAGTTTACTATTGCTATAATAATTGACTTTCATATTTACTTCAGAGTGGAAATTTGTAGTTAAATATTTTAGATGCTAACTTTTTTGATCCACATGATTATTATATAAGTACTTGTCATAAAATATTAAAGTCCAGAGGCATAAAGATAGATTTATTAGAATATCATATCCTTGAAAATATGTTGAAATCTCTCTTTACCAAATATAATTTCTTCCAATTCATCAAGAAATTATGTAGTATTAATGGAGGTGGCCACTTTTAAAGAAGTATGTGCTTTCTGAGTTAACTTCAGCTGGTTGAAGGTCAATTCATCAGGTAACTGTAATTTATAAAAGAAAATAGAGAAGAATGTTTCAACATCAACCATCTTTCTCCAAAGGCACATGAAATATTTAAATGTAAGTTACAGACTAAAGAGAGAAGTTGTTGAAAATATTTTACTGAAACTCAGGCATTTCTAGATATTTTTCTGCTTTCTCTATCAGAATCTTACTAGAAAGAAAAAATAAAGAGGAATAAAACCTATCTCACAATTATTCTGCACTTGATTAATTCATTTGTTGTTAACAAGCTAAACTTTTTCTTGAATATGTTCTGATCACGCCTTTGATCATAACATTTTTAATTTTTTCTTCTCAAAAAAAGTTAAATAGGTAATTGAAAATGAACACTAGTGATTTGCCTTGTACTAGCATTTAAAAAATGTTGTGTGTGTGTGTGTGTGGGGGGGGGTTGTCCTCACCTTCATCCAAAATAAAGTCTGCAGTTTCACTGTGCCATTAATCTAGCCTACCAGACAGTAAACCCACAGACCTCTTAGATTTTACAAGGTTCATTGTAAAGAAATATAAATGTATAGTAGGCACTCACAGAGTCTAACAATGTAATTAAAAGATAGTTTTTTACTTGTTACCATAGATCACAAGATCACAGGAAGTTAATATATAGAATTTATTTGACTTTTAGCATCTGCTTCTCAGGAAATGGGTGATAAGGGAAAACATACTATGTTTGTTTACTTTGGTACAAATTATTCGGTTTCAAATTGTAAAATGAATCATAAACAACTCAGTTATTTCATTTTCTTAATTTGAGGCCAATTAAAGAGATTTTAGAGATATATAAATCAAGTAGAAATGTATGGCTCAAATAAAAATGGTTGTATAAGATAGAGGCTTAAAGTGTGAGAGTTATTTTGGACAGTGCCAAGTAAATTGAATGATGTTAATCATTATCCACTATGTGGAAAGCTTTGTCAGAAATCATCGTGTTTTTCTGATACTTGAAGAATATGTCTGTCACAGGTTAAACTGTTATATCCCTGTTCAGTTTTAAATAATAATGGTTATTTTATACCAAACCAAAAGTGTTTGTCTACATGACAGTTTGAAGACAGTCAAAGAATGTAATGCTTGAAATATTATATAACCCCAAAATAAAAAAAGGATATTTATTGTAAAATATAATGTTCATAACTAAAATCTCATATAATGACAAATATTCACTTTAATTTCTAAAGAACTACTTTCCATAATAGTGATATATCATCATGTTATTTCTTATTTTACATCTAATATAGTTTCATTTTCTAAAGGCGGGCAAACAGAAAAATGTAACTATAAATTCCTGAAATACATTGATTTTAGAAATACTTTTAGAGATTCATGTTATTTATTTAAAGTGCTCCTTCCATTTCTCTTTCATTTCAACTACACACACACACGATTCACATTATGTTATATTATCATTTTATAAAATATCACTATTTAGTATTTGTATTATCTTCTCTTACACCTATAATCAACGATTAAATTAAAAAAATAAATGCCAAACACTTAAAAATTTATCATAGGGTAGAACTCATGTTAAATGATCTTGCTAAAATAAAACAAAAAGAAAAACACATATAAAATTATCAAATAATGCAGAATCTCACTCTTTTTTAGAAACATTAACATGTAGTAGTTTAATAAATAGCCAAAAAGTGTGTTAAAAGCTCTTCCATTTTCTTCCCACAAGCATGTTTTACATTTAAAGAATCATTTAAATGTATTTCCTTCTCTATGACAAAGATCAAATATTATGCACTTTCACTAGCAACTTTCCCTTCCTTTGTTCTTATGAAAGCTGTTCCCTACTGAGTTCTATAAAGAAGAATAAAAAAAATGACATGAATTAGCTTTATCTATAAAATTTTGTCATAGTTTCCCTTTATTCTTTAATTTATAGCAGCTTAACATGGTTCTTTACTGGTCAGGAAGAGGAAAAATAAAGCAGGCAGGAGATGGGTGTGCATTCCTACATGCTCATGAATATACTTCTTTTAGTTTGGCTTATAAAAAATAATGCCAAACTTTCAAGGAACAACAAGTGATAGTTTCAGGTGAATAACAACATAATACCGCACCTAAGTGAGTTGCAGTGACTCCCCCCATTATTTCTATTCACAACATCTATGACAATATGAGAAGAAAGCAAAGAGATACTGTAATAACTGGAATTCTAGTAAATCTCAACTATCTCAAAATCAAAACAATTTTTCTTAATATCAGGGTATCGAAATAAAAGAAATGCAGTTTTTATCCAGTATAAATATACTTATTTTAGAGCTCTTCACCCAGGGAGCAAGTGAAAACTTGTCAAAGTATCATTAAAATGTTTCAGACTGGGGCACCTGGGTGGCTATGTGGTTGAGCATCTGCCTATGGCTTAAGTGGTGATCCCAGGTCCTGGGATCCAGCCCCACATCAGGCTCCCCGCAGGGACCCTGTTTCTTCCTCTGCCTATGTCTCTGCCTCTCTCTGTATGTATCTCATGAATAAAATATTCAAATAAATAAATAAATAAATAAATAAATAAATAAATAAATAAGTTTTAGACTGCTAAAGAGTCGGAGTAAGAAATGATCATTCAAATCAAAATTTTAACCACATATACTGTTGTTATAGCAAGTTGAATAGCAATTTTTTATTACAAAGACTCTGAAGATTTTTCTAAATGTTTATTCTTTTTAAAAAGATACTGATTAGCTAACTTGTGCCTTAAAAAGTAGATAAAGAGATACAATGGGATGATTCTTTGACGAGAAGTCAGCAATAATGAATCATAGAATGGTACCCATCACTAACAAATCAAAGGATCTTGATTAATAGATGATCACAGATCAAAAAGATTAGCATGAACCAGGACCAGGAGTACATTCTTGATGTTTGAAAAATAAAGTCGAGATGAGTAAACAAAGACAGTGTCTCTCAGGCAGTGTTAATCATCTCTCTGTGTAACAATGTTCAGAGATAGGAGTAATCCCACCCCTTCACATCTTCAGATTATTGGAGAATTGGTCTCCACTCTGAGATCTCTTCTAGAAAATTTAAACAACGATGAATTCACTATTGCAAACTAAAACTTGTTAATATATAGTTCTGTAACATATAGTCGTTTCCTCATTACTCCATAGGTCACAATCTCAAGGTCACAACCGTCCTTATCTTTGCATCTGGGCCAATTAAACGCAGTTGGAATAAATCAAATGTTGTGTGATACAGCAGTGTAAAATTACAGAGGAAAGCACTTTTAAAGAAATTACAGTCATTAAGTTTAACCTCAAAAACTATTTGATATTAACTTTCTGATTATCTCATTTCATCCCTTTTATGATATCATTGTAAATCACTGCCTTTCAAAAATGAATATTATGTACTTGTATTAGTGTAAAATAAGCATTTCAGTAATAACTTAAGTGATGTAATAAATGTCTCATAATAGCTTAATTTTACTTTAACCAACATAATGCAAAATATTTTCTGAAGTGGTATTAAAATACCAAGAGTGTTTACTAAAGAATATAAATAAAACAATTTAAATTTTAGTAGTCCTAATTTGACTTAATACTTGAATTTCGATAACCATGAAATGCTTAGGAGATACTTGAATTTAGATAACCATGAAATGCTTAGGAGATATTTAAGATCTAGTCAAAATAGTATGTGTAAGAAGTTTCTGTATCTTTTAGAGCTTAACAAATTTCTTCATTCACCTCAATATTTGTGTTTAATTTGCATTATATTAGATTTTGGTACTTCTGTTAGACTTCTAAGAGTATAACAGACTACCTGAGAGTAGTAGATCAATTGGATTCATGTTATTTTTCAAAATATGCATACACATTTGTAGAACTAAATATGAATCAAAAGAGAACAATTAACATTGTCCTATATCATGTATAATCACATCTAAATGAATTAAAAAACCAATTCAAAAATAATTCTTGAGGATTCTCTCTTTCTATGGTATTTCAACATATGGATACTTTTTAAAAATATTATTCAAACAAGGCAAACTTTGGGTGATTGACACTGAAGACTGTGCTAATCAGGATCTGTATATGATGCCTTAAGGGAAATAGTCACCTGATACACATACTTTTTCATATATTTGCATGAATTCAAGTTGAATGAAGCTATTGTCTTTCTTTGTTCAACAAAGTATATAGTAAGTGAAAATTATCCGTTATATTAAGGAATTTACCACTTTGTTGGCCACTCTTAGAAAGACCACTCTATTAGCAGATGAAGTCAAGAAGGAAAGAAATGAGTATCCAGAAATTGTTGCATCATCATACTAGCAGATTATTAACAGAAATATTGTTACAATATCAGGTTTGCAGATTATCAACAAGGTAAACAAAAATACATGAGGTGGTAAGATCAAGTGGTATAACAAGAAAGGAGCAGAAGGCTTTATAAAATTAAACATATACTTGTTTCCAAATAAATTGGAAGGATCTTGTAGATCACCTCTAACCAGAATTTTGGTCTGTTTCCAGAGCTTTCTACTCAGGAGATACTGAGAGAATGTCATTACATATTGAGGCCCACATAAACTGTGGGAGCTACACCCTATACTGTGGCTTCAGTAGAGTAGTAAATTATGTTTGGTAATTTCAATTTAGGTCACTACAATGTTTTTCCTAATTCTTTAAAAAAATGATTGCTTTATTATTCTTCAAAGTGTACCCTAGAAGGAAAAACAGTACCCAATTAGAATAATTATCAAATCCACATAGGTGATGCAAAAAACTAAATAAAAGTGGTATTACCTCATTATAAGTAAATATTTTTTTATTCCTCTATATAATGCCAGCATATTCGTATTCTAAATAGAAGAATATGTATGTTACAAAATTGTTTAGTCTACCAAATAACAAGAAGGCAAAATAGCTAATTTTAGGGTCTAGGGAAACCACTTCTATATTCAGCAAGTCTATACACCTAATTTAATTTACTATTACATAAACACTACAGTGGAAAACCTTTGATTCTAGAGAAGAATTCTTTAAGAAAGCTTGTTATAGCATTGAAAGGATTTCAATACATAATAAAATGAGGAAATATGCTGAGAGTAAGTCAATAAGTTTTACAATACCAATTTGTTTGCAAACAAACTCCAAATCAGTGAAAAGTGCATGCAAATGACTCTATTAAGTTTAATCTGGTTTGAAAAGAAAGTATGCTTAAGGATGTAATGAAAATTGAAGCACTACTTTAATTATCTGCATAAATTACTTAGCCATCAGTATAAAAAAGTGCAGTAATGCGTTTTGGTTAACAATTGAGTATTTAAGCAAGATAATATGACTAGGTTTCTACTAAAAGTCAAAGTAAAAAAAAAAAAAAAACACCATAGAAAAGTTTGATGAAGTGGTCATATAGAAGATGAACTGCGATGATATTTCACTTTTGATAACTAGTAGATGATCGAATATTGAATACCCGTAGAAGTTCAATGTTACTATATTTTAGTATACATCATCAAAATAGTATCTAAAATCCAAAGTGAATACCATTTTCGATGTTCTGAAAATCTTACACATAATTGAAGAATTTACAATATTATGCATCCTCTCAGGTCAAGGCTAACACAAATGCATCCTTATATAGTTCATCAGGCCTTTCCAGATTATAGAGACTAAAGAATTATTAAACTAATTGCATCATGGAACAAAAATAAAAACAAGAACTTCAGTGTAAATACTTTATTATTGTGAATCTAAATTAATTCAAAATATTGTAACTTACATTTTTATAAATAGGCCTTCAGTGAGCCCATAGACTTCGAAAATATTAAGTAATTTTATGACATTTTAGGATAATGTTCTCTGGTAGTTGAATTAAGGGAAGGGTGGGGTACTTGGGGGCCATTTCACCTCAAAGGAAATTCAGAGCTTTTGAAGTGTTTCAAATATACAGATTTTTTTAAAGGATTGAATATAATTTAAGAACTATTTGGAGGGGAGAAAAAAAAACACTATTTTGTCTTACCATTCTTTTGCATCAATTTAACTCATCTAATTTAATCTACTTAAAATAATTTAAAGAATTTATAATAATATGAAAGTATTCAAAAGAATACCTACATTCAAGAAAACTCAAATAATTTCTCTGATTGTAAGATATTAGGTAGCTCTTAACCCTAGGTTAATTCAAATACAAAATTGTTTCCCATGTCTCATTCCAAAGATCCTAAAGACTAAAATGACCTTTCAGAGATATGGCTTAATATCTTCAATTTATGCTTTTCATGTAACACCAAATTTTGAAAAGATGGAACTATCTGCTCTGAGAAAAACATGCTTTCTTTCAACTTTATTTATAAAATCTATGTGTCCTAGAATAATAGACCTTCTTTAATAACCAAGAGAAGGACTAGACAATTTGTAACCCAGTCCAATTTGTGATCTTACATGTGAGGAAACCAATTTCTCAAGTAGGTAACAAAATGTACTAGATTAAAAATAAATATTCTCCATTAGAGAATTCATTGGCTTGAAATAAAACTCTGTTTCCCACCCACCTCTTTTTTCCTTGTATTCTATCCCAACTTCTTTTTCACTTAATCACCAGATTTATATAATTAAAGTCATGAAAACCTATCTCATAAATTGTAGCCCAGTGCTAATCAACATTGAAAATTAATAAATTACAGTATTAATTTTACGTAGGAATCCCTCGTATGGGCAGCCAGGGTCTTTTTCCAAGAGCAATAAGGCAAGATGGAATTCCCTAGCTTCCCTTCTCTTTGCCTCCTGCGCTGATGATACAAAATCTCAGAGAAGCACCGATAGGGAGAAGGGTAGGTGAAGACTCTGGTATGAATGGAGAGCTCATGACTGAGTAGACATGGGGTAGAGGGAAGGTGGGTAGCAAGCATATCAAAGGAGACTGCCTATTCTGAGAGACATAACACTACCTCAAATTTTACTCGTAAAAGCATAAAGTAGGGCTAGGTAAATTTAATTCACTCTGACAGCAGAGATCCCCAAAGGGGAGGAGATCACAAGGAAAAATGCTCAAACACCTGAAAAAAGAAGCACTAAAGAAAATAAAAGTAATAGATAGAAAAACCTGTCACAGAGAAAGCAGAATTAATGAAATACAAGTAGAAATGTAAACAGTATCTTTACACTGATAAGGAAATATTAAAAATATCAAAAACATAATTGTTGAGCTAAAGAATCAGTGTTAGAAATGAATGGGAGAATAATACAGCAGCAAAAATGTAAACAGGCTGGAAATTAGGATAAAAACTCACCCAAAGAGATAAAAGGAAAACAGAAAAGATAAGAGAGAAAATGAGAAAAACATTAGAAGTAACCCAACAATTGTTAAGGAATCTAGAAGATAAAAATGATATAAGTAGAAAGGAATGGTTATTTGCCCAGATAATAAACAACAATTTCTGAAAACTATTAAAAATAGATTGAAAAGGCATGTAAATCTCTGAAAAGGATAAGACAGACTAGCAATAAACAAACAAATGGAAAAGCCATATCAAGAACTCTGGGAACCCCAGGTGGCCCAGCAAGCAAACGCAGCCTTCAGCCCAGGGTGTGATCCTGGAGTACCGGGATCGAAAGTCCCACGTCGGGCTCCCTGCATGGATCCTGCTTCTCCCTCTGCCTGTGTTTATGCCTCTCTCTGTGTGTGTCTCTCATGAATAAATAAATAAAAAGTCTCAAAAAAATAATAGGTATCCCCAGCCCCCAACCCCCACTTAAAAAAAAAAAAGAACTCTGGACACACACTGTGAAACTTGAGATGTTTTAAAAAATAAAATTCAAAAGAAAGGAAGACAGTGCTCAGAGAAGAAAAATAGATAAATCAAAATGTCTTTCTCATATGTATCACCAGGTGAAAAAAAAGACAGTGTAGTAATACTTGCAATAATAAAGACAATATGAAAAGTAAATCCAGAATTTTATATAGACCCAAGCCATTGCCAGCAACCTATGGCCTAGAGGGTAAATCCAATGCTTGTTTTGTATAAAATTTTATCAGAACTCAGCTTCCATTTATTTATAGTTTGCCTATGGATGCTATCCTGACATAATGGCAGAGTCCACATGGTAGTCTCCCCTTATCCAGGGGAAATGTGTTCCAAATGCCAGGGGGTACCTGAGACTACACACAGTACTGAACCCTACGTATGCTATAATTTTTCATATACATTCATACTTATGATACAGTTTAATTTATAAATAAGACACAGCAAGAGATTAACAACTAATAATGAATAGAACAATTATAACAATACACTATAATAACAGTGATGAATGTGATCTCTTTCTCTTTCAAAATATATTTTTGTTCTTTATTCACTCTTTTATTTCTTGTCATGATTTGAGATGAACGTGATGATACAAAGCCAAGTGAATGATCACCCACTGGGGCATAGTGTTAGGCTACTATTGACCATTTGGTGATTCATTAAAAGGAGGATCATCTGCTTCTGGACTGTAGTTGACTGTGGGTCAACTGATACCATGGGAAGTTCAGGTAAGGGGAGAAGATCGCACTCCAGAGAGAAACCACGATGAAACCATATGGCTTGCAAGACCTCAAATATTTTCTGTCTCACTCTTTACAGAATAAATTTACTGACCTCTGATCAAACTCTCATTTAATTGTCAGAGTGAATTATGTATTTTCAGGCATACAGGATCTCAAGAGTGTTACCACAAAGAGATAATTTATGAAATAACTTTGGGAATATGCTAAACAAGAGTAATTAATCCATTTGGAAGCAATAAGACATAAAAAGTTAGAAAAATAAAATCTTAATAAAAATAATTAAATAAAATGGAAAAGAAGCATGACAAATATGTGTACCCTGATGGTTGCCAAATATCATGTCATAAAATTTTACATGCATTCTTAAGGAAACATGTAAAAAGTATTTTTTATTTATTTATTTTTAAAAGATTTTAAATATTAATATTATCCCTCTATATCAAGCAGGAGCTAATAAGGAAAAACCAAAAGCTTTAATAAATGAAGTCAAGATTTTCTATCAACAGCTTGATGTAATGTGAGTATATTTGTGAATCTGCCACAAATGTAAAAAAATCGTGTCCAATGCCATTTCTCAATAATGAATTGCTAAAATGCTGTCACACTAATTTGAGTTTTATTCTGTACAAAAGAAAAGAAAGAAACAACACTTTTACTCTAGATTATTTATTTCTATAATAAAATTTACTAAAGAACTTTACTCAAGAAATTATGTCATAATCATGTAGAACTCTAATTTAGAAATGTGTGAGAACATTAATATAGACTGAGAGAAAATGTAAAATATTTGACACTAGAACGTTTTGTCAGAATTCAACAGTTAAGTGTCCTTGAACTACCCCAGCTTTCTTACTTAAGATTTTATTTATGAATATGACATATATTCAGAAAGTGTCTTTGAAGAATAGGGAACAGAGAATAACTGCTTATAAGAATATTTGATTCTCAGATTAAAGATTTCCTCCATATCAATTAATTAGCAAATATACAAAGAATTTCAAATTGTTCTTACTCCTTAACGAATATTTTTGGGCATGTAAATTAAGAGATCAAACCTAAACAACTATTTTAGCATAAACACCTAATTTGTATCACTTACAAATTACAAAGTGTATCATATGATATTTCACTGATTCTCATAATAATTCTGGGAAGGGCATTATAATGTTTTCTTAAAATGAGGAAGGTGATGTTCAGAAATTAAGTCATACAATTAAGGTTAGTAGCAAGAAATCTAGTTTAAGTATAGAAATACAAATCATTGAAATATTTCTCTAACAAATGATTTAATGAAAGAGCTGTCACCTTCATTCATCTTGCTGTATTGCTGATGTGTACATATTGCTCTGGGATAGAGCAGAACGGTGAGCAGTCTGCTAACCTGTTTCAAATAGTGATCTAACATGGGTTGCAGTTATAGGGTCAGTGACTATGTGACTTGTCAAAAGAAAATTCAGACAGATTACTTAAATGTTTCATTGAGTGAGAAACAGACTGTTAGAAAGAAGAGAGACTTCAACCCAACGACCAGTAGAGAGCTTAAAGGCGTGACTTACAGGATGGGTTAGAAAGTGAAAATAAGAAAGTTATTTGACCTTTACAATAATTGGCTATTACAAGGGTTTCCCAGACAGCAGGGATTGGCCCAAAGTGATGATCTTATGCCATTTAAGATGATTTGTTTTGTTTACAATGATCAGAAGTATTTAGAAGAAATAAACCAAAGCTAAGTTCTGTTTTTTGCTTACAATCATGAAATAAACTAGATTAGCTTTTGCTTACTGGTTGAACTCGTTTTGTCTGTTCTTGGGATCTTTCAGCCTGGTCTCCATCTTATTTTGTTTGAACAGAGCACAATGAAGTATTCTTTGAAACTGTAATGAGATCTGAATGTTTGTTGTGAAGAGAGGATATTTGGGGCACTACTAAAATATAAATTAAGTAAAATTAAGAAGTCAAACCCCCTAATGATGGAAGTTCCTTGAGATAATTCATGCCTAAATAATTGATGACCTAAAGATATTTAGGTACAACAACATTTTCTTTCTTGCCCTGCGAGCTAATAGTGTGCCTTGACATGTAACAACTCTTCAGTAGATTTTGTTGAGTAAATGAATGCATGACACTAGAACACTCTATGGTATTATTGATATATCATTGGTTACATTATTAAATATTTTGACCTGTCAGCAATTGCCAGTAACATGTAATTGCAAGCATAACTCCATTTATTAGTGGCTGACTCAAACTTACCTACTAAGTAAGGGCAGTGGGATGGAAATAGAGACATGGAAAGTATTTATAATTGATGTTAATGATTTTAGACTTGGCAGTCCTGAGAGAGTCTGAGAAAAACAATGCCATAATGTAATATAGATAGCATTTAACATCTCATCTTCAGACTAAAATTCCAATTATCTTCTATTATTTCTTGGACAGCCTCACAAGGGACTTACTTTCTTTTATCTTACTTAGATACATTCAAGAGACACGAATGTTTGAAAATCAGTCTGTCAAAGATTAGTTATTTCTATTGCCTAAAACATCTGACTATAGATTCAAAATTCAGACATTAAGGTTTACCTTTTATATCATTGGAATTTGCATCTGAAACTGGAGCTGGAACTACTCCTCAGGCCCAAACCAACCAAACATCATGTGAGGAAACACACACACACACACACACACACACACACACACACACACACAGATGAGACAATACTTACACGCACATACTAATGCATATAGTATTTCTAGAGAGAAGGTTATGAATGTGTCTGCTCACCTATGTGCTCAAACACCTGTGACATTAAAAAATTAGATCTCTGATGCTGAGTTAACAATACATATTATTGCACATTACGGAGCCACATTTCATTTCAATTTTACTTTGTAGCTTTTTAAATATTTTTACAGGGGAGAGAACATATTAAACATTTTATTGTATAGAGAGAATTCACTATGCCTCTTCTCTCCATTAGATTCTTCTCCTATTATGCAGCATTGTTCAAAAAGGCAAATGAAACTTAAAACTTCTGTTGATTTTCTCTATAGCATAATGAATTATGGCTGAGGTTCAGATACACAATATGCATATAAATGTACATGTACTTATTAAAATACAAATTTTATCATTTATTTATTTCAACTTAAATACAAATCAGAGTTGTTATACTGTGATACATTTGGCAACCACTTTCTCATTTAATAACGTTCATTGTTATGGTGTTCCCTGTAATAAATATTACTCTTTCCTAATGAGTTTTCCAGAAATATCAGAAGATGTAACATCTACAGATTTTCTTCTTTATTCCAAAAAGTGCATATGCGGCTATTACTTTTATAAATTAATTTTATTTCTCTGGAAAATGAAGATTATCATTATTTTTAGACACATTGCTATATATTTGACTTAGTTTATATGTGGTACAAATGCTTCCATAATGTTTTATTTGTCTTGTTATTGGGCCTAAAATAGTTGTGGTATCATCTGTTTGATGTTACCCAGAATTCGGAATACTTTTTAAGACAAGAAAGTCAAAACTGTGTCATGAAGATTGCTTTGAAAGCATTGCAACAATTTAATAGAATTGAATTTCTAGTGCTGGGTTGTTTAAAATGGTAAAGTGTATGGAGTAGAATGGTAATAACATTTTTAAAGAGAATTGTGTTACAAATTCAAATAAATTCTAAAATTCAAGAGATCAAAGTATTCACTTGTAACTCATATTTAAAATGATTTTTAAGTTTTATATTCCTCATAGAAAAAGGAAAGTGTAGAAGATATTCAATTTCCTTTGTATGTAGAACTTCTGGTTTGACTATAATTCTGGGATTTAGTCTAGCATTGTCCATGGTACCCATTAAGGGATATTCTTATCTCTTAAAATGTAAGCGTTTTCCTGAGAGAAAATTATGTAATAAGTGATCTTTGAGTAAATGAATTTGGCTTCTGGTATTAAAAAAAAAAAAAAAAAAAAGTAAAAACTGCGAAGCTCTGCTTTTCCCAAGCAGCCCAAGGAAAGAATTTCTATAGAATTAATTCATGTCTTACCATTGAAAGATACATTGTGACAAAAAAAGAAAATGAGATTTAACATGAGGAAATGGTGTTATCATCAGCATATTGAATATTTTTGAAATTAATATTTTTGAGGTATCTGTTTTAGTCTTTATGAAATATGTGCTTATTATATCATCAGATATTTTATTTTTAACTTGTTTCTATTAACTCCAGTTTACATAATTGATTACGCTCTGTTGCTTTTGACTCAATTGTGTATTATAGGATATTTCATTTTCCCTCTTCATAGTGTGGCCTTAATCATCTCACTGTTGAGCTATTTTAATAGAAAACCTCCTTCATTATATAAAATTAGAGAACAGTGTTTCCCTGTTTTTCATCGCTATTTTAACTCCAATATTTTAGTTTGACATCTGTTTACAGATACATCTGGTTCACAAAATAAGCATGAAATATTGAGTTATATTCTAAAGAGAGCACATGGAATAAACTCATGTATAATTAACATTATCTAGGAAAACCATTTCAAATACTCAAAAGCAACAGAATAAATGTAGTTAGTAAGTTCAACACAGTGAGCTTTTCTTCATGTGCCTCATGTGTTTCAAAATGTAACTTTTTACTAGGATGGGAATCAGATGAAGTAGTGGCCTTACCTTAGAGGTCATGATGTATAAAACATGCATAATACGCTTTAATACATCCTCGGCTAATATTGGATTGGTACAGTTGATTGTGTACAAAGTAATTGTTTATCTGATTGATGTCACTATATTTCTCTTTTCTATTCATTAAAGTATTTTGAATGGATGTTTACTCTTACAGTGTGATAAATCCTGATACCCTCTATACTCCTAAGGAATGTTCAAGCACGAAACTTCAATAAAATGAGTATATTTTTTCCAAACTTTCTCTCAATATGCTATAATTGTTTAAAAATATATTGAATGCTTGCTATATGAAGAATAAGTTTTTCTATGGTCTAACTGCTTAATCTTATTTAGTCTTCACAGCTATTCTGTGAGATAGGCATCACACAAACCTTGTTTTACATGTAAGGGCATTGAGGATTTAAAGATTAAGTAACTAGGCACTGGCCATTTCATTTGGGAGGCAGAAATTTGGAGTCCATATATCCTGATTCCAGAGCCTTCATTGAACCATTGCCCTATATTATTCATGTGTCTCCAAATATACAATCAGTCCATAAACATGCACTTTTTACCTTGTTTGTGAAGTTTATTTTTTATTCCACAGCTTTATCTTTTGAAATCTTATCACCAATCATGAATGCAATCTTAGGAATTCTAAAACTCATGCAGACTTCTCAATATTCCTTTTGCAATTATGATTTTAATATATTAATCCAAATTTCATGAATATTGGCAGAACTAAATCTTATGATGTAAAAACCACTGCATTATCTATCATCAGCACTATTTCTTATTGTATCTGTACATACACTATAGTATGTATAAATTTATTTTTTATTTTGGTTTTGATAAAATCTACAATAAACGAAAGGGCAACAAAATCAATAATCATTCACTCATATTTCCTTTTATACCATTTATATAGAGTACTCATACATTTAGTAAATATTTATGGAATACGTAAAATGTATGAAGCCACATGAACACAGTAATGACTGGTGTTCATATGGAGTATACATCAAGAGTGGGAGGAAAAGAAAGGCAATCTAAAAAAATCAATAATAAAAGAATAAATGATATTGTATGTTAGACATAATAAGTGATAGTGATAAAGAAAAAAAATCCAAACAACACTACAAAATAAAATAAAGAGAAGTTGAGAGTTCTATGTGATTAAATGGAAAGATAAAATTTGGAATAAATTTGAAGGAGGTGATTGAATTAATGATGGAAATTCTGGGGAGAAGACTCCTCTAGCCAGAAGACTGAACAAATGAAGTAAGAAGGGAGCATAGCTAGTATATTCCAGGAATGATGAATATACCAGTGTGGTTAGAGTAGAGACAGAGAGAGAGAAAGTGAGAAAGAAGTAAAAAAAGCACAGTCAGGAAGGGAATGAACTGACAAAGTTATACAAGGTCTTACAAGCCAATTTAAGGAATGTGGCTTTGATGCTGAAAGGAATGAAAGTCACTGGTAAAATCTGATTGACAAACCGATTCGTGTTTTAAAAGGATCACTCCAGTCCTGTTTTGTTGAAGGTGGACTACAGGGGATAAGGAGAGAAGTAAGGACAAGTAGGCAGCTACTACTGTAATCCAACTAATAAATGGGTAATGGTTTGAATGAAGAAGCAAGCTATAAAAGTGTGAGAAGGGAGATCCCTGGGTGGCGCAGTGGTTTAGCCCCTGCCTTTGGCCCAGGGCCTGATCCTGGAGACCTGGGATCAAGTCCCATATCAGGTTCCCTGCATGGAGCCTGCTTCTCCCTCTGCCTGTGTCTCTGCCTCTCTCTCTCCATCTATGTCTATCACAAAAAAATAAATAAAATATTTTTAAAAAGTATAGGGAGGATACATTTCTTGATTTATTTTGAAGCCAACTGTGTTTCTTGGTGGCTGGCTGTAACATATATATGTGGGAAAGAGAGGATTCAAGAATACAAGCTCTTTGATCTGGCACTGGAAAAAATAGGGTTTCCATGAACTGACATAAGGAAAAGTAGAGGTGGAATATGTCCTAGAGAATCAGCAGTTTTGTTCCTGTTTAATTTAAGATATTTTTTGACATTCAAGTAGTGGTGATGAGTAAACAGTTGAAGATGAGTGGAATTGGGGCTAGAGATGTGAATTTTGAAATTCTTGGCATAAAGGTGCTGTTTAAAACCATTACACTGGATGAGATCATCTAAGAAGACTGAAAATGTAGAACAGATAAAAATATCAAAGATGTATCCTGTACCTTTCTATACTAATTTTTGAAAAAGGGGAAAGAAGCCTGAAATAGTAAGAAGTTCTATCCTAGAAACAAGGAATAGTCTGATCATATAGAAATCAAATTAAAACATATCTCAATCAAGGAGGAAGGAATAATGAACTATGTTAAATACTACCAAGAGGTGAAGTAGATTAGGACTAGCCAATGAAGATAAAAACATAGAGGAATTAGAGACATTTATGGGGGTCAGTTAGTAGAGTGAGAACCTGAGAGATATCAGTTTAAGGCAAAGTGGAAGAAACTATTAGAAATAAGTGATATAGGCTATTGCTTACAGCAGCATTGGTGAAAATGGAAATATAAAGTATATAACTGGAAGAGGAAATGGGGTGAAGAATGTAACTTTTGAATATAAAAGATTTATAAGAAAATTGAATGTTTATATAGAAACAAAATGTGAGGGACACCTGGGTGGCTCAGTGGTTGAGCATCTGCCTTTGAGTCAGGTCATCCTCTGGTTCTGGGATGAGTTCCACATTGGGCTGCCTGCAAAGGGCCTGCTTCTCCCTCTGCCTGTGTCTGCCTCTCTCTCTCTGTCTCTCATGAATAAAGTTAAAAAAAAGAAAGAAAGAAAATGTGAAACGTATAGTTATAAATTCCCCATTCTTTTCTGATTTAAGTAAATTTGAATCAACTTAATATCATTTGATATTAAAACTTTCCAGTACAAAGGTCTGTTTTAAATAGTTTCCTATTAATAAACCATAAAAAAGTTTATCTCTGCTTAAATATTCAAATGCAATTCCAATCTATTTATAAAGAACTACCTAAAGGTTAAGAAGGTAGCAAAGACAAGAACCTTGAGGTGAAAAACATAAAAAGATGTAATTAAAAGAAAGGCAGATGGGAATTGTGGAAGAAAAGACAGAATGTTTTTTATCAGGGCTCTCAGTGTGCAAAATGAAAGACATCAATGCTGTTACAAAATAAAATTTCATGAACAAATTGGAAATAAAAAGAAGACATATTTGGTGTACTTTTTCTTTTAGTCAGATGGAAGAAAAAATGCTTCCTAATGTGCATCATTAAGAAAAACACCTCTTTATATAGCACTTCAGAATGGAATAACAATATGTCTCCCATGGAGAAACAATGTGATAGGAACTTTGTTCTTGGAAGTATTTTAATTGGAAAAATGAAAAATATTCCACATTTGAGATAGTCTTTTTCTCCTTTTTTTTTTTTTTTGGTTTTCTGATTTATTGTCATTTTAGATCACAGTGCAATGAGTCCAAATACCTAATACTTAGAAGATGAATTATTCACACATTTATTTGTATACTCTTTAAAAAGATAGAGCAAGTGTATAACATCTGTCTAGAATACCTATAGAAAATACTCTAACTAATTCTCTATCTCCACTCTCTCTAAATTCTCTTCTTTGAAGGTAAAACAAGGCTAGTCCAATAGAGCAACCAGCTTCCCTGGACACAGAGATGGACCTAAATGCCTCACAGAGAGGCATTTAGTACAAATAAGGTTGGCCATCACGATCCGTAGAGATATTGCTGTAGCTTTCGGCAAAAGGTCAGTGGTCTCTCTCTCTCTTTCTTTCTCTTCTCTGGATCACTTCATCACATCAGGTGGCCATTTGGCCATCATTGTAAAAAAATATTGTGCAGAGCCCACCTGAAAATAAAGTAGATCGACAGGAAAACAGATCATTAACAAAAGCCTATTCTTCATAACATAATTTAACATAACTTCTCCCAAAATGGAAAGGCACCATACACCTAATATTCAACATTCTTTTAGAAGCATACCTAAAATGTTTCCGAAAAATTTTATCACATATTAGAACATAAAAACAAAGTCAAAACTATAAATTATAATTATTCCGCCATAATTATAATAAGATATAAGTTAATAACATGAGGTACCTGGGTGGCACAGTCAGTTGAGCCCCTGACTCATGGTTTTGGCTCAGGTCATGGTCTGAGGGTTGTGAGATCAAGCCCTGAGTCAGACTCTGCACTAGGCAGAGAGTCTGCTTGGGACTCTGTCTTCCTCTGCCCCTCTGCACCCCTTCTCTAGAATAAGTAAATAAATTTTTTTAAAAAAGATTTAAATTAATAGCAAAAGTATATATCTAATATTTCCAGCAATGGCAAATTAACCTAATTCATATCAATCTTCCTGCCCGGAGTAGCTTGTCTAAAAATTAGAACAGGAAAGAACATGTCCTAGTTCATTTTCTGAGGCCATTATTACCTGACACAAAGTAAACAAACAAAAAACAGAAAAATATGTCATAATAAAACTGCAGACCAATCAATGTCTCTCATGAATATGAGCACAAAATCCTCAGCAAAATACCAGCAAACTGAATCCGACAACATGCAAAAATAATTATACATTGTGACCAACAGAGGCTTATTTCAGAAATGTAAGCTTGGTTTAACATTTTAAAAAATGTAATATACCATATCAATACAGTATAAAACAAAAAACACACGAGCAGTTCAACAAAGACAACTCACTAGACGCAATCCAGCTCCTTTTCATGATAAAAACTTTCAACAACTATGAGTAGATGAGAACTTCTTCAACCAGATTAAGGGCACTATAGAAAACTCACAGCTAAAATCACAGTAGTGATTTTATTTTCCCAAGATCAGGAAAAAAGAACAATGATGTCTACTCTTGTTATTTCTATTCAATATTGTGCTGGTGGCCCAGTCAGGGCAATTAGGAAAGAAAAGGAAATACAAGATATTCAATTTAGAAAGGAAGAATTAAAACTATCTGTATTAGAAAATGGCCTTATCTTGTACATAGAAAATCCTTAGGAATCCACTAAAAACTGAAAAGAAATAATAAATACATGTAGGAAAGTGGCAGGATACAATATCAATGTATAATAGTCAGTTATATATAATTGAATTTATATATAATCTATAAACTTGCATAGAAAAATCCAAAACCAGCTGTGTGAATATACTAAAATTGAATTGAATTTGAAATTGAATTGTATTTGAAATGAGTGAATTGTATGGTATGAATTGTATTGGAAATGAATGAATTGTATGGCATGCAATTTACATCTCAATAGTACTGTTATTAAAAAAAGGAATACTTCCATCTTTATATAAAGAACCTATAAAAATTAAGAAAATAATTCCATTTAAAACAGCATCAAAAAAGAAAAAAAAATTAAGAATATATTGAACAAGGTAGTGAAAACCTTTTATCCCAAAAATGTTGTTCTACAGATTCAATGCAATCTCTGTGAGAATCACAGATGACTATAGAGATTGATAAATTAATGCAATCCAAATGAAATTTCAAGGGACCTTAAATAGCCAAAACAATAGAGTTCCTATAGGTTTTAATAAGTGTCCTATATCAATTCTTTTATGAGCCACTCTATAAATCTGACCTAGGGATCAAAAGACAACAAGAATTTCTCAAAGGTTAATTGTTAAAATGTTAAGACTGGTAAGCATTATATATGATTGATGCTTTGGGTTTGCATTTCTAGTTAGACTTGAGGGCATGCAGGAAATGTACTAAGACCCAATAGTACCTCTCAGAATTTTGAATTATCCACTTCTTGGATCTTCTAGAAAGCTTGTTCTTTTATAATCCAGATGTATCTTCTCATGACTGAAGGGAAATAAATCATGTCTACCTACCACAGCAGGGACATTTTCTCATCTGGCTAAACATGGTCTTGGGTTCTGAGAACAGGTCTTGAAGATGTTGAACCATTTTGCTCTAGTCTCATATCCATTCTGATTTGGCACTTTTAATGAAACACCCTTGTAGGTATTTAAATCATCTTTTAGTTATGAATTTCCAACATTGGCATAAATAAATTTTGTCAAATTCCAAAGGACAAGTGAAGCAGAGAAAAGTGACTTCTGCTTCATGACCAGAGGCCAGATTACTAGCAAAATATGTCTAGGACTGTGTATGTTGATCCATGCCTTCTAATAGTATTTGTTTCTACTTGTCCTTAAATACAAAACTAAGGGCAGATAAATATCTGATGACATTTTCCAGATCGTTCCATTTCTTTAGAATGAGGGCAAATGGCTCTCTATGAGTTTATATTTTATGTCTTGTAAATTATTTTCTTGAACCTTGATCAGCAGCTTGTCTCAGTTAACTAAGGCTACTAAATGCTTAGGCCTGGTACCACTGCTACTGAAAAGCCTCTGGAGTCGAAGAAGAAAGCCTGTTCCTTCATAGTTACTTGGGAGCTAAAATTAAGGGCTAAGAGCTAGGGTGAAATGCCGAGTGGCTGGAAGGCAGTGTGACCACTTTAAACGTACTGCTGTTGAGGCCCAGAGACTACCACTCCAAAAGTAACTATTAGATGATAATTTACTTTTCAAGGGCAGATAGTAATACATTTAAAATGAATATTTAATCCAAATAATAAATAAATGTTGTCATGATGATCAACTCTATATTCCTTATTTCAAAGCGACAGTCACCTTTATGATGGTTTTGTAAAACAGCAGGTACGACAGTGGATCCTGGCCAAATCTCCAAGAGATCTTTCTTCAATAAATACAAATTCCCAAGAAAATAGGGAAAAAGACAAAGTAGAGATGGAATAATAAAATCAAATGCTTTACTTCTGTTTTTCATTAGGTTCTCTGACAGAGTTTCTGTAGGACAGTTGTGATTTATTTCAGTCTCCATAATGGATTATAAGAGCTTTGGTTTGTGTTATATATTGCTCAGTAAATAAAGCAGGTGACCTATTGAGGCTCATAAATTAAGTCTAGCTTGAACAAACACCTTAATTGAATTGTCCTATGTTATAATACTGGTGCAATTATAGATGTAGTGGCATATACACAGCAAAACATAAAAAAAAAAACAATTCAGAAATAGATTATCAAGGTGGCCATTTGATGCAGCAACACCTGCCAATATTTTATCTTTTTAAGAGAAAATACTACAGAAGTCAACTACTATTCCTTGAAAACTGAGCATTCTCATTGGTAATGCATGCGTAACGATGGCAAAGACATTTTACATTTTTGCTCAATAAACCATGAGCACAAGTATTTAAATCACTGAGGTTTATATATAACCTCCCTTCATCCATTTTGGAACAATCATGCCTTCTGATCTCCATTCTAAGTACTTAGGGCTTCATACTTACTCTTCTTCCATTGGATGTTTTTCAGACAATAGCTCACACACACACACACACACACACACACACACACACACACACCAAAAACAAAAACCAAAACTCCTCTTCAGTTGGGTTTGGGCTATACCTTTGCCTCAGGGAACTGTCAACCTATGTACAGCTATGCAAGGTGCCAAGTAGGAGTATCCTTTCTTTCTCACATAAATTAATGTTACTAGTTTTAGGTTAAATTAGGTAATATCAACAACAGAATTATTCTGACACTTATAAAAGGATACCAGAATAAGGGATTTTAGGGAAACTAAGCATGTCAAGATTCTTTAAATTACGTTAGCAATCTTTCCTAGCAGTGTGTATGAACTACTCCTAAATTCATCTTAAGTATAGACTTCTTGAGTATTCTAGATCCCCTGAGTTTCTCCCATTAGAAACTAGGAGACAGGGATCCCTGGGTGGCGCAGCGGTTTGGCGCCTGCCTTTGGCCCAGGGCGCGATCTTGGAGACCCGGGATCGAATCCCACATCGGGCTCCCGGTGCATGGAGCCTGCTTCTCCCTCTGCCTGTGTCTCTGCCACCCCCCCCCCCGTGACTATCATAAATAAATAAAAATTAAAAAAAAAAGAAAGAAACTAGGAGATCTCTAAAAAAAAAAAAGAAAGAAAGAAAAAAAAGAAAGAAAGAAAGAAGAAGAAAGAAAGAAAGAAAGAAAGAAAGAAAGAAAGAAAGAAAGAAAGAAAGAAAGAAAGAAAGAAAGAAAGAAAGAAAGACCAGGTGTCATTTATTACTTACAGATTTTGATTTTATAGGAATTCACTATAATCCAATCAAAGTATTGCAAAAAAAGGAGAGTAAATTAAGCATTATAAGAACTAAGTTGGAAGGTTTGGTTTTCACATACTTGCAGTTTAACATATAGGTTGTCTTGAGACTTATACTCAATTTCTTATCACCAAATGTGAGAAAATCATAATTAGTTTTAATTCTCCTTATTGCATGTACTTTAGCATCAGTTTGATTAGAGAAGTGAAATAATTGTGTACTGAAAAGTAAACAAAAAAAAAGGATAAAAGCAATATGTCATAGACATTTGTGTGCAGGTTTCTGAGTAGTCATGAGTTTTCAGTGCATTTGGGTAAACAACAAGGAGTGCAACTGGTCAATCATACGGTGAGAGTATGTGTAGTTTTACACAAAACTGCCACACTGTCTTCCCAACTGGCAGTACGGATTTGCATTCCCACCAGTAACAAATGAGAATTCTTATTGCTCCAAATCTTGTCAGCATTCGGTGTTGTCCATGTTCTGTGTTTTGGCCATTTTCATATGTGTGTGGTAGGATCTCATTGTTCTTTTAATCTGAAGTTCCCCAATGAGATATGATCCTGAGCAACTTTTCATGAGGTTGTATCTTCTTTAGTGAAATATCTGTTGATATCTTCTGCTCATTTATTTATTTATTTATTTATTTATTTATTTATTTATTTAGAGACAGAGTGAGAGCAAGAGCAGGGTTGTGGGGGAGGAGAGAAGGAGAAGGAAAGAGGAAATCCCAATCAGGATGTGGGGCTCCATCTCACCACCTCCTACAAAATCAAGAGTGGGAGGCATAACCTACTGAGCCACCCCAGTGCCCCTGGATTTTCTGTTGATTTTTAAAATTGGGTCGCCAGATTTCTTATTCCTGAATTTTAACTGATCTTTGTATATTTTAGATACTAGTCCCTTAACACTTATGTGTATTGTATCTGCTGGCCTGCAGCTTGTCTTTCCATTCTCTGAACTGTGTCTTTCACAGAGAAGCGTTAAATGTTAATGAAGTGCACATTATACATCTGTTTTCTTTCATGGATTGTACTTTGGTGTTGCATCTAAGAAGTCAATACCAAACACAAGGTCACTTAGATTTCTCCTATGCTGGCTTCAAGATGTTTTTCAAGCTTTGGATTTTACGTTTATTATTTACTGGATTTATGAAGCATTCTGAGTTCATTATTGTCAAAGTTGCAAGGTCAGTAATGAGATTCATGTTTTTGGTGGGCATGCCCTGTTGTTCCCACACTAATCTTTGAAAAGGCTATTCATTATCTATTGAATTGACTTTTCTTCTTTATCCAAAGTCAGTTGATTAAATTCGTGAGGGTCTATTTCTGGGATTTCTATTCTGTTTCATTGATCTGTCTATTCTTTTGCCAATAACTGCACTGTCTTGATTACTGTAGCTGTGTAGTAAGCCTTGAAGTCAGGTAATGTTAGGCCTCTAATTTTGTTCTTCACTTTCAATATTGTGCTGGCTATTTGAGGTCTTTGGTCTTTCCATGTAAACTTTAGAATTAATTTGTCAATATCCATGAACTAACTTGTTGAGATGTTGATTGTGATTGCATGGAATCTATAGAAAAATTTGAGAATAACTGACATCTTGGTACTATTTAGCCTATCGATGTGCATCCCACTTATTGAAATCTTTGCTTTCTTTCATCAGAGTTTTAGAATTTTCTCCAGATAGAGCTTATTCATATTTCATTAGATTCATACACAGTTATATCAAATTTGGAGTGTTAATATAAATAGTATTGTGTTAAGTTTTAATTCCAATTGTTTATTGCTGGTACACGAGAAGAGAAAGAAATTGAAACTTGCATAGTAACTTTATATCTTGCAACCTTGCTATAATCATTTTTTATTTCAGGAGTTTTTGTTGTTGTTGTTGTTGTTGCTGCTGTATTGTCAATTCTTTGGGATCTTCTCCAAAAATACTCATGTCATTTGCAAACCAAGACTGTTTTATTTCTTATTAATTTTCATGTATTTTCTTGCAACGTTTTGTCTTATTGCATTAGCTAAAACTATTAGTGCAAAGTCGAATTGGAGAAGTGAGCATGAACATCTTGTGTTCCTGATCTTAGCAGACAAACATTGAGTTTCTCACCATCGAAATGATGCCAGCTTTTTATAGATGTCCTTTATCAAGTGGAGGAAGTTCTCCATTCCTAGTTGGATAAGAATTTTTGTTATGAACGGGTGTTGGATTTTGTGCATATTTTTTCTACATCTATTGATACGATCATGTGATTTTTCTTAATCTGTTAATATGATCATTTTTGAATGTAAAATCAGCCTGCATACCTGGAATAAAATCTGGCAATGGTGTATCATGGTTTTTAAACAGTACTGGGTTCAATATGCTAATTTTTGTTGAGCATTTTTTCAAAACATATGTTGGGATGGCATCTTTTGCTACTATTTAAACTTATGGGGGGGTGGAAATTTTACATTTGGATTGAAAAACGTTGAAGGGGCTTCATAGTGTTTCAATGTTCTTTAATTGTATACTCAAGCAAAAATATTTGAAAACCCTACTTTTCTTCCCCACTGCAACTGGATTACTGCCCATAAACCCTCCCTGTATACAATTTTGAATCCGCTGTTGCTCCTGAGCAAAGAAGCCTTTGTTTAGATTTGCTGATGACTTCCGAATGGTTGCACATTGTCTATGTGAGGCAAATGAAATCAGCAGAAGTTCTGTCTGTGTCAAGTGTAGAGGAGGGTAAGCTTCAGCTGTGGATGCGATGGATGGGCCTTTCAGTCTAAGGGTAAATAGTAACATTAGATGATGAGAAGTGATAAAACATACATAGAAACAATGACAATGCCTGTTTTTTTTTTTTTTTTCTTCTTCTTCTTCTTTTAATGAGGTTTTCCTTTTCTTTCACAAAAGGTTGAAATGGTGCTCTCTTAACTCTTTCCATATTTGGCTGTGTCTCATGGGGATAATCTTACTGAGATACTGTTCATCTCTATGCTTTCCTTGTATCCAAAACAAATAATCATTTCAGTCTTTTGTATTATTTCGAATAGGAGTATTAGAGTTCCTAATTATGAACTGTATTAATTCTGCTACAGCTAGAAGGCTTGGCAAGTGTTTTCTAATGAAATGAAATATCTTATTAGGTTTATTTTTTTTAATTGAGAAACAATTGACATATACCATTATATTAATTTTAGGTGTACAACATAATGATTCTATATTTGTATATATTGCAAAATGATTACCAAAATAAGTCTAGCTAACATCCCTCACCACACATAGTGAAATACATTTTTCTTCTGATAAGAACTTTTAAGATCTACTCTGTTAGCAACTTTTAAATATACAATACAGTATTAATTAACTATAGTCACCATGCTGTGTACATTAAATCCCCAGGATTTATTTCTTTTATAAGTGGACTTTGAATTTTGCACCGTTGGCCACGTTTGCACCTATTTTGCTCACCTCTACCCCCGACCTGTGGCAATCACCAATCTGTTCTCTGTATCTAGAAGTTCATTTTTGTTTGCTTGTTTCTGTTACCTTCCATATATAAGTGAAATCATAAAGTATTTGTCTTTCTCTGTTTGACTCCTTTCCCTTAGCATAAAGCCCTCGAGTTCCATCCCTGTTGTCACAAATGGCAAAATTTCATTTTTTTTGTATGTTGAAATAATATCCCATTGTATACATGTAATTTTCTTTATCCATTTATCTGTCCACAGAGAGGATTTTTGCATCTATATTTATGAGAGATATTTATCTGGAATTTTTTCTTCCTTGTAATATCTGTGACTGATTTTCATAGTAGATAATGCTGGCCTCATAAAATAAGTTCTGGTATATTTTTAAATGGAAAAAATGAAATTATATCTGTAAACTCTCAATTATTATCCTCAGTTAAGTACTCTCATAATTTAAAATATAATGACATACCTTTAAACTTATAGAGCAAGCAGTTCTTAAATGTACTTAATTATTTATTATAAATGGGTCATAAAATTAGTTCTTCTATCATACTTTTAAAAACATACATTGAAGGATCCCTGGGTGGCTCAGTGGTTTAGCGCCTGCATTTGGTCCAGGGTGTGATCCTGGAAACGCGGCATCGAGTCCCACGTCGAGCTTCCTGCATGGAGCCTGCTTCTCCCTCTGCCTGTGTCTCTGCCTCTCTCCCTCTCTATGGCTCTCATGAATAAATAAATTTAAAAAAATACATCGAATTGAAATTATATTCCTCTATGAGAATTTTCAAACAAAAATTATAGTGCATAACCATTGTTAATTTCTTAATCAAGATGTGAATCAGCATACTCATAATTTTCTACCATAAACTTGTCTATAATAATTTATTTCTCTGGTATAATTTTTTTTCTGGTATAATTATTAATTAGATGTATTACCTCAAAGGGATTAATAATATTTGAATTACCGTAAATGTAACTAAATTTTTTTGATGCATTTCTTTTATCACCCTCCTTAAGTGCTCTTTAAGCCACTAAGTTTTTGAATAATTTGTTACATAGCAATAGATAAATGATACATCCCCTATGGCCATCTAACTCAGGAAACTATAGTTACATTAAATACTCCATTTTCTGTTTTGGCTGTATTTTGTGATTAGACATTAAATATGGTAGCCTGGATTTCCCTTGGACCCTAGGGACTGAAGGCACATCAATACCCATCTCCACTTTAAAAGAGTAACTCAGAAACATTTTTCCCTAACACAAAATGTCAAAAATTGTTTACTTAATATGAATTGTGCAACAATTACAGTAGACTTATAAGTTACCTGATTTGGGCTAATATCAAATTGTGTGTTCATCTTTTGTAAACTTTCTTTTAATACTAATTGTTATTTTTTTTTACTAACTTACTAATGATTTTCATTACTCTCTCATTGTAAATGTGGTTTCTTCCTTTGTTTTGTTTATTTTTAACTTAAATACATTTATGATGGTCAAAATATAATTTTTGCATATATTAATTCATCCGCCAATTTAGTGTTCAGAAGAACTTTTCCTAAACCCAAGAAAATTATCCAATCATGCCATATATGTATTTTTGCATTGAAATAAGAGGAAAGTAACATTTTAATCCTATAATTGGGCCCAGCATATAATTTCTATAATTTAGAGCTCATATGAATACCTAGGATCCCACACATAGACACAAACACACATACACAAACCAGCATTTTGCCCTGTTCTCTGAAACACAGAGAGAAGTTTGGGGAAAGGAATTAAGAATCACCAAGTCACTTGACACCAGATTTTGCTGTTTGGACTAAATTTCAAATGACACTAACCACAGCAACAGATAATCGCTAATATAAGTGTAAGGTTTTGGAGATGGTGGTGGTTAGTAAAGAGAAGGTGAGTATGATGTAAATATATGATCTACTTTGCTAGGGGATGGTGGGATCAAGAAGATAATATTGATATAGATACATGTAATTTACAAAATAAGGCCAACTACTAGTTTTCTGAAATATCACAATTTATGGTTCTTAACCAAAAATATTTTTATTAGAGCTAATTCCATTTAGGTTACAATCAGGAGGCTTTCATAGTCCTAGAGTTCACCACACAGTTCTTGCCATTTCTTTGTATTGACGTTTGGGTCTAAAATTGTGGCCTCGTAACATTCAGGCAAAAGAGCTTTCATGGGCTGGGTTGGTAGACTGAATTCTTCAGATTTCTCCCTAAGATTACAGTTCCCTTATTATACAATCTAACACTAATTTATCTACTGCACTAAAGGAATTTTGCTGATGTAATTAAGGCTACTAATAACCTGACCTTAAAATGGAGATACCATCCTCAATTAAGCATGTGAACCCCATGTAATCATATAAGTCTTTAAAGTGGAAGAGAAAACAGAAAAGTCATTCTGTGCTAGAAGAGGCCAGAGAAATTCCAGGTGTAAGAAGCATCCAATATACCAACTCTGGCTCTGTGATGTAGGATCCTATGTGCAAGGATGTGGGAAAGAAGCCTCTAGTAGGGTATGAGTGGCAGCCAACTAACAGCCAGCAAGGTAGTGGGGACTTCAGCTTCAATACCAAAAGCAACTGTATTGTACTGACAACCTGAATGAACTTGGAATCGAATTCTCAGTGTTGGCTAATAAGAGCTCAGCTGCTGACATCTTGATTTTGGCAATGTGAAACCTAAAGCAAAATAACCATCTGGGCCAACCTAAACATTTGAACTACATAATTGTGAGAATATATTTGTGCTGTTCTAATCTACGAAATGTGTGGTAATGTTTTATGGCAGCAATTGAATACTGGTACATCTAGTGATCTGTGGTCAGGAGACATATGAACCCACACTCCAATTTAATTCAGTATTATAGTTCCTGCCAAACTGAGAATCTGTTACTCAAACTTATCTCTACCTATAAAATCTTTTCTGTTTGTTTGCTTTGTTTGTGAAGGGGATAAAACACATTCTACTGGTATCAACTGAGAAGAATAGAATGAGATAGAGTACTTATTGGCCATCATGAAGCAAAGAATCCTAGGATCAAAGGTTAGAGATTATTTGGGTATCAAAAGAAGGTCATGGGAGGTTAGAGATAAACAGGAAAGACAACATTTGGGAAAACAACATCTTCTTCCTTCCTAGTTTCTCTCAAGCCTTCCCTGGAGAGGATAGGGCTCAATCTTCTGTACAGAGAAATGGGCAGCTCTCTGTTTCTAAAGGCAGGACTCATCTGCCTTCTTATGCAGTGAGAACAACAGAGCCAACTCTTCTGAATGTGCCTGTGCCTGAGTTTTATGCACTTAGAGGTGGTCTTGCCAGGAGCTATAGCCTGAAGGGAAAACTTAAAACAGACTTCTGGTAGTCAAAGACAAGCTCAATTTGTACAGTAAATATCCGTATTTTAGTGGCATTCCAGATAACACAAATAAAGGGATTAAAAATAAAATTTTAAAATAAGTCATAGGTTTTAAAATTGAGGGATAGCAAGAAACATTAGAAGTAACAAAGGTCTGAATTCTCTTCATAGAGGCAATCTAATGTCTCATTATTCCTTTTTGTATATGAAAGACATTACTAATAGAGTTTATAGCAACTTACTTCAAACTAGAGTTTATGAGACCCTTATTTTAATGCACCACAATGCATAACAGATTCCTTTGAAAATGTTCTTTGTTTTTGCTCCAGAACCTCCTAAGTAATCCTCTAGTTATGAGCACCACATCATCTAGCATGTTTCTTGAAACTGTTAACCCCTGTTTTGTATGATTTTAATAGTCGCAAACATATCTAACGTACTACCTAAATCTCCTGTCTTAGATATCACCTCCTCTGGGGTCCTTGCTTCCTTTCTTCATTTCTGCTCTTTTTTTGGTAACAGTCTGGTGCATAGTATTTGCAGTGTTACTTAAAACATTTTTTTGATTTTTATGAGTTGCACACACTTAAAAATAAATCATGAACTTATACTTAAAAAATACATCTAGTTATTTCATTGCATCTCCTTAAGATTATTGAATGACTTTCCATAAGATGTATGTGTGTATAACATTTGAAATAAAGATAATAAGGATAATAAGCAGTATCACTTGAATCTCACATGTAAAGCATTTTTAAATAAAGTTATTTTAATTGGAATGCATTGAAAATTGAACTAAAGTTTGCAAATCTAGCTTGTGTGTTAACTTTGCAAATTTTATATCATATGGGTTTTTCACGAAAGCATGAAGAACTACTTGTAACTTGGATCCTCAGGATGGCCAGAGCAGCAAAGTATGATTTCCGGAGGCTAGTATGTTTAATCTAACTTATGATTGAGTTTTTTTAGCAATTTTTGTGACACTTAAAATTGTAACGGTGGTTCTATTCTTTCCCCGTTAAAATTTGAAAAATCAATGTTTCTCTAAGGCTTTTGTTTCTGGCATGACCTAAACCAATCGTTAACCAACCACTTGAAAACAACCAATGATAATGTCAGAAGATGATAATTTTTTTGTATTATGGATGCCTTTTTTTCTAATTTAATGATATTCTATTATATGAAGTATGTACTGCTGGATTATATAATACTGATACAAATGAGTAAGTATAAGCATGTGTATATACATATTCTTGTATTGTGTCATTTTCTCAATTACTTAAAAAGATTGGCTTCTTTAAAAAGTTCAAACAGAATAGAAAATAATGCATTTAGAATCTGGCATATGATGGATGCTTAATGTATGATTATCAAATAAAAAGCTTTCATGGGAATTTGTTATGCATCGTGGTGCATTAAAATAGTGTCTCATAAACTGTAGCTTTGAGGAAGTTACTATCAGCTCTATCAGCTCTATCAATATATCTTTCACATAGAGAGGGAAGTGATGAGAATCTGACTTATGCCTTCATTAAATTGTCTCTAGGAAGAAAACTCAGATCCTAGGTACTTCTATTAACCATTTTGTTTCATTCCCAAGTTGAAGGCAAATATATTTAAAATAGAATGGAAATAATATCAATATCTTACTAGTAAACATTATGTGAGGGAGAAACTTTTTTTTTCCTAACCTGTTACTAGTTTAACCATTACTAGATTTTGGATTTTTATCAAATTCCAATTTTTTAATCAATGGAAATTATACTTTTTTCTATTAATAGTAATTTGGTAAATTATATAGATTAATGTTTGAATGTTAAACTTTTTAAAATATTAAATCCAAATTTTATATGATACATTTTTCACATGCTGAAGCTGGATTAATATTTTGTGCAGAAATTTTTCAAAAATAACTATGTGTACCATTAGTCTATAAAATTTCTTTCATGAAACATCGATTTTTTGCCAGTAAGGATATTTTGGACTGTTTATTCATTAGAAAATGCTGTTTCTTTTTTTAAAAGGAGGATTTCTCTCCCTAAAATTTGCCTTAGTTTTTTTTTTCTTTATAGGACCTGCACACTTACATAAATGGTTGTGATCAATTTATTTAATAAATACATGACTATTCATACTTTTCTGAGTTCTGTATTGCATTAAAAAACTATCTTATATTTTATTTAACAAATCTATGCTCTTAATTTTTTATTTGCTTTCTGTTATGATTTAATTTGTTCATGTATTTCTAAATTGTTGAGATTAGGACGCCTGGTGGCTCAGTGGTTGAGTGTCTGCCTTAGCCTCAGGACATGATCCCAGAGTCCCAGGACAGAGTCCCACATCAGGTTTCCTGCAAGAAGCCTGCTTCTCCCTCTGCCAGTGTCTCTGCTTCTCTCTCTCCCTCTGTGTCTTTCATGAATAACTAAATAAAATCTTAAATAAATAAATAAATAAATAAATAAATAAATAAACAAGTTGTTGAAATGTATGTTTAGTTTTCTGAATCTAAACTTTCTCTTTTTCTAATATTCTTCAGACCATGGAATTCCACCTAAGCTTGGATTTGTAGGACCTTAAATATTTTACACATAGAAGTTTTTATTATCATCTACTTAAGCCATTTTCTTTCTATTTGCTGTAAGAGTTATTTAGAAGTATTATTCTTATTTATTTGCTTTTTATTTATTTATTTATTTATTTATTTATTTATTTATTTATTTATGAGAGAGAGCACATGAGGGTGGGAGTTGGAGGGGCACAGTAAGAGACAATCTCAAGCCGACTCTGTCCAAGCTAAGCATAATGCCCAACCCAGGGTACAATATCATGACCCTGGGATCATGACCTGAGCTGAAATCAAGATTTGGGCCTTTAGGGCATCTGGGTGGCTCAGTGTTTGAGCATCTGCAATCAGCTAAGGTTGTGATCCTGGGGTCTTGGGAGTGAGTCCCATGTCAGGCTCCCTGCAGGGAGCCTGCTTCTCCCTCTGCTTATGCCTTTGCCTGTCTCTGTGTCTCTTATGAATAAATAAATAAAACCTTTAAAAAAATAAAAAAAAAGATTTATACTCTTAAATAACTGGGCCACATAGGCTCCCCAGAAGTATTATTCTTAATTTCCAAATATATACAGGTATTTTTCTTTTGTGTCTTTATTCCATGCAACTGTGATGAAATTTAGAAATGAATAACAAATTTTTGCTACATTCATATTTTCCCTGGGATGAAGGTACTTCAAGCTCCTTCAATATTTCCATAAGCACTTGACTGACTGTGTTTCTCTACTGTCCCAGATTTTAATAAATTGAAACATTTTCTCCATGACAGTTCTTGGAAAACAATTTGACCCTTCTTTTTACACACAGCATATTATTTATATATTTTATTTGCTCAGTAAATATTCCTTAATTTTACTCAGAGAGTGATATACACATGGAATTTTTTTAACTTTTTATGTGATGCCTTATCCTCATTCTTTCTGAATTTTATTTTATGCAGGCATATATTAATTCAAACCTAAAGAATACACATTTATATGTTTATATGAAGTTATTACTCATTAAAGCTAATATATGGCATAATTTACACATATTTGTATTAGATATTTACTAAATACTAATTATGTGGTAACTTCCCAGTAACTAATGAAAGTAAGTCAGGGAAGACTTTAAGTTTCATTAAGTTATCACTATAAGGAGATATTAAAAGTCAGTAAATATTGTTAGATTTCTAATGAAAGAAAAACTGATACTTCCTAACCAGCCAATATATTAGTTGTGAGATAAAAGTGAATGAAGACTAAAGATTTAGCCAAGAAAAACTATTCCAACCCAAATGCTAAATCAATAGGCTTTGGTTCATACTTCATGTCATAAACAATTGACTCAAAATGGATAATAGAATGTATAGCACTTAAAACTATAAAACTATAAAATATATATAGTATTTTTTTTGTGGTCTTTGTGGTCTTACGTTAGGAAAAGATTTCTTAGATATGGCTCCAGAAGCACAACGTAGCAAAGAAAACATTTCTTTTTCCTTGTCTTTAAATTAGATTTCATTAAAATTAAAAGTATTGCTATTTTTTGACAAAATAAAAACTTGAGGCATATACTGGGGTAAAATATTTTCAAGTAACACATCTGACAAATGACATGCATCCAGAATATACCTAAAACTTACAAAACTCAATAATAGTAAATAAGTAAATAACTGAATCAAGAAATGGACAAGGAGGAGACCACATGAGGACTCCAAGATAAGGTAGCCATCTACAAGCCACTGGGAGAGTCCTCAGAATTAATTAACCCTGCCAACACCGTGGTATCATACTTATAGCCTCTAAATTTGTGAGAAAATTAATTTCTGTTGTGTAAGCCACCCAGTCTTTTGTAGTGCTAATGGCAGTCAGTCCTATGAAATCAATATAAAGGTGATACATATAATTAGCATCTTGATTGCAAGGGTGGTTTCATGGATATATATACATTTCAAAACTTTTCAAGTCGTGCAGTTTAAGTATATACCATTTAATGTTTGTCTATTCTTCCATAAAAGCGTTTAAAACTTAAAACATTGTAAAGAAAATCGCTCAAGTAAATATCCTTCTCATAATTTTTACCCAAATGCTAAAATTATCATTTAAACTTTTCTATAAATACATTGATTATTTTGATAAGCCATATAGAATATAAACTAAAAGTGAAAATCTAATCTTCTCCCTTTGCAAATAACAGCTAAATACCATCGTTATGTTTAAAATGTTATCAAATTGCCAATATGTCAGGATTTTTATGTATAGTGAGTGAAGCACAAATTCTGAAGCCAACTAGGCACAGTTTCAACACTTGGCCTTAACCATACTCTTTTATGAGGACCTGAATAAATGATTTTTTCAAAATTCTCATTTTTTGTCACGTGAAAGGCAAAATGCCCATCAAAAACTGTTTGAGAGGTGCGCCTGGGTGGCTCAGTGGGTTAAGCATCTGCCCTTTGTTCAGATCATGATCCCGAGGTTCTGGGATGGAGCCCTACATTAGATTCCCTGCTCAGTGGGAGTCTGCGTCTCCATCTCCCTCTTCTGTTCCCCCTTCTTGTGCTCCCTCATTCTGTCAAATAAACACAATCTTAAACACAAACAAACAAGAAACTGTTTGAGAAACTAACCATCAAAGACTCTGTCTTTGTTGCTAAAAGATAGTTTTCTTTTCCTTTACTCTTTCTTTTTTCTATTTACTCTTTTTTATCTCTTTTTTTTCTTATTCTCTATCAAGTGCCTAATGTTTATGAATATTGATTTAATTTAATTTCCTCAGAAGAATCTCATTATATCTGCCTCTCTTCTGTTTTCTAAGCAAGGTACACGTACATCTTTGGAAAACATCATATAAAGCATTGATTAATAAGGCCCTTAGACTTTAAAATGTCATTAAAAAAAGATAAGTGATGAGAGCGATCCATTTTTAGTTTGCAATGTATGGAAAGCATTTTAGTTTATTCAATAGTAATCAACAGTCTCTGCACTGTTATTTACTGATTGCTATTACATCTTCCTAAGGGGCCTGAGTAGAGATTAAGTGCTTCATAGAAAAGTTACACAGTCTGAGCCTGAAGGCATTTCATAATGAAGGTAAAATTAGAGAGACAGTATTTTTGACATCTGTAGGAATCACATTTTGCAAATATAGCTTAACATTCTGGGAATTTTTTTCCTTCATATTCCGTTTTGCCTCAAACCTCTGTAGATATTGTAAGAGTAAAATTGTCAGCATGGTTGGTTTACTCAGAATAAATCCGAATCTCCCTTCTGAGTTCCTGACAGACATGTTTCTCATTTTCCAGTGGACTGAAGTAGGTGGAAACCATAACACCTTTTCCCATTAATATAAATGTTATCTGAAGACTCTTGGGTTCACATCCTTCTTTAGCAAAGAGAAAGAGAAAAGGAATACTCTCAGGAACAGATTCAATCTGAATGTAAACTCTTTCTTTCTCTGTCTCTGTCTCTGTCTCTCTCTTTTTGATCCCTGCAAACTTTTCTAGAAAAATGCAAATCACTATAATTTCAAAATCAAATGGAAGACTGGAGCAGGAAATAATCCACATGAACCTGGTACATCGTATAGTTCCAGAAAATAACGACATACTCAAAAATAAAAACAGACAAGCAACCTTAACGGGAGTATGTCAAAGGGTTTCTTTTTTAGTTAAAAATGATCTATTAAGATTGCCTCACCAATTTATATAAATGAACCTTAGTAACATAACATTTTTCTAACTGGGACACTAGGTGAGGAGTATTTGAGAAGGACTTCTGCTATCTTTGTAATTTTTTTTCATAAATCTAAACTATTCTAAAATTCAGAAGTTCAGTACAAAAAGAAACAAGTGTCCTTAGTCACAGAGATTTTTTTTTTTAATCATGTTTGCATTGGGCTTATCATTAAGTTTAGTATTAGGGACGCCTGGGTGGCTCCATGGTTGAGCATCTGCCTTTGCCTCAGGGCGTGATCCTGGGGTCCTGGGATCGAATCCCACATCGGGCTCCCCGCCTGGAGCCTTCTTCTCCCTCTGCCTGGTCTCTGCCTTTCTCTCTCTGTGTGTCTCTCATAAATAAATAAATATATTTTTTTTAATTTATTAATTCATGAGAGAGAGAGAGAGAGAGAGAGAGAGAGAAGCAGAGACACAGGCAGAGGGAGAAGCAGGCTCCAGGCAGGGAGCCCGACGTGGGACTCGATCCGGGGTCTCCAGGGTCACGCCCTGGGCAGAGGCAGGTGCTAAACCACTGAGCCATCCAGGGATCCCCAAATAAATAAAATCTTAAAAAAAAAAAGTTTAGTATTAACCAATACCTTTTTTTATTCTTAGGAAATAGGATTATACATAGATATCCTCTACAGACTTAAAGAGAATATACCTTAATAATTTTCAAGTGTTCATCTAAACAAGCCAAGTTCATTACTGTTGTTTTTGTAAAAGGACATTACACTTCAAAACTGATTTTATCTTTAAGACTACAAGCACCCTTTCTTTTGCCCATCATCTTTCATTTTTTATTTTCTGTGTAAAAAAAGGACAATGATAAAATAGAGACATTCTCACTCTATGGGTCTGAAGGATCTGCAGCAGAAATGAAGTAGTAATATGTAAAATCTTTCTGAAACCTATAGGGCTTAAAATATTCTTATTCATGATGATTTTATTCATTGTGGCAAACTGAACAATGTATATGTAAAAAAAAGAGTTGATTGGAATATTTATAAATTCAGTGTGTGTAAAGAAAGCCTAATTTCAACAGTTATGGCCCATACCCTGAGAAAGCCATGGAAATTTCATTATTTGGAAATGACACTAGGATAAGGTAGCAGCTTTTGCAATGTGTGAGCCATAGAACATAAGTTTTCTGAAATGCCATATATTATATTCCTTTTTGGATATCAGAACCACATATTTTTATATGAATAGCTCCAAGGAGTCTTACATTAACAAAATCTGTTTAACATTGTTTAATCCAATATCTCTCAAACTTATTTAACTGTAAAATGCTTTTTTCACTCAATAGTTATTAACCTTGTACAAATACTATATTTCATGGAACATGACTGGAGAAATATTGCCATGTTAGACAACTATGGGCTTCAAAAACCGTTAGACTAGAAAAGACACATAATAGCTGCTTGGAAATGAGAAATTCACTTACATTTTCTTAGATTTAGCTTAATCGGATAGAAAACGGATGTAATAATACCTATCACAAAGAACCACGAAAATAATTTAATAAATGCAAATGTATGCAAATAAATTTGTGTCTATGTATTTAAGTCTTATTTGTGTTAGGACTAACGATCTTTTTAAAACTTGTGTGTATTAAAAAATAGACATACACAACATTTTGGAAATGAAGATGGATAGAAATTCTTAGAAATTATATAATTTTCATGTATGTGAAGTGCCAGTATTTTATAATTGATATAGATTTCTCATTCTATTTAATTACCCTAAATTCAATACACGTATCCAGCAATTTTTCTTCTGTCTTGTACTCCAATGTTTATTGGTTAATTTTCCTAGGCTGCAGTGACTTTTTTTGGAACTGATCATAATATGAAAAGACTCACCAATTACATGGTGATCTTTGCCTTCTGTTCCCTTAAATATTTCTTTGCATTTGAACATTGAGTATGAAATGTTCCTGTGTTTCACTTAGATAATCTTGTCAATTGCAACTTTTGTGTCAGCCACTGTGAGTGAAAATTATTGGGTAAAATCAAAACAAGCAGCAAAGCCAGAAATTATAAACAAAACATGTTGTTGGTCATATTGTTGAACTCATGAAAGTGGTGAGAGCATTTTAAGTATAATGTGTGAATGATCACTGATAGAAAAATAATACAATTTTTCTAGCTCCCATTAGCTAAAAAAGTAAAAATACACAGAATCCATGGGGAAAACTAAAAATACACAGTATCCATGGGGAAAATATATCAAAGTGTTATAAGATCATCTACAAGATTATCTGTCTACCCGTCTGTCCATCTATTATTTACATATACACCCATGTACGCATATGTCTATGTGTATTATGCATACTTCATATTTATTTTTATTTAGAGAGATATAGGTAAATACATAGATCTTTAACATTCTCCCCCTCTTTATAAACATTTTAGGATTTAGACTATTATAATGGATCAGAGGGCTAGGCCTGTCTGAGATTGTGCTAAATGTTATCTACAGATAGTGGTTCACATTACAGTTTTCGTCATTTTCAATTATTTAATACATAACACATTCTCAATGTCACAAAAGTCACATATCTAGAATTGGAGATTCTGTTACAAAAGAATTTGGAAGACAAATTGGAGTAAACTAAAATAGTAGTGCTGGATGAAATTTTAAAAATCATCAAATTCATCTTGTATAAAAGGTGAGAATCTTGAGGTCTATCCAAATTTGTAGAAATAAAGAGAACCTGAGTTCTTTGGTTTTGAATGTATACTGTTCTTTATGTATGCCACATTGAATTTATCCTGTGTGTGTAGAGAAAATTACTACTGATTTTAGAAAAAAAAAAAAAAATCCTCATTATCAAGCTAGACTTTTGTAACTGGAGACATGATATACTATAAAATAAAGATTACAGTAAAATCCGGGTGTCCATACTCTCATTTAGTTGCTACATGTCTTCCATTAAGTAACTTATCCATCTAAACCTCTTAGCATCATATTTAAAATGAGTATAATAATATTAACCTCATAAAGTATGGCTGTAATGGTGAAAACAATAGGTGTAACTTAAAGATGGGCTTAGCTTAATCAAAGTTTTAGTTATAAAATGAATTCCAAATAAATACCATTTCTAAAAATAATTATGAAGAAAAATTAGGTCAAAATTCCAATTCAACTAAATTCCTATGAAGTTCTTAAAGGATAAGTATAAACATTGGTTTAGAGATCATTTCATATATTAATTCACTGTAAATTATAAAAATTACCTGGTATATGGGATCCCTGGGTGGCGCAGCGGTTTAGTGCCTGCCTTTGGCCCAGGGCGCGATCCTGGAGACCCGGGATCGAATCCCGCATCAGGCTCCCGGTGTGTGGAGCCTGCTTCTCCCTCTGCCTGTGTCTCTGCCTCTCTCTCTCTCTCTCTCTCTCTCTCTCTCTGTGACTATCATAAATAAATAAAAATTTAAAAAAAAAATTGCCACAATCACCTTAACACTCAGTATGCACTGGGAAATCCCCCAAAATGGTCTTACTGGCTTTATAAAAAAAAAAAAAAAATTACCTGGTATAATTAATTTCATATGTCAGTTTGACCAAGTCATGAGTTATTTCAGATATGTTACTACATCGTATTTCTGAGTCCCTAAAGGTGCTTCCTGATGAGATTTACAATTCAATCAGTGAACTCAGTAAAACAGTCTATAATCCACCAAGGGCCTGAATTGAACAAAATGTAGAGGAAAGAAAAAATTCACCTCTTGTTTTACTTGATTGATTGAGCTGTGATATCAGGCTTCTGAACTCAGATTGGGATTTAAATCATTAGTTCCTCTGGTTCTTAGGACTTTGAGGTTTGGGGAGTTTTTGGTTTTCTTTGAACTTGGACTAAATTTCACAACTGGCTTTCTTGGGTTTCCTGCTTGACTTGTAGAAAGAAGATTGTGGGATTCTCAGCCTCTATAATCACATGAGCTGATTGCTTATGATAATCTCTTTCTGTATACGTATCTTATCGGTTCTGTTTTATTCTGGAGAATCTTGACTAATACATATTTTGGTGCCAAAAGTGGTTCTACAGGAACCAAATGTTAAGTTTTTTTTGTTTTTTGTTTTTTGTTTTTTTAATTAGTCACAGGGTTTCTAGAATCTATGCTCTGAATAGAAGATGCTAATGACTTTATTTTTAGTAGGAAAGAGAACACTGATAGTCCATGTCATCATCTAACAATAGAGATATGCAAAATGTCTACATTGTATGCTACCAATCAACCACTTATAAGAAACAAGGAATGAGTGACTTTGTGTATGATGCTTTTGAAGATTTTTAGAAAACTAATATAATGGGGTTGGCTGTAATGGAGGATAGTCAGAAGAAAGGCACTCAAGGACAAGGGGCCCTGTCCTAAGAGGAAATTACCCTTAAAAGGAAAAAGACCCCATCCTGTTTTTCTACCCCATTCTGAAAGGACCCCTCCACCCTTTTTGACCTAAACAACTACCTGATAGGTAAATGAGCAGGTGGACAAAGACCTGGGTGAGTGACAGACACATGGAGGGTTAATCAGATTAAAACAGCCTGCCAACAATCTCATAAAATTCTAGACTTAGAAATTCTAAAGACAATCCTCTTTGGGAACTTTGTACTATCACCCAATAAACTTTGCTTTGCTGCCCACCATTCTTGGTCTGATCTACCTCTTCATTCTTCAAAGTGGCATGACCAAGAATCGTGGGCACCAAAGGAAAAGAAATCCTGAAACGGCTGGTTTGCTCCAATAGCACTGGACAAAGCAGTCAAGATAGGAATGAGTCCAGGGATTCAAATTCCAGGTAAAGCACTAGTAAATGACCTAAAAGCTTCTATGTGTGCCTTGAAGATTTTTATCTCCTGTGGTAACATGGCTGAGATCGCTAAATGTAAAATGAAAAATTCTCATCCCAAGAATGGCTGAATGGCAGGCCAAGTTGAACTTCCAGCTTTACAGGATGTCTACTATTTAAGTGAGAGCATTGATTGGGAAAGAATGGGATACTTCCAGTTGAAATAGGGCATATGGGAAGACTCTGAATTCAGGTACATTAAGCCTCTAAATCCTAACATTGGAAGAAGTCTTTCCACCCTCAGTAGAACCAGCCTCCCCTCTCTTATCAGAAATGGTGTCCAGGCAGCCCTTGTGGCTTAGTGGTTTAGCGCCTGCCTTCAGCCCGGGGTGTGATCCTGGAGTCCCAGGATCGAGTCCCACGTCGGGCTCCCTGCATGGAGCCTGCTTCTCTCTCTCCCTGTGTCTCTCATGAATAAATAAATAAAATCTTAAAAAAAAAAGAAAAAAGAAAGAAAGAAAAAAAGAAAGAAGAAAGAAAGAATAAAGAAAGAAAGAAAGAAAGAAAGAAAGAAAGAAAGAAAGAAGAAAGAAAGAAAGAAAGAAAGAAAGAAAGAAAGAAAGAAAGAAAGAAAGAAAGAAAGAAAGAAAGAAAGAAAAGAAGAAAGAAAGAAATGGTGTCCACACTTCCAGTGGTATCAACCCCTCCACCCTCCTCTGAGGGGATTAGCCTTATATTCATTAAATAAATTGTTAACGGCTTACCCTGAGGCAGTTGCTTCACAGCACACTGCAGATACTGCTCAGGATCTACCCCTTATTACCCTTCTTTGATTTTAGACCTTTGTTTTAGACTCTAGTCTCAGCAAGCCCCTAAAAGTCAAGTACAAAATGTGACCCATAAGAAGTTGTACTACTTTACAAAATGCCTTGTTAAGTTTTCAAATATATAGAAGTTAGAAAACCAGGGAACATATGTGGGAGTATGTAATGGCATAATAGAATAATGGAAAGAACATAAATTTGGATCAGCCTAAATTTATTGATATGCACTCACTTAACAGAGATTCTTTATTTAATGTTGAGCTCTGGAGGCTAGAAGGGCTCTAACTATTTGTTTGGCTGGTTGGCTGAAACACATGTCAAAAGGTGAGCAAATTGGAAATTTCAGACCTGCTTTGCTTTGACATAGAAGAAGAGATTCAGCTCAATGAGATTGGAATGTTAGAGTTGATTTGTCATCTAAGATCTACTCAACAACATTGGAAAAGTCAAGAAAACATACATTTTGCCACTACTGTGATAAATACTTGTATGAGGGAAGGAAGTCCCAGAATCCTCTGTCATCATTCTTCTCTGCAGGCCAGATCTCAAGGCGGTAACTACAGTCACTGAATTGGGAGACCTAAGTGCAATAGAAGTAATTAGATCCCGATGTGTCAGGGGCCAAGTAGTGGCACTTGACTGACATGGGCAAGGTAGATGTGATTTACCATAATAGACTGCCGAGTCAAAGTAGGAATCAACACAGTCTGGCTCTCACAGACCTCTGGCATCTGGTAGTTGATCATGGTGTCCCAAGAAGTGAAATAAAAGGCCTACTAAATTATTACTTAATCTGTATAAGCAGTAAAGTTCTATGTCAAGTGAACAAAAATCTAATCTGAATTATAAAAACGGAGTCATGACCCCAGACTTGAGCCACTTTACAGACCTAAAAGTCCTCAAATGACTTTCTTCTAAAGGCTATATGTCCTTTAAGAGAAAGAACCTCATTAAACTGCCAAAAATTTAAACTGTTAATCTCTCTCCTAGCCTTTGCCAAAGACACCTACAGCCTTTACCAAGGACACTGTGCATTGAAGAAAAGGAAATAATCAGAACCTTCAGGAACTACTGGACATTATGAACTGATAATAATTCCAAGAGACCCCAGATGTCACTATAGCTCACCAGTCACAGTAAGGCCTTCAAGCAGAAATAAAGGAAGTTTTAGCTCAGGTCTACCTCACAGTGGGCCCAGTGGTTTCCAAGACCTACTTACCCTGTGTTGTTTTTCTCTCCCTAATTCCAGAATACATAAATGCTCAGTAGCTGACAGGATTCCACATTGTTTCCTTGGTCAGTGGTGTGAGTGAAGCCACTAGAGCTTCCTCTGCTATATATAAATAAAAGCAATGCCATATTCCTGAATGGATTGAAGAGATTAGTACCAACTTCAAGGATGTAAAGAATGGAGGAGTGATGATTTCCACCACATCTCTGAGTTAAGCTCACCTCTCTGGCCAGTGCAGAATAAATGTTTTCTAACCCATTAAGCCATAAAGATGGAGCAGTACTCCGTCACCAGATGAAAGTGGTGTATATGTGACCAGGCCCAACCAGGCTCTGACAACACAAATAAATTACATGAAGAGATGCCCCAAATATCCATGGTTCCTTATTCCTGTTACAAGGCCTCTCTCCCAGCCTATAAGCATGGTCACATCGGAACTTCTCTTTGATCAATTGGCAGAGAAGGAAAATACTCTGGCCAGGTTCACAGACAGTTCTGTGTGATATGTACGCACCAACTAAAGATGGACAGCTACAGTACTACAGCCCATTTCTAGGATATCCCTCAGGAACAATGGTGAAGGGAAATCCTCCCAGTGGAGCAACTTTGAGCAGTGCATTTGGGTGTTTACTTTCCATGAAAGGATAAGTGGCCAGATGTGGCACTATATATTAATTCATGGGCTGTGATCTAAGGTTTGGATGGATGTCCAGGGAATTAGAAGGAAAATAATTGGAAAATTTGTGATAAGAAAATTTGAGGAAGAGTTATATGAATAGACTCCTCTGAGCGGGGTAAAACAAAAATACAAAAAAACAAAAATACAAGGATTTTTTTTTTTTTTTTGTCCCACGTGAATGTACACAGGAGATTTACCCCAACAAAGGAGTATTTTAATAATCAAGCAGATAGGATACCTTGTTTTATGGATACCGGTCAGCTACTTTCCTTAGACTCCTTTGTCATTGTCGAAAAGGCTAATGAACAAAGTAATCATGGTGGCAAGAATGGAGATTATACTTGGATTTAGCAACAGAGGCTTCCATTCATCAAGGATGACCTAGCTACAACCACCACTCTGTGCCCAATCTGTCGGCAACAGAGACTAGCACTAAGCCCTTGATATGACAGTTTCTCAGAGTAAACAGCCCAATACCTGGTGGCAAGTTGATTACACTGGGATACTCCCATCATGGAAAGACAGCCTTTTGTTCTTCCTAGAATAGACAGCCTGAATATGGATTTGTCTTCCCTATGCAGATGGTTCTGCCAAAAGCACCTGTAGGCAAATTAAAAGTATTCCTTATCCATTTTCATAGAATTCCACACAATATTGCTTCTGAACAAGGAACTCATTTCACAGAAAAAGAAGAGTGGCGATGTGTCCATGCTTATGGAATTCACTGGCCATACTATGGTCCACTCTATCTTAAAACAGCTGGACTGATTGATAGAATGGTGTGGAAGAGCCTTTTGAATATTCAGTTACAGTAAGAGCTGAGAGGTAATACCTTGTAGACCTCGAACAAGGTTATTGAGAAGGCTGCATGTACTCTGAATCAGCACCCAATACATGGTGCTCTTTCTTACAGCCAAGATACACAGGGCAGGAGTTGAGGGCTAGAAATGGCAATGGTCCTACTCAATGGTAACTTTTGTGATCCATTAGTAAAATTTGTGCTTCCTGTTCCCCTGACCTTATGCTCTCCTTGACTAAATATCTTAGCTCCAGAGGGAGGAATATTTCCTCCAGTTCACAACAGTGATTTCATTGAACCAGCAATTAAGACTGCCATTGGGACACTTTGGGTTACTCATGCTAATGACTCAACAGGCAAAAAAGAGAGTTACTGCTCTATTTGGGTAACTGTCTAGCCTACCAAGGGGAAACTGGACCGCTGCTGCACAATAGTGGTAAGGAAGGATATGCTTGTGCTATAGGAGATCCCTTAGAGAATCTCCTAGAATTATAAGCCCTATGATTAAAGACAATGAAAATTTACAACAACCCAATCCAGACGAGGTTATTAATGGTTCAAACCCTTCAGGAATGAAGGTTTAGGTCACCCTACCAGATAAAGAACCATGACCAGCTGAAGTGGTTTCTGAAGGCAAAGGGAATACAGAGCGGGCAGTGAAAGAAAGCCATTATAAATACCAGCTACACCCACATGACCAGTTACAGAAAGAAGGACTCTAGTTATTAAGAGTTATTCCTCTCTAGTTTGTTATGAATGCATTTGTGTGATGTGTGGGTTTATAAAACAAATATCATTTTCTTTCCTCTCTTATTCTCCTATCATATAACATTAGAAGTATTGAATATATATTATAGTTTTTATTATTTTTTAAAAAATATTAATTAATTAATTAATTAATTTATTTATTTATTTATGAGAGAGAGAGAAAGAGTGGAGAGAGGGCTAGAGGCAAAGGGAGAGAAAGAATCCACAAGAAGACTCTCCACTGAACATGGAGTCTAATGTGGAGCTTAATCCCAGGACCCTGAGATCATGACCTGATTTGAAACCAAGAGTCAGGCACTTAACCTACTGAGCCACCAAGGTGCCCCCAGGTTTTTAATATTTTTAATTTTACATCATAGTATTTAAGTTATGAGATATCTAAGAGAAGAATGAACCTCACACAAGGACTTTGCTTCCTTTTTTGGTTGAGGGCTTAGTACATTTTCAGTATGTCGAATAGTTACATGATGATAGACAGAATTATGACCTGCCTTTATTTGGAAATTAAGTATAGTTTAAGGAGGTGTATATGTACACCGAGTTGCAAAAAAGTAGACTTGTGATGGTTAATTTTATGTGTCAACTTGAGCAGGCTACCGAGTGCCCAGTTATTTTGCTAAACACTATTGCTAGGTATGTCTGTGAGGGTATTTCCTTGTGAGATTTGGGTTTGAATTTGGTGGACTCAGTAAAACAGATTACCACTCCTCCTAAAGGTAGGGATCATCCAATCCATTGAGGTCCTGAATAAGATAGAAGTAGGAAGAAAAGATAATGTATTCTTTCTCCTGTCTGACTGATCAAGCTAGGATATCAGTCTTTTCCTGCTTTCAGAATGTGATTACATGATTGGCTTCCTGTTTTTCAGCCCTGAATTACACCATTGACTTCTCTTGATCTCACTTTTTCTAGAGAGACAGCAGAAAGTGAGACTTCTTGCTGTTCATTAACATATAAGCCTATTTCTCACAATTATCTATCTATTATCTATCTATCTATCTATCTATCTATCTATCTATCTATCTATCTATCATATATCTATATATCTATATCATCTATTCTTTATATATATATCTATATATATCTCCTACTGATTCTGTTTTTTTTTTCTGGAAAACGTTAACTAATACATACCTAAGGCATATGATAAAATGATTTTCCAAGATCTTTTCTGGGGGTTTTGATTCAGAATATATTGAGTGGAAGCCAGAGATGCATATTTTAAATAAATATGCAAGGTGATTTTTATAATCATTGTTTATTCCAGTTGAGAACTAAAAATAAAAAAGCAAGTGGGTTCAATTATCAGATTTAATTGTCAGAAAGTTGTGGGTAAAATTCCACTTACTAGATATTTGAATATGGACATGGCACTAAATCTCTGTATCCATAATAAGAGGGGAATTGTGCCTATTTCATAGAATTATTATAGGCATTGAATGAGAAATATACCGTATACTGAGTATGTAATACAAAATATTGGTGATTTGGTACTTGTAACAGAGAAACCTCTTTTCTATCTTTATCTTTATCTTTATCTTTATCTTTATCTTTATCTTTATCACCTATCTATGTATTTTCTATCATCTATCTACCTATGTTAGAATTTTCTAACCATAAATGTACTAATGGTGATATAATTGACTAAAACAAGGAAATATCCGAATTCCATATAATTAAAGGTAGTTCATGGCTTAATCATAAAATTAATGAATTATACTTTTTGTTTCTTTTTTATAATAAAAGAAAAACTTATTGAATAAACCTTCAAAAAAAGATAACAGAAATTAGCTTTAATTCCATAACTCAGATACAAAATTGCTAACATTTTTTTATTCAAATGAACTTTTTATGCTTGAATGGGTGTTTATCTTATTAATTTTTTTATTTTAATTTTGCCAAAGAGAATTTCCACAGCATCATTGAGCAAATGATTTTTTGCTTTCCCATTATTTTTCCCCTTTATAACATAAATAAAGAACTTACAAATTTTAAAGCCTATTTATATGTATCTATGATTATGTACATTTATATATTAATTATAATTAAATTTGCATCACTAACATATAAGCCATAGCTGTTAAAATATAACACAGAAAATTTTTGCTTTATCTGAAAGAAATGTTGGATAAGATAAAAATTAAATGAACTGGCAAACATTAAATATATTTGCTATATTAACAATCAAAAAGAAACATCTTCATAAATGTAAATTAATCACTCTGGGGAAAAATGATTTTAGCTGTCATCTAACCGAATGCATTACTGTTTATTTTCTTATTCAAAGATACAACTAGTGCTAGAAAAAATGACTTTTATCAGCACATTGCTGTACAAACTGCAATTTGAAAAATATATATTATTAATGGTATTATGTTGGCATTTGTTATTTCCATTTTCAAATTCTGAAGACATATTGCCCTTGAGGGACTTCAAATCACATAAGTAATCCTTGTTATTTGGCTAAAGTTTATCTCTGATTCTCTGCCTTCTCTGTAGTGAATTTTTTTCTCTTTATTTTTTCTCTCAAGTCTACAATAAACACTGGTTTTCAATATCTCCATACTTTTCACTGTGAAGTAGAGACCTACTGATTATTGGCTAGCAGAAGAGAGATAGGTGACCATCAAGTGCTCTCAACTGCCCATAACCAGGTTTTATTCCGGACAACATATACTTGGATTCAGAGCATATGTGTGTATATATATATATATATATATATATATATATATATAGCCTTTTAGATTTGCCCCTAAGCTTGAGAAAGAACTAAGATGAAGAACATCTTCCTCTTAAAGCTCATGCTGAGAACAGACTGACTCCAGAGGGGGAGAATTACTGTTCAACAGCCTTCATAACACAGTCTGTTCACCCCCATCTACTATAAATTTTTCCTACTAAGTTCCTCCTAGCCTCTCACAGGGCTACTCCTCTTTATTCGGAAAAAAAAAAAAAAAAAAAAAAGAAAAAAAAAAAAGTCCTTCGTTGGTTTGGTTTTGAAACCTCAGATCTGTGGTCAGAGCATTCTCCTTGCTATAGTCTTTTTGAATAAGTGTCTCCTTTCTTTAATTCAAACTTCTTGTTTATTTGACAGTTAGAAACTCAAATTTAGGAAAGAAAAATGAACCTAAAAATAATTACAGATCTGAGTAGGGTGAGAAGAAACTTCACAAAAAGAGAAATACATCTATTTCTAAAAAGAGGGAGGAGAGAGAGAGAGAGGGAGAGAAAAAGAGAGGGAGAAACAAAGGAAGAATGAGATCTCAAATGTGCAGATTCAAGTGAGGGACTAGAAATGTGAATGCTTCATAAGTAAACATTTGCCTTGTTTTTATTATGCTTTACATATATTAACTTATTAAATGCTCACAATAGCTTTATGTAATACGGATTATTATTTCATTTTCTATGCATGAGTAAAATAAGAAACAGAGAAGCTAAGTAATTTGCCCAAGGTCATCGTTTTGAAATGAGATGAAGTTTGAACCTTAGCTGCCTGATTCAGGGTCTCTCCTTCCAAACATCACATTCTCCACATCATTCTATTGGTGATTTAAAAAAAAAAAAAATCCAAGTTTGAATCATCAGAACATGGCAACTGATTATTTCTAAAATTGTACACATAAAAATGGAAGCTAATTATCAATCGAGTGGCTCAGAATCACTCCATAAACTTTGTCTCAAGAAAAGTAAGGAGATTTTGTACTTGGATGCAGCTTTCATTTTAAAAGGGAAACACAATCATCTCCTATGATTATACCTACTTTTTTTGTCAACTTTTTGGGGAGAGGACAGCGTTGCTTTTCTACCACCATTCTAGACTTCTACATCATCATAAAATTAGTGCTGCCACATTGACAGCATTATCTCTAAATTGTTAATGAGCATACATCTTAATTTGCTGGAGCACTAATTCTTTTGAAATAAAAAACAAAAAAAAATGTTCTGTATAGAATTGATGCTCATGAAAAATCACGTTGACAAGAGCAGATGTTTCCATCTCATTCTTAATCTCTTTATAAGTCAATTCAAATGTTCCTGACTCCCTGAAATTCCAAAAATAATTGGTGAAAAAAAGTGCTTGGAAAGACATCCAACTTTGATAATATCATAATCTTTCTCTTGAGATAAATCTGACTAAGACTGGATCTGAACAACAACTGGCAATCAGTGACACATTCTGTATTTTCATAACTTAAAATGATGTCAACTCTTTTTGTAACTGAATTTTAAAAATAGTAATTGAAAATAGCAGACATTTATTTTTTACTATTCCTTTTGTAGGTTTTAGCTTAGAAAGTCAAGTTAAAGTACTGAAAATCAGCTCTTATGTTCACAATTCCTTCAATTTACATAAATAGTTAACACTTATCTTTAGGATAAATTCTCTAATATTTAAACCAACTTAGATTTTACTTTTGATTAAAGTGCTTTCCTAGTTTGGCATTGTACCATGTTTCTGTCTGAGCAGTAGTATAAAAGTATACCTTATATTTTATTTTAATTGACAATGTTTAGGGGTGCCTGGGTGGCTCAGTTGATTAAGTGACTGACTTGATTTCAGCTCAGGTCATGATCTCAGGGTCCTGGGATTGAGCCCTGAGTCAGGTCGGGCTCCGCCCTCAGTGCGGAGTCTGCTTGTCCCTCTCTGCTCCCCCCACCTGGTTCACTCTCTTTTTCAAATAAAGAAATAAAATCTTTAAAATATAGATAATTGAATTGAAAATTTTAATATAACTGCAAAATTGGCTACAACATGTGACTTAGGAATAGTAGCAAAATCACTGAATAAAAGTGATCAGACATCAATGAAATTACAGGGTTTTTTTTACTATTCCTAACTCAAACCCACCCTCTCAATGTACCTGTCCAAGAATTTTTCATTTTTAAATTATTGTCCTTTTTGTTTTTAATTGAAAAGCCTATATATCCTTAATTTATTGTCACCAGTTCTTAACAGGTCTCTGATCTTTCCATGTCTTATTCTCTCCCTCTCCTTGCTTTTTCCCTTTATTAACCACTTGAAATTTGCAGACATCCTGGCACTTCACATACTTTAGAATGCATGTCTGAGGAATATACCATATAATTATTAATACAGTTATTGCACCAGAGACTTAACTCCCAATACAATTATTGCACCAGAGACTTAATACTGATAATAATATAATCCTGGGGTGCCTGAGTGGCTCAGTGGGTTAAGTGTCTGACTCTTGGTTCTGGCTCAGATCATGATCTCAGAGTCATAGAGATCAACCTCTGTGAACCCTGCACGGAGCTCCTTGCTCAGCAGGGAGTCAGCTTGAGATTCCCCCCACCACCACTTTTCCCACTCACCCATGTGCTCTCTCTCTCTCTCTCAAATAAATAAATAAAAATCTTAAAATACATATATAAATAATTTAATATATTATCCCTTTTCAAATTTGCTCAATGTATATTTTACAGCTATTTTATTTTTGTCTTCTCAATCTTTTACTCATTGGGCAGCATATTAACAGAGAAAGACTATTAAATACAATTTCTATATTCTAACTCAAGAGTACTCCACTGGGGAGGTGATATACAAAATATCATGTAGCTGCTGAGGCAACTGAAAAGTAGGCATGGGGGTGTGCAGGCAAACCTTTCTATTAAAGAAATCCTACTCAGTTAACCTTTGTCACCAATCCTTTTAGAAATACTCTATTAAAAAAAGAGTAATTGTGTCCACTCTTTTCAGTTTGATAACTGTGATGGTATCACTTAATTATTATAAGCAAATTGTCTCACTCATGTAATGTATATAATTGAACTGAGTAATCTTTTAAGTTGGAAGTATGTCAGCATTACTGAAACACTTACATCAATGCAAATGTGTTCTTTATACTCTGACACACAAGTGCCCTCAAGTTAGGCCCTTCGATGAAGTGAAATCAGTTTGCAACCAATGCCCCAATCTGGGGCCAGAAGGTACACAATAGTCTGTAGTTAGACCTGCAGTGAATGTGGCCTGGTTGAAATTCTTCCAGCAAAAAAACAAAACAAAACAAAAAACCAAAAATAACAAACAGGTATTTCTGGTTCTCTGCCTTTACTTCTTTTTTTTTTTTTTTTTTTTTTTTTTCTGCCTTTACTTCTGAGTCCCGAGATGACTTTTTCATGCAAGGTTTCTAATTAAAGAATATTTTTAATGTAGTTATTTTTTAAATTTATTTTTCATAAAAATTGTATATATTTGGGATCCCTGGGTTGCTCAGTGGTTTAGTGCCTGCCTTAGGCCCAGGGTGTGATCCTGGAGACCCGGGATCGGACTCCCTGCATGGAGCCTGCTTCTTCCTCTGCCTGTGTCTCTGCCTCTCTCTCTGTCTCTCTCTGTCTCTCATGAATAAATAAATAAAATCTTTTAAAAATTGTATATATTTAAGATGTACAACATGATGCTTCTCTATACATCTACAACGTGAAAAGATTACTATGCTTAAGCTAATTAACATATCTTCTTTCCATATAGTAAACTTTTTTTTTAAGATTTTGCTTATTTATTTATAAAAGACACAGAGAGAGAGGCAGAGACATAGACAGAGAGAGAAGCAGACTCTTCACAGGGAGCCCGATGCAGGACTGCATCCTGGACCAGAGATCATGCCCTGAGCCGAAGGCAGAGGCTCAACTGCAGAGCCATCCAGGCATCCCTAGTTATCTTTTTTTTTAAGTTTAGAAGAATTTGTTAAATTTGTTTCTTCAAAAATAGTGGGAAATGTGATTTTCAAAATTTTTCTTAAGAACTACAGTAAACTAAGAATCTAGTTTCTAAAAAGGTGCTCAATTTGGATAGACTGTCTCACAATCACCTATGATGTCGTAAAGTGGAAGATTCTAGGCCAGATTTCCTTCTAACCCAGACCTGAATGTCTGGAATTTGATCCTGATATTTGTATTTTAAAGAACCACCTCAGATTTTGGTTCAGAATTGAAGTTTAGGGACGACAACATTGCAGGAAATTGCCGAACCCTCCGCCCGCCCCAATGCTTTCTGGGTTCAGATTTCATGCAAAACTAATTTCTTAAATATGTTTCTTAGGTCAGGAAAAAAAAAAATCATTTCGGGAGTTCCCAGTAGGCCACAAATTCTTTTGTAGTTCTACAAAGGCAAAAGTGCCAATCTTTATGAGCTCAGGACAAACAGGAAAAATGATTCAAAAGAGGTTTCTCCAGCTCTGGATGGTGAACAGAAAGATATTTAGAGATTCTGGAAACACAGCTGAACAAGGTTGGTGTTCTTGAGAAGAGGGAATAAGTAGAGTTTTGGAAATTAGAGAAGTTACTGGCTAGCATTTCCACTGACTTGTCAATGTCAAAGAGATAAGGTCATATAGTTGGGATAATGCCAGGCATCTGGTTTCCAGAAGCCACAGGTAAGTTTTCTCAAAAACCAGAAAAAAGGGATCCCTGGGTGGCACAGCGGTATGGCGCCTGCCTTTGGCCCAGGGCGTGATCCTGGAGACCCGGGATCGAATCCCACGTCGGGCTCCCGGTGCATGGAGCCTGCTTCTCCCTCTGCCTGTGTCTCTGCCTCTCTCTCTCTCTCTGTGACTATCATAAATAAATAAGTTAAAAAAAAAAAAACAGAAAAAAAAATAAAATAAAAAAGAATGGAACAATAACATCTCCAAGAACAAAACACTATGTACATTGTGTTTCTATGGGTTTTTTTGCATAGTTATAATGTTTTCATCTGCCAAAACCATGAAGTGCTAGCACAGTCCCACCATGGATCTCTTCACATCTCTTTACCTCAAAGACATAACCATAAGAGTTCCAGATGAGCAACCTTCTCATGTTCTTTGTCTGCCTGGGCACACTCAATGCCTCCTCTTCCCTTACCTCCTAACTAATCCTCAAACTTGCAGGTACCAGGTCCACTGAGGACTTTCATAGGATGGCTGTTTACTTTCTCACATACCCATCATTTTTTATGTGAGTGTGAGAAAGTGAGATATACTATTTGATCTATATTTATCCAAATAGACTTAAAAATATTTTATTTATTCACGAGAGACACAGAGAGGGGGGCAGAGACACAGGCAGAGAGAGAAGCAGGCTCCGGGCAGGGAGGACCATGGGGAACTCCATCCCAAGACCTCGGGACCCAAGCTGAAGGCAGATGCTCAACCCCTGAACCACCCGGGCTCCCTGCAAATAGACTTTTAATTGCTATTTTTTTTTTCCCTAGGAAATTCTTCTGCAATTTCACAATGAAAAAAAGCATGCTTTCACTTTCCTTTTAATTATCCTCTACACATACGCAGAGTACTTCTAATTTATTGAAGAATAATAACAGACAAGTGAAGAAAAGCAAGATTGGAAGAAAGGAAAGGGGGAATGAAGGGAGAGAGGGAGGGAGGAACATAGGGAGAGAGACAATTGCCACTTGACTTCAAGTGTTCCTTTCTTCATATTTTATAAGCCTCCTGGTAATTCCAACATCCATGAAATAAATTGTCAAACTCTTGATCTTTTAGCAGCTCACATTGTCCATGTATAAAATTCTTTCTCATTGAGCACTATAATAAGATGCAGCAAAAGTCATAATCAGTTTTATCACTTGTCTTGCTCGCATCAAACCTGCTCACACAAACACCCTTTTCCTTACTTACAAACTTTTATCCCTCCACCTTGTTTCACTCAATTTCTTCAGTTATTCTCCAAGCTTGTTCAGAGTATTTGTCTTTCATTACATCCATTCACTTTCTTTATGTCCCTCATTATTAATCTCAGATTTCTCGGGCCATCACTTCAAAAATAGCTTTCTATTAATCCAAACTTTCTAACCGCTCTGCCATTCTGTTTCACACCTTGAACAAATCTCAAATCCTAGTCGAATTCAACTTTCTGTTCTCTTCACTCCTGAACCTGAGCAGCCTAAGCGCTGCTTCAGGAAGCTGCTCAACAGGGAACGTGGACATGTGGCTTCATATATGATATATTGGTGATAAGCTAATCTCTATAATCCATTAATATACTCTGATGAATACGTACTCCTACAGTCCCCTTTCATCACTGCTGTGTACATAGAAAATAGAAGGAATTGGATGGAAATTTACTCATTTCCCAGATGCTAAGTGTGCAGAGCTTTTATCTTTTCCAGTTGTTAAAATAAAGACAACACTATTTCTATTCAAGTATCTTCTAAGTATTTTCGATTCCATCATTACCAATTTTTTTTTTACTTTGTCTTATATATTACGAATTGAAACTCCCACTCTACTAGATTTTTTTTACATGTAAATACATTTTCATCAAAGTAGGAAAGCCGATGGAATTTATTGAGGTTATGAGGTCCATGTAATATTTCAACAACAAAGGTCAAACAAGGATAACTGTGGGAATCTTCTTACCTATGTCTCCAAGTATTTGATAATCTAGAAATATATTGCTCAACTCATTATTTTATTCCACATGATCTCCTAACTGAAATTAGCTAAAAAGTCTCATCCTATTATTAGAATATAGATTGTGAACCAGCACAGGGGATTGTTATCAGAAATAAAAGGCAAAATGTTGGGACCCCTGGGTGGCTCGGTGGTTGAGCCTCTGCCTTTGACTCAGGGAGTGATCCTGGATCCAGAGATGGAGTCCGAGCCTGCTTCTCTCTCTGCCTGTGTCTCTGCCTCTCTCTGTGTCCCTTATGAATAAATAAACAAATAAATAAAACAAAAAAAAAATAGATTTAAAAAAGAAATATAAGGCAAAATTAAAAATTCAAGGTAACATTAGAAAAATTATGTAACACTTACTGTATGTTGCTTTTATACCAACTGGTGTGTATGGATTATCTAATTCCATCCTCACAATAAATTATTTTTATTATATCCTCAAGTAAACTTCATTTTTAATGAGAAGTGGTAAAAAAAAAAAAAAGCAAAGAGAATTCATCAGGATATGGGGATATAAAATGGAGTAAATAGTCAAAACAATGTGACGGTGGTAGGGATGGCACACCGGGGGAAGATTGGTAAGGTTTCAATTAAATTATTAGTGATTTTTTTAAAAGTCCTGTTTTATATTGTGTATAAGTTTCTTGAGAAAAATAAAATGGAAAAATACTCTAAACTTTTCACTGTTTGATACAAATAGAAATAGATTTTGGACTGACTTAATGAAATTGAAATCTCTCCTTTTTTTAAAGTTTATTTGTTTATTTATTCATTCATTCATTCATTCATTCATTCATTGATTCATTCATTGATTCATGATAGACACACAGAGAGAGAGGCAGAGACACAGGCAGAGGGAGAAGCAGGCTCCATGTATGAAGCTGGATGTGGAACTGGATCTCAGGACTCCAGGATCACGCCCTGAGCCAAAGGCAGACGCTCAACCGCTGAGCCACTCAGGCATCCTTGGAATCGAAATCCTGTGCCAACAGCATCTCAAACATTATCATTACTATTATTACTTTAATGATGATTTTTTCAAGAATGCCCAAATTTTTACATAATAACATTATGCTTTTAAACTTTTTTCTTATTGCTACCATAGTACAAATTTACTCTGTAGAATTTGAGAGTATTTTGTTTTGTTGTTTTAAGGAAATAAACGAAATATCTTTTTCTATAACATTTTTAAAAAGGAAGACTAATCTATAAAATTAAAAGAAAACATTTGCAAAATTGCATTTTCTTTTATCTTAATGATTATTACAAGCTTATATACATCATCATAGTTTTAAGTACCTAAACTTTCTAAAACTAATTTAGACTCTTTTAGTAATATGCATACTGAGTAAGAACAATGTGCACTGAATGTTCTATGAATTAGAAATCAGTGCTGCAAAGACTGTGCTCAAAAAAATAAGCAGCCATAGAAACAGCTGGAAAAAAATTATGCTTATCCAGCCTTATGAGATGTAGTTTAAAATGAAAGAAATGAGGAAAATGTTATTCATAATTTCTTTTAGACACAAAAGAATCATAAAAAGGCCTTCCAGAGGACTAGTGTACTCAATTCCCCCTAATGCTAAAGAATAGATTCCAGAAAAAAGTCTGTAAGAATATAATAACATGACTTGTCAAAACTGGACTTGTTTTTGGTTCTTATAATTTAGGAAAAAAAGTAAAGTCCTTGTTCTGAAATACAGAACAAAATTAAAGTTATAATTATACAAAAGACCACACAGTGGCAGCTGCAAAATCCCTTATATTACTCCCTAACTTTAATTCCCAGAATTAATCCTGATCTTATTGACTGCCTTATTAGCTGTTGTAAACAGCAAAGCAAAGTGTGTTTGTGGGAGGAAGTTGGAGGTATCTGAGTATAGGATGACAAATGGCATTATGATAATGTACTCTCCCCATCCTGAATGGTATATTCAATTCCCAAGCATATGAAAAAACATATCAAGAATATTGATAATAATATCAAAAGTTTATTACTTTCATAATTAAAGTTGATATATTTAATATTTTTTTTAATTTTACACGGACTCAGAGCATCTGTTCTCCTGATTTGTTAAAGAACACAACAGAATATACTGTAATTATTGCGATTTTCTCCCTGAGTAATTGTATCCTAATTTTTCTTGTGTTAAACCAGTTTTCTGCTGTTTTTCAGTTACACTATATTAAGTGCTCATGACTATTGATTATGACTTCTCCAAAGACTCTGTATTTTTATTCAGCTTATGTCATTCTGTCATTTGGAATTATACAATACACCATATTCATTTGCTTTTATTCCTGCTTTGGGTCTCTATTTTGAATCTCTCATAGTTTTGTGTAGTGGATATTTTAAATATGTATTCATAAATATGTTCCTAATATGTATTTCATCTCTTCCATATGGTTCTGGAGGAGTGCAGTTTGGAAATTTGACATGCTCAGAAATGGCCCATAATTAGTTGTAGCTAATCAATATAATTGCGCACTCTTACCAAGGGATGATTTAGGGAACCGAGCCTCCATAAGCCAATGTAGGCACTATGTCCCTCTTTCTAATAGTCATTAGTTCAGGAAAACACATGACATGGAGTTGCCAACTTTGACTCTTTTGAAATGTCAAATTTGATTCTTCAGGTTCCAATAATTATAATTCTCAGCTACCACTAATTTACTAAAATGTATTCTAAGAATTAATTGAATAATATTTGAAAACTAAGGTAATTTCCTTTTTTAAAAAATTGAGATACAGTTGACATATACCATTATATTAGTTTCAGGTGTACAAAATAATGAATCAACATGTGTATATATATTGTGAAACAATCACCATAATAAGTTTAGTGGACATCTATCATCACACAAGGTTAATTTTTTTCTATGATGAGAAGTTTTAAGCTTTACTCTCTTAGCAAGTTTCAAATATGCAATATAGTATTTTTAACTATAGTCACCATGCTGTACATTGTATCACCAAGATTTACTTATTTTATGACTGGAACTTTGTACCTTTTGGCCACCTTCACCCACTTCACCCATCCCTGAGCCCTCACCTCTGACAACCACCAATCTAAATTATTCACTTAAAATTATAAAGAAATATCTTAAGATAAATAACTATAAAGAAATGCATTTTCAAAAACTAAAGAAGAAAGTTTTTTTCTTCAGAGAATATTCCAACTATTCCAAAATGACTTATTTCTGTATCATTCCACTGAACTCACTTTTACAAAAGTCATCAGTTCATTCACTCTTGCCAAAATATGAATACACCCTTATCCTCATTGTGCATTATCTATTAGTAGTACTTCATGCAGATGACATTTTTTTCCCCTTGGATTTTCTGACATGTGTCCTTCAGTTTTGTTTCGAGAACACTGGAACCTCCTTTTTATTGTGTCACGCAAACCTATTATTGATGATGAAAGTCAGTTCTCATTCTCTCTTCTCTACGTTTTTTCCTTAGTATTATTATATGTTTGCAATTCCCAGACTTATCCTCTACACTGGACTCTGACTTCTTCTACCCATTTGCATGCATAATCTCCCACTTGTATTTCTAATAGTGTTTGAAACCTAACAAGTTATAGATTATCAATATTTTTTTCTTCTAGAACGTGATACAGCATATGCCCAGTTCTCCTCCACTTTGGTAAATGTCATCATCAGCTATCCAACTGCTTCATCCAAAATTCAGGATTTAGCCATAATTTCACACTTCCTTTACAGCCACATCCTTGAGTCTGTGGTTAGAATGCCTTTGGAAAAAAAATTAAAAAAAAAGAATGCCTTTGGATCCATGACTAAAATATATCCTTAATCTGTCTAGCTCTCTCCAATTTTATTACCAGAGTCCTCATCAGTTCATCTTCTTGATCTGCCTACTTTGCAAAATAAAATAGTTATCACTCCCTGCTCTCATTTTTGCTGCCCTAAGATTCATTCTCCACCAAATCCTAGAGTTAATTATTTAACATGAATCAGATTATATAATTCCCTTAATTAAAAACCTCAAAACCTTCTCTCTGCACAAGAATGGAATCTAAACTCTGTATTGTGCTTCCTACACCCTGCATGATCCACTTCTACATAGCCTATGTGATCTCAAATTTATCCCAGAATGTAGTAGTTCACTGACCCTTTGACAGTATTATCATCATTCCAGTGTCCAAAATGTTTGTGTTTTTCCCTCCTCCTTACTTCAGGAGCCTATTATTAATCCCAAATTATGGAGAAAGCTACTGAAGTCCACGATGTTGTCCACGACTTTTAGCATGTTGGAGGAATAGACAAAGAATCACAGAAAAGTGCTGGAGATTCACATTATCCTTAATTCACATTATCCTTAGAGTTTCCTGGTCAGTTCTCAAGTTTATATTGTAGATACAGTATCTTTGTAAGAAGAGAAAACAAGTATTATTTGCTTTAAAATTGGTGTATTTATTAAGACTCTTAAGGAAATCAAACTTAAAAAACTAAGCAAAAATAGAATCATTTGTCTCATGACTGGAAGGAACACTGGGCTAGTTAATGACATTACAAGAAATAGGTACTAAAAGTTCTTGACAGCTTGCTTCTCCTGATTATTCCTCTTCTCAAGATAAAGGAAGAAAAAAAGCTAACAAAACTGCATATAGTTTGGTGGGCACCTGGGTGGCTCAGTTGGTTAAGTGTCTGCCTTCAGCTCAGGTCATGGTCCCTGAGCCCTGGAATGGAGCCCTGGGTCAGGCTCCTTGCTCAGTGGGGAGCCTGCTTCTCCCTCTCCCTCTTCCTCTGTCTCTCCCCCTCCTTGTGCCTTCTCTCTCTCCTCTCTCTCTCTCTGTCAAATAAATAAAAGTATTTTTTTTAAAAAGCAAAAAACTATACAGTTTATAGAAGAAGAAACAATGCTATGATTTTTATTCTTATAGTATTTGATTATCTACAGAGAATTTTGTCAAATCTACAAAAAAAAAAAAAGAAAAAAAAAGCCTAGTGAACTAATGAGTTTGTTTACCACATCTGTAGGATAAAAAAATCAGTATTAAAATAAAATTCATTTCCATATAATGCAAAGAACATTTAGGAATTAAATTATGCTATCATTTATTCTGACAAATTATGATATATTTTAATAATAAATCTGACTAAATTTGTGTGAGATCTTTATATGCAAAATGGAAAAAATATTACTGAGAAAAATTGAGGAAAATCTAAAATATTACATTAAAAAAAACCCTCAATTTAGTTACATGCCATATCTGCCTCAAACTAATCGATAGTTTAGGTGCTATCCTAATTGTAATCCTTGCAAGCAGGGATTTTTAATTTTTGTCAGAAATTGAGGTATTATTTCCAAAATCCATAGAGAAATGCAAAGAACATAGAATAGACAAAGCTACTGAAAAAAAGAAGAAGAAATGAATTTAGAGAATGTACAGATGTATGCTGTGTGACTTCATGCTGATTTTTAAGTTACAGTCATTAAGAAAACATGGTATTAGCATCAAGATAGACAAGTAGATCAATAGAACAGAGTTTCAGAAATAGATCAACACATATAAGATTGATTATCAATTCATTAGAAAGGGCAGTCATTACAACATATAGTTATAGAACAACTAGGCAGTTATATGATGAAAAATAAACTACTCCATAATTTTCACCTCATAGAAATTAACCCAGTGTATTACAGATATAAGTGAAAAAAATCTAGAGCTTTAAGAGGAAAACATAAGGGAAAATAATCTTAACTTTATTTTAGGCAAAGATTTCTTGCAAATAATGCTCCAAACCCAAACCTCAATAAAATAATAAATTGATAAAATTGATTTTATGAAGTTAGAACTTACCTTTCAAATACACTATTAAAAAAGAAATAATCAATTTGGGAAAAATATTAACAAATCGTATATCAGGTTAAAGCTTGTATCAGAATATATAAAGAATCTTTAGACAATAGTAAGAAGGCAACCATTTTAAAAACTGAGCAATTATTTCAGACATTTCATCAGTGAATATGTATATGAATGACAAACACATAAAAAAATGATCAGCACTATTATTCATAAAAATATTCAGGGGCACTTGGCTGGCTCAGTGGTTGAGCGTCTGCCTTGGCTCTGGTGGTGATCCCAGGGTCCTGGGATTGAGTTCCACATCAGGCTCCCCACAGGGAGCCTGCTTCTCCGTCTCCTCTGCTCCTGCTCTCTCTCTCTTCCCTCTCTCTCTCTCTCTCTCTCTCAAATAAATAAATAAATAAAATCTTTAGAAAAAAATAAGGAATACTTGATATATTCAATTACATTTTACATCAAAATGTGGACTATATCCAAAGGATGCCTGTCTAGAGGTAGTCCAAAATGCTGTTCATCATGACTTAAAAGACCATCAAAGCATGGCAGAAACAATATTGGATCACATAATTTTACACTGATCAATTATTATGACTCCATAAAATCCACACTCTCAAGATCATGCCTGGGTGGTTGAAAGCAGTGAAGTTTGGTTTAAGAATGGATGATGAGGGATCCCTGGGTGGCGCAGCGGTTTGGCGCCTGCCTTTGGACCAGGGCGCGATCCTGGAGACCCAGGATTGAATCCCACGTCGGGCTCCCGGTGCATGGAGCCTGCTTCTCCCTCTGCCTGTGTCTCTGCCTCTCTCTCTCTCTCTCTGTGTGACTATCATAAATAAATTTAAAAAAATTAAAAAAAAAGAATGGATGATGAATGATGCTGTGCCATAGCCCTCTGCATGGTAGGGCTCTTCATCTCTGTATGATGCTTTTGGTAGAACTCCTTTGCCTGAATCTGTTACTTGGGAAGAATCTATTAAATTAGTGAACCAAGTTAGGATACTATCACAAATATTTTATATATGTGGTTTATTCTCTGGTAAGAGAGAAGGACTGATAAACATATAATGCATTAGCACAAAATTAACGTGTAAGCCAAGAGAATAGATGATACTCCTAAAGAAATGATAACATGCATTAAAAATAACCCAATGTAAAATTATACAAGAAAGAGAAAAAAAAAAGCTACTTTCAGAGAAAATAGAACAATAGCACAAATTGAAGAGGTTGCTTCAAATCCAGCATTTTAATTTTATTAACCAAGAGGACATATTTAAGAAAAGAAGATTGTGGTTAACATCAACAGCTGCTTCTTGTGGATACAAACTGTGCTTGCTATTCTCACACAGACAAAAACCACATAGTAGAATCAGCACCACAGAATTTCTAATCTATATGTATTTTGCACCAACCAAAATATTTTATCAGTTTCATTATTTGTTCAACTATAACAAACTCCAGGAAAACTAGTTTTAAGATAAAACTTTGAGGAGTTTGTAGGTCTAGTGCCAAAAAAAAAAAAAAAAAAAAAAAAGAAAAGAAAAAGAAGGAAAAGCTTTCTGAAGAAAATGATATTGAAAATTTGGGGCTAAGGCAATTTTGTTTTTAAACATAAAATTAAATTGTAACATTTGTCTGGATTATGAAGTCTCTGGTTAGCTTTCATGAAAATCTTAACAATATAAGAGAACAATATAAGCTAACACATTCAGAGATGAGAAAGGGATATTTCTAAAACAATTGGATTAAGACCAATTGTAGGTTAAAACTAGATTTTTCCTCATGCTAAAATTGTATATCTCTTCTGGATTAATCATTTCCCTAGCAGGAGACTAATATCATTTTAATTTAAATCTTTCAGCACAAAGGTGCTTAGGGATGAGATTTTTACTCAGACAATAAAACTTCAAATCATGGGGACTGAATAATTTACCTGAATGAAATGTATATTGTTTCTTAACAAAATATGATATTGTGTTGTTGAAAATATATTCCAAGATTTTGTAGTCAAACTAGGATGCAAATCCATGTTTAATAGTCATTTTTAAACAGCAATATAATTTAGTTGATTAGTGCAAGATAATGTTTGTTATAGGTGCCTCATAAAATTATAGTAATAAGTATCAAATACATTTGGAAAGTGCAAAACTAATGTATGATACTATTATACATAAATTGTCTTATGTTCAGAAGATTTACATTTTTGCATTGTTTAGTAAAATCCTTATCCATGAAAAAAAGCTAATCCTGATTTTCTACCATAGATATGACATTATATTACAATTACATTGAAAAAGAAATATCCCTGGGTGGCTCAGTCAGTTAAGTGGCCAACTCCTGATTTCAGCTCAGGTCATGGTCTCAGGATCTTGAGATCAAGCCCGTGCTGGGCTTTGCAATCAGCTGGGAATCTGCTTCAGATTCTTTGTCTTTCTACCTCTGCTCCTCCTCCACCCTCTGCTCTCTCTCTGAAATAAATAATCTTAAAAACAAATCCCACATCTATCCTAGTTACATATGATTGACATTTATATGATAATGAATTATGTCAAAATTTCCAAGGATCGATACTATTTCTTACAATTACCTTTGGATTTGCTTGAAGTGGGACACCTAGATGGCTCAGTTGGTTAAGTGTCTGCTTTCAGCTCAGGTCATGATCTCAGGGTCTTGCGATCTAGCCCCACATCGTGTTCCTTGCTCAGTGGGGAGTCTGCTTCTCCCTCTCCCTCAGCCCCACACCTTGTGCTCTCTCTCTCAAATAAATAAATAAATAAATAAATAAATAAATAAATAAATAAAATATTTTTAAAATATAAAAATAAATAAATTTGCTTAAAGAGATTAGAAGAATTCAACTGACTTAGTGACAGTTTTTGTATCAATACCTCATTCATTCCAAAAATATGCCCAAGAACACAGAAGTGTTGGGTTGAGAACCAAAAATCTAAGCCAAGTGTTTATTCATAAGAAATCTATTTTATTTTAAGTAGAGAGGAGCAAACAATAAATAATATACAAAATAAGAAAAATTCAAACAATAAATCAGATACATAATAATAATATACATAATAAAATTTTGAAATGCAATATAGAGATGACAAAATAGCCCAGGGTGATGTGATAGAAGACTGGAGGTTGGAAGAGGAAGCCTCTCACACTGGTTATCCAGGGAAGGGAGTTCCTGAGGATCTAACATTTATTCACACACAGGAAGCCAACCTTGAGATAACAGGGTGAATGTCTGGAAGCCTGGTTCAAGGAAATGCCTCAGAGGGAAAGACCAGCCTGCTCCTGACAATAACAGTCTCTACAGGCAGCAGTCAGGGGTTGGTGGTTCAAGAATGGCACAAACTGCAAAACCCCAAAACACAAGAAAACAACTTACTCTACCTAGAAGATACAAAGAGATCAAGAAGCAGACTCTAGAAATTTTCAGCCATTAATTTTCAAGACTGAAATCAGTTTAACAGAAGCAGAGAATGAGGGCAAAACACCCCTCAAAGCTTAGCCTTAAGTATTTATTCAAATGAAAGAAGAATCTAGAAATTAGGAATAAAATTAACAAACTCTGCTCTGCAATGCTGGAAGAGATGTATTAAAGCAAAGAAAGAAAGAAAAGGCATGCAAGGAAAACAATTAAAACAAAACAAATACATATAGGTAGAGAGATAGTATTTCTATATATTTTATCGTAGATAACAGCATGCATGAAACATAGAACAATTTAGAACATAAAGAATAATCATCTAAACTCTCCAGTTGGCAGAATTGACATTTTAATATATCCTGACAATTCCTTTTATCTATGTTACTATGTTATTTGCTTTTTTTAAATCAAACTAGAATTTCACAATAATATAACTGTATAAAAAATAATAATAATATAACTGTATAGAAATTAGAAATTCAAATAAATAAATCAATCAATCAATAAATAAATAAATAATTTAAAAAAAGAAAAAAGAAATTAGAAACTCTTAGTATGTACATTTACTTCAAATAGTGGGGCAAGATTGTTACTTTCTCTGTCAATTGGAGTCCTTAATCTCCATCTAGTAAATCATTTATATCAGGGTCTTTCAACCCCAACCAACATCTTCAATAGGTAAAATAGGTAAAAAAACATTGAAATGAAATTCATGAAATAACTTTTAGAGATAATACACAGATCAATGTTAGAATGATCATTTTGCTTTCCGGAATTCTACAATATGCCACGAGTTTAGATGCTAAAGGCAGGAGGTGTTTGTTTTGCCATTAATGCATCGTTGTAAATGCTTCCAGAAAATTTTTGGTCAAGAAAGAGAAATGGTTTCTTCCTAATAAAAAATATTCAAAATCATTCGATTTTACATAAATTTAAACATAATCTTTGGAAATATTGGTTATAGTGCCACCAAATCATATGCTTTATAAATGCCTTGAAAGACAAAGTACCAAGAGCATCATTTAAAAAAGTAAAGATTTTTTTTTTCTCCTACGGCTTTATAGGAATATAAAAGTCTTTACCTCTGTCAATGATATTTTATATGTCACTAATAAAAAACAAATATTTTCTAAGCATTGTGAGGCATTGTATTTATGGCTTAGGCCTTGAATTCTTGACAGATTTGTGACCATTTGCGACAGGAAATCATTGGGTCATTTTCTCATCTATAAACAAGTAAGCAACTATTGCAACTGCTAACCAGGCTGTAGAGGATGTTGTAGGTGAAATTCTAATAATTTAAGTGATTAAATGACTAACATATTACTGGAATCACATTTTAATCGGCTACATAAGAAATATATGAAAGCAACCAGAAGCATCATCTTTCATGAAGAAATTTTCTAGGATGTACGTGTAAGTTTCATTTCTTACTGAGGAAATCAAGAAGTTGTCCATAATACTTAGCATCATAGACGACAGGGAGGTCGATCCTGCTCTTTCTAACTGTTCCTCTAATTACTTTGGTTAGTCGGCTGTTATTATTTTGCTCTAGCTATGGGTGTTTCTATAGTTCGCTTGTTATTACTACTATTGGTGTTTCTATTGTCGCTGCTATTGTTGTTATGTGTTGTGCTCTTACCATAAACCAGAAAGTTTTCTCTCATTCTGTCAGATTACAGATACCCAAACCAACCTATGTGCCTTTATTATAGAGTCCAAAATTTTATCATTAATTTGTGTTGCCTCTGAACACAGATTCAGAGTATTTCACCTGAACTACCCTGTCCAGGAAGGTATTATACACAGAGTAATATGTAATAGCTACAAGGACGAGAAAGCACTACTATGTTGGTTCTCTCTCTCTCTGATCCAGGGGTGGGGGGATAGCTCTTATGTTGTAGGACAATGCTCAGACTAGAATGATAGCTGCAAGGATGAGACCCAGGCTTCTTGGGGCTCATAAAACAAACAAGAAATGCACTTGCAGAGGACGTTGATGAAATAAAGCCTCTGCATTACTAAATTGTGGAAAAATACACTTGGAATAAACTTTGAAAATCCACAGGTTCCAGCTAATAGGGGACCATCAGTAGAAAAGTGAACATTTTAGCAAAATAGAGCCTGAGAAAAATACCCTGAGTTATAGGAAGGGAGATCAAAAGGCAAATTCAAGCGAGACAGTCAACCAATATATAAGACATGATTAAGGGACACCTGGGTGGCTCAGTGGTTGAGCGCCTGCCTTGGGCCCAGGGCGTGATCCTGGAGACCCGGAATTGAGTCCCACATCGGGCTCCCTGCATGGAGCCTGCTTCTCTCTATGCCTATGCCTCTGCCTCTCTCTCTCTGTGTCTCTCATGAATAAATAAATAAAATATTTTTTAAAAAAGAAAAAAAATGACATGATTAATATATGTGAGAAATTCCCCTGGATATTATAACAATTCAAAGAAAGAAAAATCTCTCTAATTGTCAAGGAAATGCATAATTAGAGCCACAATGGGTTATAACTATACAATTAAAAGTAATCAGGAAAAATGAAACGTCCAACAAGACCCACTGCTGTGGATGGAAACAAGGAGAATCTCATAGATCAATGGCGGACATGTAAACTGTTATAGCTTTCTTATAAAACAATCTGAAAAAATGCATAATGTGAAAACATACATATACAAATATAAATGTATATGTATACACAGATGTGTGTAGCAGTTTGTAGTAGATATATATTCCATATCGATGTTATAAATGAATATATGAAAAATGGTTAATGTACACCATAGAATATCATGCAGACATTATGGGAGGTTGTCTATTATATGTTATGAACTGAAAACATTTTACATAATAAAATCCCCTTAAAATGAGTGAGAACAACTTTCCAGTGTGTGGGATCATATGCTTATTTATTATGATGAGCATGAGAAGGCTTTGGGATACCATAAATATAAAATGGGAAGAGCCTGTGTTCTTCCAGGGGAATAAAACAATAGGACCAGGTGAGTTACAGTGAACAAGGACCACTAAAGTACACACCCCAAAACTGAATAGCATTAAGATCTTACTAGGTTTCACAACGTTAACTACCCCTTAGCCTTGGCACAGTTGTAATTTGTGTTAACCTCCTTAAAATTGCTCCTGAACCTCAGGCTCTTATATCCAAATGTGTTTTCAATTTTTATTTGTTTAATAATCATCACACATTTGTCATGTTTTAAACAACACTCTTGATTTTTCTCTGCAAACCTGTTTCTTTTCACCATTTCCCCATGAGGAAAGAGCAAAACCAAACTTCTAAATGAATCTTAGATCTCCTCTCAGGAAGTCCTCTCTCCTGTCCTTAAATTATATCCCGATTCCGATTATTCTCACTGTCTCGTACAAGCAACTATGCAGGTCCCAAGCACCATGATTTCTCTCCCAGGCAATTGCAATAATCTCCTGATGTTTCTCCTAGCTGCCCTTCTTTACTTTTCTAGTGTTAATTCAAAAGCACACTTTGATTAAAAAAAAAAAAAAGGAATATATTAGTGTTCTGCTATGCCCTTGCCATAGTTATCAACCTTATGTAGAGTAGGACCCATAGACCTGTCAAAGACGTAGAAGGTCAACTTCCAGATTTCCTCTCTGATCTCATCTTTTAAAGCTTTTTTATTCATTCTTGTGTAGCCATTCTGGCCTCATTGCTGCTAATCAAACTCATCAAGCATATTCATTCCCAAACCATGGCCTTAATTCTTGCTCATTACATCCTGTATGTTTTTTCCTCCTGGTATTCAAGTCCTGTTCTCTCCCTACCTTCAGATCTCTGTTCAAGTTTCACTTTATCACAGTGGTTTTCCCAAGTGACCTACATAAAATGGATTGTCCCCTTCATCTCTTACAGTACCCATCACTCCTATTACCCCATATTATCACCATATTATCACTTCAAACACCCTCCCTGACGTATGCACACACACACACACACACACACACACACACACACTAGAAAAAATGAGAGATGAGAGAGAAATGATTGCCTCCCCTAGTAGTTTTTCTCTCCACCATGTCTGTGAAACTTTGTTATCTTTTTTTTTTTGAAACTTTGTTTTCAGTGTAATAGTAGACTTATAAAAAAAAATAAAGATCCTTTCTTACTAAAATGACCAATTATTTTATGTTTTTCAAAATAGTCTCTTTTTTGGATTGCCTAATTTTTCACAAGTGGCAATGTTCATCCATAAACATCTCCTCTGCCTCCTCAATACATTCATTCATAAGCACATGCTTTGCATTAGATGACTCTCATGTTTGCAAGGTGTCAGCATTTTCCTTTTCTTTTTTGTTCTCACTATCACCACCACAGAAAAATCTCTGTCCCTGGATTCTATAGATCCTATCTATTTTCAACTCATGAACATATTTGTTACAATTTCCCTAACCACTTTGTAAGCTCTAGTCATGTTTGCAACATACAGGATTTTTCACCTTGATTTTGCAGCCTTCTCTATAAATATCCTAGGTGTCTCCAACTTTCAAATCCTATCCTATTTTCAAGAATCCAGTTGAAATGTCAATGTTATTATACTTCTCCCTTAGAAACATTACCTAAAGTTGACCTGCTAGTTGAACTCACAGCATTTTAGGCTATTATCACATCCAGCATGGTATAATAGTTATTTGCATATTTCATAAAAGTAGGTACATTTTTGAAAATACAATTTTTTTAAAGATTTTATTTATTATGAGAGACAGAGAGACAGAGAGAGAGAGAGAGAGAGAGGCAGAAACACAGGCAGAGGGAGAAGCAGGCTCCATGAGGGAACCCCACATGGGATTTGATCCCAGAACCCCAAGATCATGCCCTGAGCCAAAGGCAGAAACTCAACTGCTGAGCCACACAGGTGTCCCCAAAAATACAAATTATTATATTCATCTTTACATATCTAAAAGGTTCTTGGGCTCAAAAAGATAGATATAAAGTGGATCTATAAATAATGCAAAATTCTATGAAAAAATTAAAGTTTATATGATAAACAAGTGAAAGTTTCTCACAATAAGACCAAGGAATGGTTAATTTTATTTATTGAAAAATGGGAAATAGATAAGAGTAGTACATTCAAAACTACTGGATGGATGATGAACACATTAAAAATATATTGTTTAACAATTTATGAATATGGAAGCCTCATTGAATCTATTTTTCCCTGGAGAGACCCCTAGAGTACCTATAACTACAATGCACTAATGCTATTGAGTTGCTTGTTTTAAGTTTATATGTTTTATCATGTGCTTGTCAACCACCTGACCAGTGTTACTACAAGGTCAAAGTTACAAGACGGAAGGCATTGCCTCAGGATGTCACTCATCCTTGAGGTGCTGTTTCACCCAGGGCCCATGCTAATGGCTTTGCTTTGCTGAAGCTATTGATTTTTTTCCCCCAATGGCCATGAACAGTCTGCACATGGCACCATTGCTAACATTCCTCCTTCTGCTGAGGAAGCTTGCAGAGATTTATAGAAAGGTCTCCTCTCCATCTTTCTTTGTTTTTAGCTAGAACTATGTACTCTGAGACCAGCTTGACCTAAGAGAAGTCTGACATTATGACATCTGACAAATGGGCATCTCACCTCCACTTGTTGCATTTGCTAGATCTCTTGCTTCTTTAGCAGGGTTTACATAGGGACGCCTGGGTAGCTCAGTGGTTGAGCATCCGCCGTTAGCTCAGGGCTTGATCCGGGGGTCCTGGGATTTCTGTATCTGCCTCTCTGTGTCTCTCATGAATAAATATATATATTTTAAAGTCTTTAAAAAAGTAGGGGTTATATAACAAGACATACATAGGAAAAAATAACTCAGTTATGCAAATAAATCTACCAGATGATCCCGGGTTTACAAAAGTAGCCTGATAGGTACATCACCTATTAACTTATGGTCCTAGTTCCATAAAACATTATTTGGCTGAAATATAGGATTCATGAACCTCCTAATGTACGATGTAGTTTCTTCCCAATACGGAGTATATTTGACATAATTAAGCTTCTTAGTACTCTAGGAAGTACTAGAAAGTACTTGATGATTCAAATACATACATAGAGCATCTGTCTAAATATTTCCCCCTTTACATTTTCTTTAAGAAGACATATATATTTAAAAATGTTTAGACATACCAACTTACAATTCAAAATAATTAGATGTTGTCACTTATTTTGTCACAGAACACATGCTATAACTCTAAAGAATATAATTAATCATTTAGCCATTGAGATATCTAACAGGAGAATATCCATGAAAACACTCAACTCTACTGAAAACTGAATAAAATTTATAAAAGGTAAGAAAATAAAAAAAAGAAATCTTTACTCAAAAATGATATACTTCTTTAAATAGACAAGCTTTTATGAAGTTACTAAAATTGTATTCTTTTTTGAGGGGGAGGAAGGGTGGAGTGTGGGGTTTCCAGAAAAGGCAAACAGGAGGTCACTGGGAGTGCTCAGTGGCTTCTGGTGATTGTGGGGACTAAGTGTGGTCCTGAGGGCCCAGCAGGGAGGAAATGGGAGGCACTGAGCGTGAGAGGATGCTCAGAGAATGCTGCAATCAAGCTGGAGGCAGAGACAGTACTGCTGGACCACTCTTCCCAGAGGAAGCCTTATCTGGCTTTATCTGCAGGATCTCAGAAGTTCCACAGGGGCAGCAAGGGAGTCCTGTGATGAGAAATATCCAGAGGTCCCTTCTCCCACACTCCTCCGGGAGGAGTGTGGTTGATTTTACCTGTCAAACTAACCACAATCCTTGGTGATTCCTAACCTCATTAAGCGTTACAGAGAAGAGCTCAAGAAATCACTTAAAAGCTACCTAAACGGCTTTTGTTTTTTTTTTAAAAAAGTATACCACTTCAGGCAACAGAGATACAAATAAAAATAAGTAACTCAAAAAGTAGGAAAACTGTGATTTAAATGGGCAGATGACAAAATGTGAAAAATATAACAAAATATCAGTTAGTTATGAAATCCGGTTAACAAAAAGAAGGCAAGTGTCCTTCATAAAAGATACAAACCATTGGACCTACAAGCAGTAATATATATACACACATATATTTATGTATACACGTATGTTTATATTTGTATGCAGCTGCATTGGACATAAAGACAGAGAGAGAGAGAGAGAGAGAGGGAGAGAGAGGAGTTTCACATAATGTACCAAAACAAATATACAGAGGGAACAGTCGATGAAAAATACTATAAGCGAATTATTTGCGGCATTCTAAAATATGGAATCCATGTGTACTATTTCATCATTACATGTCAATCTTTGAAATACCCAGAGGGATAATACAAAAATAAAAATAAAATAAAAATAAAAAGCCTAAAAAAATAAAAAATAAAAAGCCTATACAGGCAAAATATGAGAAAAAAAAGTATGAAAACAATGAAAGTAGCAGAAGATCAAAGAATCGAGTAACAACAATATATACACATTTTCACCACTTCCACTACTATTATTTGATCCAAATGCCATCAAGATTATTGCAAGGGTTTTCCCATTTGCTCCTGACTCTCTATACTCTAGTCTCAATAGAGCAGCCAGGGTGAGCCTTATAAAATGTTAGATCATTTGAAATTTCTTTGCCACTCAAATAGTGTCTCAGGTCACTGATAAATAAGTCAGTCATTACCATAACAACAACAACAAAAAAAAACAATATCCTCCGCCCACTCCCAAATCTTACCTGTCAAAACTTGCCAACTATTCTTTTCACTCCACTGTTACCACATCGACGCTCCTGCAGTTCCTTAAACATTGCCTGACAACAGTGTTCACGCTGTAAGTGCTAAGAAGCACTGTCTCTTATGGCCACAGCAGGAGGGTGGAAAGAAAGAAGAAACCATTTATTTGTTTGTTTTTATGCAACAGTATAATCCTTTAAATGAATTTGATAGAACTGGTAAAAGGACAGTAAAGCTAGAAGTCAGTCTCACTTATAAGCCTGGATATAAATATTACTGGTAAGTGTTCTGTGTCCTGTGCTCCTTCTTGCATTTGCTAAGGGTCTTCTCACGGGATGCCCCATTGGTGTCTCCTGCAGCATGACAAGTACGTGATCCTCACCGGTGTCATTCCGGTGTGCACATCTGGTTCTCCTGGCCTGGTCAATAGTCTCTGTTGTTGCCTCCTCCCTCCTTCTCACTGTCTATTCTCAACAAAGCATGACAAATTATTGTGCCAAAACTTGAGTCAGGTCATGTCATTCCATTCTTCCGAGTTGCTTAACTAATTCAATGAAATTCGAAATCCTAATGAAGTCCTGGAAGGCCTTCAGGATTTAGATGCCACCGTTTTTCTAATCTCATCTTCCAAGGCCTTTCATTTATTCACTCAGCTCCAACCATGCAGAGATCTTAGCTCTTCATCCTTCATCCTGGCCTTCTGCTACTTCCTGGTCACCTCATACCATTTTCCAAAAAACTCCTTTCTTTTAACAACCAGATGCTATCCCCTCTTCTAACTATACCCTACTTCCTTTATATCTCTTCAAACGTTGACTTTCAGTGAGGTACCTCCAGGATTGTTTCCTCTCTTGCTCTTGATATCTTATCTCATTTATATGTATGTTGTGCATTTTTTCTGTAGCAGCCCTCAACACCTAGAATAGTGCCCGGTGCATAAGTGGAGCTCAATAAAGATTTACTAAGTGAGCATGTGGCTTTGTATCCCTTTGTCAATGATTTTAGATCCTTGGATTACCTTCACTCTTATTAGTCCTTTCCAAAAATATCATTCTTACTTTGGCTTGGTCAAAATTCTATTTATCTAGCCTTCAAATAGTTTGTTATAGAGACTTCAATTTCACAAACAGGGATCCAAGTCACAGACACTGACCGTCTGAGTACTGGAAGTACTAAGAGAGGAAAGAAGTCTTAGATATATCACTGCTTTTTAGAAAAGGGATTTTAGATTTTTCCAGCATCTGTGCAATCCCTTAAACCCATTAAGGTGGCTCTTCATTAATGCATTATGTTTCTACAGGTATAAAGCAAATCCCAAAAATAAATAATTCATGAAGTATAAAGTAGAATATACATTTCATTTAGGTAAACTTAATTTAGATTGTGTGGACAAACATAGCTGAGATATTCAGTTGATGCCTCTACTAATAAAGTGAAATTTTATATAGAAAATATTGTGAACCATGTGGAGGATTCGTTATTAGTTCCTCTCTTAATTTAGAAAATTATACTGTGAATTAATTTTTCTTAATCTAATTGTCCTTGATATAGAGGGTATGCTATTCTTTCACTATTCATTTGTTGATGTCTTCATTAAATGAAGAAATAATTTCCAAGCATCTATTTGTGTCAGATAGTGGGGTTTTATAAGGTTGAGGCTCACCATGGGATTTCAGTAAGTGAAGTTACAAATAACGATTTAACTAAATATCAGACATTATATGGAGAGCTTTAGATATAAATAAGAAGTAGAATATTAGGTAATTGAATTTGTCATTTCAATAATTTCAGGCTAATACTCCCTTTTACAAATGGGAAACAGAAGAAGAAGAAAGAAGGTACCTCATTTGCTTAAGGCTATGTAACTCATATTTTGAAAATTCAACTCAAAACCATTTGGCTCCAGAATCCTTGTTCTAAAGACTAGAGTCTACTTTCTTGAATATGAATAAATACAGTTTCTACTGCCAAAGACTTCATAGTATAACAGGAAAAATGAGAATATAAAATATTTAATACTATGGTATAAGTTGGTCTAAGTACTATAATAAAAATTCGTGTGAAATTTTACAGAAACTCAGATTAATAAGTAATTTTGCAAATGTGTAAAATAGGTAGTAAAGCATGGAAAGCTAAAGTGTGCTGAAGATCTAACTAGATTTAAAAGATAATTTGACAAGGAGATCCAGACTGTTCTAGAAAATAAGAAAATAAAAAAACATCAGGATGAATTATTAGATGAGTTTGTGAGGTCACTTACAATTCTCTGTAAATTGTTTTTATCTATCTCTGTCTCCATGAAACAGCTATCTTATTACTCTGAGGTGTGACTATCTATTCTTGGAGCACTTAACTTTACAAACGCTCAAAGACTGGAAGGGGGAGTATTAACATTCATTAGATGAATCCTTTATTCACTGTTAACGTGTCTCTTGTTTCTCTCCTTCTAAATGCAAGTGGTACCTTTCAATTCCACATACAGTAAAAGATAATTGGGTACTTGGAAATAACATAACCAAAGATGAGATCCATGAACATCCCATTGTCAGTCTGTCGCATTAATAAAAGTGCAATCATCTTGCTTTATTTTAAATATGCTGTGTGAGAAAAAAAAAAGAAAAAGAAAAAGAAATCCAGCATCCCTAGTATGCACCATTGTTATTTTTATTGCCAGGTTATTCTCTAATGCAAAAATCACAGATGTTGACCAAAATTAAAGTAATAGCTCACTCTCACGAAACTAGTGCCTTACAGATTGCTTAGATAATGTGATAACTATGAGCATGGCCATATGCTTTATGTCCTGCCATTAGAAATGTTACTATATTTATTTGATTTAAAACTCTACATTGCATAATCAACAACTCAAAAAGTTTCTGTTAAAATATTTTTACATTAGGCACTTTATGTTTCCGACTTTGGGTGTTATCCTACACAGTTTCAGTGAATTTTTAGGACAGCTAGAGTTACTGGAAGTTTCTTTGTACACATCTATTTCTGCCAGCGATGCCACCAAAACATGCAGTTTAGTAGAGATATGAAGCAATGAAGTGTCTCAACTTTTAATTTCTGTAATTAACGAAAATTAAGAGAAATCGGTGTCATGCGCTAGCTCCACCCTGTTTTATCTAGCTGTAGGCAGACAAATGCCTCACACAGTTCAAATATAAATTCTACAATTTTGTATTGAGTTTCCACTTTATGTCAGTGACCCTCTGGGTATTGGAAACACAGGTTGAAAAATGATATGAAAATATTAGTTCATAGAGATAGACAATTATGTCTAAAGTCAAACAATAATACCATGTAGTTATGAGTTCTGCATAGACAGTAAAAGAGTGATGATAGAAAGCGCTAGCTGTTTTGTTTTGTTTTGTTTTGTTTTGTTTTGTTTTGTTTTAGAAGGGTAAATGTAGGGACCCCTGTGTGGCTCAGTGGTTGAGTGTCTGCCTTCAGCCCAGGGCGTGGTCCTGGGGACCCAGGATTGAGTCCCACATCGGGGTCCCTGCGTGGAGCCTGCTTCTCCCTCTGCTTGTGTCTCTGCCTTTCTCTGTGTGTCTCTCATGAATAAACAAATAAAATAAAATCTTTAAAAAAAGAAGGATAAATGCATTGCACTTGTGCTTGTGTGTGCACGTGACTGAATTGTCTCCCAGAGAAGATAACACACGAACTAATATGTTTCCCATGGGCAGAATCTAAAGTACATTTATATTCCATCTTTCTCCAGTCAGAATACATTCTAAATTTGTACCATGACAAAGGAGATCCAACAAGACCAGACGGAGTAAATTTCTGTAAACTCTTATAGTGCCATTTTGTTCTTTGTGGTCAACCACATTGGTCTCTTTTCTGATGTTTTGGAGGCAGAGCCATTACATAGGGATTAAATATGGAAGCAGAGCAATTGCATATGTTTATAAGTGAAAGATAAAGAGAAGTGTTGACTTCCTAGGGTTTGGGCTTGAGTAACTGGGAGACTATTGGAGCCATTACGAAGGAACGTAAAAGCCATCCCTCCTTCCTCCTCTCCTTTCTTCCTTCCCCTTCCCCTTCTACTTCTTCCTTCCCTTCACTTCATTTCTCTCTCCCTCCTCTCCTTCCTTCCTTCCTTCCTTCCTTCCTTCCTTCCTTCCTTCCTTCCTTCCTTCTTCCTTCCTTCCTTCCTTCCTTCCTTCCTTCCTTCCTTCCTTCCTTCCTTCTTTCCTTCCTCTTCTTTTCTTTTTTTTTTTTTTTCTTTCTGGAAGGAAAGATTTCAATAAAATAATCTTAAAATAATTTAAAATATTCTAGTTGTCTTGATCCCCATCACCCACTCAACCTCACCTCTATGTGCTTCAATTCAGTAATATTCACTTTAAACAAAATTGGCTTTTCTGTTATTTAAATACATGTCTCAATAATATACTGTGTTCTTATAATAAATGTAGATATGTTAAACTTAAGAGACTAAATAGAGGAATTAGAGGCTAGAGAAGATATTTGTGACTCACATAGTGAACAATTATGAAAAAATCAAATTTAAATTTAATTCCATAAAATTTTGGCCAGAGAAATGAATAAGCATTTCACAAAAGAGGTTATGCACGTGGCCAAATAAGCCTATGAAAAGATGTTAAATTTCATTAATAATTAGGGAAATCCCAATGAGAACCACAAGAAGAAACTAATATAAACTCACAGAATGTCTAAAATTTGAAGACTGACAGTCATAAGTATTGAAGGGGAGGTGAAGTAAGGGAATCCCTTGGAATAACCTCAGTGCACTAGTAGGATTTTTACATTAATGTCTTTACCTTGGGAAAATTGTTCAGCTTATCTACTAAATTTGTAAATTATTACTTTCTGTGACTCAGCAATTCCTTTCTAGGCATGTACCCAACTTGAACGCACAAGCAAGTGAATTAGAAGACATTTATAAGAATGTTCATAACATTTTTCATAGTAGCCTAAAACTGAAGTCCACCTATGCTTTTCCACTGTTACATAAATTATTATTTATTAACATTGTGGAGCACTACATACTAATATAGATTAATAAGCTATAGATGCCCACATCAACATGGATGAAGTTCACAAACACAGTATTAAAGAAAAATGTTTCAATAACAAAAACCCACATTGTAAAATACAGGGGCCTGACACTTTATTCTATTTGAAAATGAGTTTGGCTTGATTCTGCATTTTAATTGAGGTTGATCACCTAACCATAACTGTAGTTGCACCAAATTAATATTTGACCTGAACAACCTATTTTGAACTGAGGGTTAATTGTTTCATTGACCCATTAAATAGAATGTTCACCTCAAACATTCAATTCCAAAAAGGGCGTATTAAATGGGTGACCAGTATGAAAAGGTTCAAATGGTGAGAGGAGGTCCAGATTTTTATTATACCTCTTCTTACTCATATTGGTTTACTAGGATTACCATAACAAAATACCACAGTCTGGATGCCTTAAATAACAGAAATCTGTTTTCTTACAGTTCTGGAAGCTAGAAGCCCAAGAGCAATGTATCAGCAGATTTGTTTTCTTCTGGAATCTCTTTCTTTGGCTTCTGAGTGACAGTCTTTTCACTGTGAACTCAAATGATCTTTCCTGTGTGTGTGCATCCCCGATATATTTTTGTATTTCTAAATTTTCTCTTCTTATAAGGACACCAATCAGATTGGATTAGTATCTACCCTAATAGTGTTGTTTGAACGTAGCCACTTATCTAAAAGTTCTACTTAAATGTACTGTCAGATTCTGAGACACTGGGGGTTAGGGTTTTGACATAAGAATTTTATGGGGAAACTAGAGCATGACTATTTTGTCATCACAACCTAAACCCATACCATTGAAAGGTACCTATGAATATCAAAAGAAATAAGAGCATAGTCTAATTTTCTGACTAATCATGGAATGCGGCTTATGGATATATAGTAGTTCATGGACAAAGGCAAATATTTTGGCTGGCTGTTTACAGACCTGAAAAAAAAAATTGAAAATTTAGTAACAGAGTATGAAGATGCTATTTCTTTTACTAATGCCCATCAGAATAGATATACTTGTAGAAGAGGATCTAAGTAAAAATGCAAATGTTAAGATCCATCTTTGTCAATGTCACTCAGCCCCTTCCTCTGTTCAGCGAACCTCCTGTGTACCTAGAAGTCATGATGGCAAGGATCAAGGCCAACTCATGGTGCAGCAGTATGACATGCCACCCACCAACTCTTGATTATCACCACTGTTCAGTGCCCGCCATTGCAGAGGCTAACATATAACCCCAGATGTGGCACTACTTCATGGACATAGTCAAGTGAATAGCAATCAGATAGATCTCTAGTAGCAGGAGAATAACCCTAGACACCTTTGATCACCGAGGGTTGGTGCTTTCTCATCATGGGAATAGAGACACATCAGGGAAGTCTGGCTAACTGTCTGGCTGGCATTCTCTGGCTGAAGCACCTCTGCCAGCACTAACATTCGTGGACATGCAGAATATTTTATCCATCCCACATTTATTCCAGACAAGATATCTTCCATCTAGACAATCCACCTTGTGATTATGGATTCCTGTCTGAAGAAATAATTTCTCCTGGAATCAGCTCATTTGATAAGACATTGAAATGACTTGCTGAAAAGTCAGCTACCACACCAACTGGAAAATAGGACACTAAAAACGTGAACAGTTATCTCAGAGGAACATTTCATATGTGTCTTAAACCAGAAGCCAGTGTTTGGTGCCACGTTTGTCATAGCAAGAAAACAAAGGATAAAACTAACAGGTTTCTCATCACAATTATCATAGCCCCTTAGGTATTTTTTTTTCTTCCTGCACCATGACTTTGAACTCATTTGGTTTGAAAGCATCAGTGACCTAAAGGAAGGCTTCTAATAGGGAATATGGACATTCTTTCACTGATTCTGAACTCAAGACTGTCCTGGGGCTATTGGTTTTCTACCAAATAAGCATTTATGGGTAACACTGGCTATGAAATCCTAATTACCATAGGTAAAGTGAATTTGCTGTTAGACTTTGCAGGAATGGAAGGTTGTATCAGAAATCTAAAGGATTCACTGAAATGACTTCTAATATTTCTTCCCCAGTGATCTTGGTCAATGCATAACTAAGGCAATAAAAGTCAGATCATCAGAGACTCAGCACCTATACGATTAAAGATTTGAATCATTCCACCAGGTAAAGAGCCCCGTTAGATGAGGTACTGGTAGGAGATAAATGGCATATGGAAAGGCCAGTAGAAAGAGACAGCAGTGATTACCAACTTAGGCTCAGGAAGTGGAAATGAGAAAGTAGAAGCTGCCTGTGATGTTAATTACAATATCCCTTACCTCTTTGCTGTTTCATGTGAAGAGCATGGTGGTACCTAACATTTTAAGTTTCAGGTGGACATTGTGGCTGAACTGTCATTGTATCAGGATAATTTGATAGCTGATAGGCTTTTTTTGTGTTCTCTGCTACACAGTTTTTCAACCAAAAAAAAGGACAATCGTGGATGTTGTGGTGCAAAAGGGATGTAATGTGCAGGGTATTTTCCATTCATCCAACTTCGCTTTTGTTCCTGAAGACTGACAGACCTTGACTAAATCAAAAGGCTCTCTTGCTCTCTGTTCTCTGGTGACTGACGACCAAAGATGGGTACCAGCAGGACAGTAAAGGGAAAAAGCTGAGTGAGGTTGGGATATTTATTGTCTCAGCTCCATCTGTGAGGGCTTATTGCATCCTGATGGTATCCTCTTATCAAAAGTCACCGCTTACATAAGATAGATCTCTCTAAGCAGCCCTTTCTTTGTGTTCAGATAACACCTCTTCCCCTCCATTCTCTTGCTGCTTCTGATTCCTGGTGGGTATAGCTCCCCACTGTTAATAGTTGTAAGAAACTACCCTGTTCACACAATCATAATTAGGCCACATGTTAAACTTGCCTAAAGCTAACATAATTTATTTATTCATGTGACTGATTCAGATTTTAAGAATAAAATATATTATTAATAAAGATTTTATAAATATAATTAGTTACACATTAATATGCCCACATAAGGTCCACTAACATCTCAAATAACCTTGAAAATTTTTTGGAGTTTTCTTACATTGGCATAAATACTTTCACTTGACACCTAAAACTATTACATATTGGTAGGCAGAGTTGGCTACCAAAAGACTATTAATGTACCAGAGAATCAGGCAAAGAAAAAAGTGCCAAGTAGGAGAAATGTAGTAACTAATGGCACGTTGCCAAGCAAGAAGCAGATGTTTAACTATAACTGTCAACAAAACATGAATAGAAAAAGAAATAGCATCATATTATGGAAGTTTTAGTTTAGAAAGTACAAAATCTGAACCCTAAATAAACACCAAGATGGGAAAACAAAGGTGTCGTGAAATCAGTCACTTTTCCTGTGATGTTTCTAAAGGATAGATGGTTCCTTTTTTTATTCAAAGACTAGTATAATAAGAACAAATTCAAAATCAATGAATTTGATGGTTCACAAGATTTTTTGGAAAGTTGAGAATAAAAACTTCTGGCAAGAAGTGAGAGCAAAGTTCAGTGATGTAGCTAGACTATATTAACATTTGGAACAAATATGGATACAGAATCCAGGAAGCAGTGTACCAGTTTGTAGAGCTCAACAAAAACCACTGGTCTAGAAAGACTTGTTTTATGAAAACAGTCTTTCACCAGAGAATTAATATCTTTCACCAGTGAGTTTATTCAATAAAATGAAAAAAAAAGTATTCCCTTATATGAAAAGTGTCAGTTCAGAGATCCTTCTATGCTCAATTTACAGATCATTTCATGGGCGAATGTGTAAATCTCTTTTCCCTTTGGCCACATAGCATGCTTTCATTATGCTTTCATGGATATTGAATAGTAACTACAAAATGGTTATTCCTCAGAAGGATAAACTTTATATTTAGTAACATAACCAAGCCAAATTTGCAACAGCAATCTTATATATATAGCTAAGTTATTTATTATATTGATATGTAATGACCCTTGATTTGTTGGAAATTTTCTTCCTTTTTTGAGCATCTCGAAAAACAAACAAACAAACAAAAAAACTAATAATAGCATTGAAGTGAATGTTGGTGTGGAGATTTGTATCCAAAGGCAAAATTAGTGTTTTATGTGATAACTTTTGAGAATAAAAAGTCAAAGAATCAGTATACTTTAATGATTATTACACAATACACACTCACAGGCATGATTGTGCACTGTTGTTTCCAGTAATAACCAGTGTTATACCTGCAGCCTACTCCCTAACAGATGGCGGAACAGATAATGCTATCCTCCTATGGTTACACATCTGATTCTTTAAAGAATAATAGTGAATTTTTAAGAGAAAAACAAACTGGCAAGCCTCTCTTCATGCATAAACATTTATTTGAGTTTAAATTATCCAGTTAAAATGGTAGTGCTATTTTTTTGTAAAACACTGTTAGCAGTTTTAATGTTTATGCAGGTGTGTACTTGAAGTCTTAAGGGGATTTTTTTCCATTCTGTTTAAAATGTAGTTAAGAGTAAGAAGTGAAAAATACCTGGTATTATTTCAATCAACTTGCCAAGTTTTATAACTAGACTGTTTATACGGGCATAGAGTATTTTAAAAAGACAATAGAGACAACCTGGTCTATCACATTTATTCTATAAATGTGAAAACCAACAAAAAGTCAGAGAGCTAAAGTGGCATGTGAAGGCCGCAAGGCTAATGAATGACAGGACATCACTAAAGTGCAACATCCTGTGTTCCATAATGGCTCTACCTATTTTACATTCCCACCAAAAATGTATGAAATATAAAAAGTGTATCTCATTTCCCCACATACTCATTAACGATTATTGTTTTGGTTTTTTGATAATAGCTATTAGAACAGACGTGAAGTAATACCTCATGGTGGTTTTGATTTGCATTTCCTTGATGATTGTGAAAAAAAAATTCAAAATAGAGCCACTGTATGATCCAGCAATCCCTCTTCTGGGTATATTTTCAAAAAATTGATTATCAGCACTCCTGTGTTTACTGCAGCAGGATTCGCTATAGCCATGATATGGAAATAACTTAGATGTCTGTCAACAGATAAATGGATAAAGAAAATATGATGAAAAAAAAATTTTTTTTAAGAAAATGGGGCAGCCCCGGTGGCTCAGCGGTTTAGTGCTGCCTTCAGCCCAGGGTGTGATTCTGGAGACCTGGGATCGAGTCCTGTGTCAGGCTCCCTGCATGGAACCTGCTTCTCCCTCTGCCTGTGTCTCTGTCTCTCTCTGTGTCTCTCATGAATAAATAAATAAAATCTTAAAAAAAAATAAAAAAGAAATAAAAAAGAAAATGTGGTAAATATATACAATGCATATTATTCAGCCTTACTAAAGAAGGAAATTCTGGGGATGCCTGGTTTGTTCAGTTGGTTGAGTGTCCAACTCAGGATTTCAGCTCAGGTCTCAGTCTCAGGGCTGTGCTGTGAGTTCAAGCCCCATGCTGAGCTGGGTTTGGAGGTTACTTAAAAAAAAGAGAGAGAGAGAGAGAGAGAGAGAGAGAGAAGAAGAAGAAGAAGGAGGAGGAGGGAGGAAGAGGGAAAAAATTCTGGAATTTACAACCACATGCATGATGAACCTGAAAGACAGTGTATTAAATGAAATAAGCCAGACACATAAAGCCAAATATTGCTTGATCTGGGATATATCTATCTAAAATAGTCAAACTCAGGGATCCCTGGGTGGCGCAGCGGTTTGGCGCCTGCCTTTGGCCTAGGGTGCGATCCTGGAGACCCAGGATCGATTCCCACGTCGGGCTCCCGGTGCATGGAGTCTGCTTCTCTCTCTGCCTGTGTCTCTGCCTCTTCTCTCTCTCTGTGACTATCATAAATAAATAAAAATTAAAAAATATATATATTTAAAATAGTCAAACTCAGAAGCAGAGAGCTGAGGGTGATTTTCAAGAAATGGGGAAAGAGTGATGGAGTTATGTTGGTCAATGGATATGGTGATTTTAGTTAACAATATTGTATTGTGTACTTGAAATACCCTAAGGTCAATCTTAAGTGTTTCTACCACATACAAAAAGAAGAGAAAATGATAACTATTTGAGGTGATTGGATATATTAACTATTGTGATTGTGGTGATCATTTCACAATGTGTATGTATATTGAAATATCAAATCGTATACCTTAAATATAATTTTTATTTGACAATTATACGCCCAATTAAGCTTTAAAAAAGTACAATTTTTTGAATCATAGTTAACAATTTTTCCATACTATTCCATTGCTAATAATTTATGTGAAAATTTACAAAATTGATATGTCTTTAAAATACATGTATCTTCCATAGTACACATTCTGCTTTAGGAACTAAATACCTAAAACATTTTTAATTTATACAAACATGAAAGTGATTTCCAAAAACATGATTTAGGAGAAAGTTTCCATTAATTTTACTGTTATTCTGAGAAACACAACAAACACAGACTATCTATAGGGTGCATATCACTGAATACGTGATAAATGGTAAAAAAAAAAAATATGTTGTCTATTACAAACACAGCTTAGATTTGATTATTAATATATAAATAAAATATTTGGAAAAAATGATCATCTTTAGCTGCGCTTGTTGCTATTATGCAGTCCTATAAGCAGAAAGAAATCTATAGGCCTAACAGGGTGAAGAAATCACTAGACAAGTGTGAAGTATGTGTCTATAAGGAGCATGTAGCTGAAAGATCCACTGATTAGAAAACATCTACTTTCCTGACCTCTCCCCACATACACTATCACATGTCACATTTCACTGCAAGTGGGGGAAGTCATAAAAACATGCCTCCTCTACTACTCAAATCATACCAGTTTGTGTTTGTCATAAGGCTTGCCACAATCAGATCTTTCAGAAGACCAGTGTAGACACGACACCATATTGTACCTATGTCTGTTCTCCTCACTATCATTTGGTCCCTTCTAATGTCCTTTACTGAGATCCAATCACATTTACTTCTGGTATATTCAGAGGTTTAGAGAAGGGCCCACCACACAGCATAGCAGATATTTCTTATACTAAATGTACAATGAGACTACGAGGGTCAATTTCCCTGTCTGAACAACAGCCTTTTGTAAGTCTCATGAAAATCTCCTTTTGGATTCTGTCTCTTTTCAAGTCACTTGATGTAAGAGTAACATGTATGGACCAATTGAAAACTGCGTGCCTCTCTAGATGTAAACAAATCCTCTAATTATTGTGCTTCCTCCTTGTCTGTGAGATCCTTCAAAGCAGTGTTTTGTTTTCCAATGATTGGGAAAATCATACAGTAATTTCCTAAAATTTCACACTGATCACTGGCCTCTGAATTTAGCTGGTTGCAGAATGTGTCCGCCAACTTCTACATGTTGTGTCAAAAACACTTCTTGGCAAGCCACCAATTGAAAGTGAGCTACATACCTTGGTGGAGACCAGCACAAAATAAAAATTCAGGTCCTCAACAAAGAGCAGAGGGATTCTGTTCCACAGTGTTATTGACTGAATTCCGCCAATAGCCTCAAAAGCCTGGAATCAAATCCTTCCCAAGTTGAGGATTCGGATGAGCTTCTGTTCCTACCTGTTGTCTTGATTGCAGCTTTGTGAGAAATGCTAAAGTAGAGGACCCAGTTATGCCATTGCCAGATTCCTGACCTACAGAAAGTGTGACATAATAAACATACTTGTATTTCAAGCACTAAGTTTATGGCAATTTGCTGTGTAAGAATACATAACTGACATTTGATAAATGTTGAGTATCACATCTGATTACCAATCAGTTAGTATGTATCAAATAAATCCTTGATAATGGTATATCTCTTATGAAGTGATTAGACTTCTAATCATTTCTTCTGAGAATTCATAATAGCATAGACCCTTCAGGCATCTTCTGCTATTTTTCTGTATATATCCTAATTATTTTACACCGTAGTCCTTAGTTTCAGTCGATAATTCTTTATTCTTACACTGAGTCTGGACAGCTGTAAATTTCATTAATAAATGTCTCATGGGATAACACTATGATTATGATATTTTCCAAGTTGCACAGAAGCATTGGGATAGCAATGTAAGCTAGCTCTTATTTCCAATACTAATCTTAAAGTAATTACGATTAGGGTCTCCCTCTTCTCTGATTATTGGATTCACTTTTGCCAATGCTTTCTGTAGCCGCCGGGAATAGTATCCTTTGTAATTTCCCTGTCACTTTGGCTTTCTTTTTCTACTAATCTAGTCATTTACAAAAGGATCATATGAATAATCTAAATTCCATTGATATTGTCTGTCACCTGCCACTGACTTTCATTAGCTCAAACTTGGATCAATTGGCAACCATCCCAGCATACAGAATATTGAAAGTACTTCCCTCCTTATCATATTTTACATCCAATAAACCTCTTCTTCCCCCCCCCCATACTAATGGGGGCTGTCTCTGCATCAATTTCACTATTGTTACTAATCTGCATTCTACATAGTCAGGAACTCAGTATCTGTTGGTTTTATGTTTAGAATTCACAAAAGTATCCAAGAAAACACTTGACTTGAATGTTTAAACAGCAAATAACACGAGTTTGTATAATATTCCAATCACAACTTGCAGGCTACTCAACAGCATGGTGAGGATTGGTGAGCTTTGGTGAGCATTGTAAGGATGAGGTAAAGAAGATGGGAACAATTTCAGGTTATAAAAGCTATACCTTCAATTCACTACCTATCTTTTTTCTTTCTTTTCTTTCTTTTTTTCTTTTCTTTTCTTTTCTTTTTTTCTTTTCTTTTCTTTTCTTTCTTTTCTTTCTTTCTTTTCTTTTCTTTTCTTTTCTTTTCTTTTCTTTTCTTTTCTTTTCTTTCTTTTCTTTTCTCTTTTCTTTTTTTTTTCTTTTCTTTTTTCTTTTTCTTTTCTTTTTTTTACTGTGTTCATTATATAGCCCCTGTGAAAGTACACATGAAGATACACTGTTCTTTGTACAGCTTTGTATCATCAAAGAGTAGAGAATAATCAATCTCCAAAACCAAGTACAATCTTAATGTTCCATCTTTGTGTTAATTTATATATTTGGAGAGCAGTCTTGCAAGAAGAGAGATCAATGTCAAAAATATCAAGTCTAGGGATCCCTGGGTGGCGCAGCGGTTTGGCGCCTGCCTTTGGCCCAGGGCGCGATCCTGGAGACCCGGGATCGAACCCCACGTCGGGCTCCAGGTGCATGGAGCCTGCTTCTCCCTCTGCCTGTGTCTCTGCCTCTCTCTCTCTCTGAGTATCATAAGTAAATAAAAAAATTTAAAAAAAAATTAAAAAAAAAATATCAAGTCTACCTGCTACTGTTCTAAAAATGGAAAAGAGGGGTGGTGCCTGGGTGGCTCAGTTAGCTAAGCTGCCAATTCTTGATTTCAGGTCAAGTCATGGCCTCAGGATCCTGGGATGGAGCCCCAAGGCTGACTCTGTGCTCAGCAAGGAGTCTGTTTGAGGATTCTTTCTCCCTCTCTATCTCTCCCCCTGCTCTCTCTCTGTCTTTCTTTCTCAAATAAATAAAAAAAAAATACTTTTATAAAATGGAAAAGGGAATAAAACAAAGAAATAAAATTTAGTGGAATGGTGACTATGAAATATATAAAAACTACATAAAGTCCATCATCCACATTTTTTAAATGAAAAATGTCTCTAGTAGGAACTAACAGAAATGTTATGTCCAAAAGACCAATGTATATTTATTGTCTATCATGTTAACAAATAGAACAAACAATAAAATATTTTTTTGTTTTATCACATATTCTAAGCTAATGGCTTTTCTAAATAAGACTCCATCTTTAGAAGTGAAACAGGATGAAGCTAACATACCAGTGACATTATCTGTAGATTCAGTTGTTTAGTCACCATCCTAAGAGTAGAGCTCTGGGTGAAGGGATAACATAATTATTTTCCCATAATGTGTTGTGATAGTTCTCCATGTTAGCTCATGTTAGCTGGTGTAGTTGATACCTACAAACAGCACTAAACAGGAGGAACTTCTCTTTATTTGTTTGTTTTGGTTTAAACAACCAACCTCTTTTTCTCTCAGTTCTGCAGGCTGGAAAGTCCAGTATCAAGGTGCTGGCTAAATGCACTCTTGGTGAGAAATTTCTCTCTGCCTTGAAGAAGGTTGTCATCTTGCTAGATCCCTCCCATGGTTGAGAGAGATCTCTGTGTTGCCCCTTCTTTTTTTTTTTTAATTTTTATTTATTTATGATAGTCACAGAGAAAGAGAGAGAGAGGCAGAGACATAGGCAGAGGGAGAAGTAGGCTCCATGCACCGGGAGCCCGATGTGGGATTTGATCCCGGGTCTCCAGGATCGTGCCCCTTCTTATAAGGACACTAATATCATTATCAGGGCCCTACCCTCATGATCGCATATAATCCTACTTGCCTCCCAAAAGCCTCATTCCCAGATACCATAATACTGGGGATTATTACGGCTTCAACATATAAATTTGTGGGGAGACACTTCAGTTCGTAGCAGTATTTTTAAAACTCCAAGATTACTATAGTACTGAGCTGCAAGAGAGTCTGAGAAATATAGTGCTAGTGCTTTCACCTGGGATTTTTCAAGCTCTGGGATAAGGAAGGTACATTAAAAGGAGATTAGGGGATGCCGGACATCATCTAAAGGCAGCATGAAATACTACATGGAAGCTGATCCCCCATCCATAGGCACCATCTACCACCAAAAAGAATCCCTATTGGTTCTTACGATTCATGCAGACTTTTAATCAGCATCTATTAACAACCAGAAAAAAACAAATGAGATTATACTCAACATATAGCCTATGGCTGTTTATCTATTTGGTATATTGCTGAGTCTTTTCTCATGTCCATAAACATTCATGTGTCAATTTTAACAACTCCCTCATATTTCACAGTCTGGATAAACCATACTTTATTTAGCCAAATGCCTACTGTCAGGATTTTTAAGAATATGTAGATTGTTCCCAGATTTCCCATATTAGAAACAAAATTATGAAGAAGATTTCAGAAGTGAGATCTAATGATAAATGTCTGAAAGCAAAATTTCTCAAAAAGTATGTACAGTTTTAGACTTCATATATGCATGACTAAATTGTCCTCAAGAAAAATTATGTCAAATTATACCTATGAACAGCATTAGAAAGTGCTTACTTCCCCATCTTCAAAAACCCTGTGTATGATCATTAATATTTTTTTCCCATTTGATAAGGAAAAAATCTTGGGACTCTGCTCCTATTTTTTTTTCTTAATTGAAATATAATTGACACATAACATTATTTAAGTGTGCAGCATGTTGATTTGATACATTTATGTACATTGCAGTATGATTACCATCATAGTGTTAGCTAACACTTTTATTAGTGGCCTAATTATAGCTTCTCTTTTGTGGTGAAAACATTTAGGATCCAGGAGCACCTGGGTGGCTCAGTTGCTTAAGTTCCAGGGGGATCCTGGCTCAGCGGTTTAGCGCCTGCCTTTGGCCCAGGGCGTGATCCTGGAGTCCCGGGATCGAGTCCCACATCAGGCTCCCGGCATGGAGCCTGCTTCTCCTTCCTCCTGTGTCTCTGCCTCTTTCTCTCTCTCTATGTCTATCATAAATAAATAAATCCTAAAAAAAAAAAAAAAAAACCTTTAAAAAAGTTCCAGACTCTTGGTTTGGCTCAGGTCATGATCTCACAGGTAGAAAAATGGAACTCTACTTTAGGTTCTGCGCTTGGGAGGAGTCTGCTTGAAGTTTCTCTCCATTTGCCCCTCCCTCTGTTTGCACATATGTGCATGTGCTGTCTCTCTTTCTAAAATAAATAAGTTTATCTTCAGAAAAAAAAAGATAACATTTAATATCTAGTCTTGTAGTAACTTTGAAGTATGTAATACAGTATTGTTGACTATAACCACAGTGCTATGCATTCAATCTCCAGAACTTATCTTTTAACTATAAGTTTGTACCCTTTGCCCAACGTCAGTTTTTGGAGCCCCTGTGTTTGAAAGATGAGTCAGACCTGGGAAGGATCATAGCTGGAAGGTAATGTGAAGCTGATAATCAGCCCATCCTTAGACCTAGACCTCTAACTAAAGCAATAAATAATTCTAAAACCTCAATGGGGATTACCTACACATGAAAGGAAACTAGAGAGAATATTTACATATACACGAGTCTTCATTTTTTAAATAATATTGCTATTAAAACATCATGAGGGATGCCTAGGTGGCTCAGAGGTTGAGCATCTACCTTTGGCTCAGGGTGTGATCCCAGATCCTGGGATCCAGTCCCACCTCGGACTCCCTGCATGGAGCCTGCTTCTCCCTCTGCCTGTGTCTCTGTCTCTCTCTCTGTGTCTCTCATGAATAAATAAATAAAATCTTAAAAAAAAAAAAAAAACAAAACATCATGAGATACCACATACTACACACTTAACATGGTCTAGGTAATTTGCATATATTAAATTAGTCATCACACAACTTCATGAGGCAGGTGGATTAGCATCCCCATTTTCTTGATGAGGGAAATAAGATACAGGGGGGGATAATTAACATTAATAAATTCACTTACTAAAATCTGAGCAGTCAATCTAATTCCTTAGTTTATACCCTTAACCATGGAATCATAATGTTGCCTTCTCCAAAAATTTAGTAGGTAAGAAGCCATCTGCCCTCATTCTAGGTTTCCCCAATGCCTCCAGGATCCAGGGTTTGGGGAAGAGATGCCACTAGCCCTAGTGAGGGAATCACACAGCCAAGTGCCCAGAAAGGACTGAAGGGTCCCAGGTCTGGAGGCATGGCTCAGTGGTCACTGACTGAGAATTAGTATTGGGGATACGGAAGTATTTCTATAACAGGTGAAGGACCCACAAAAAAACCTGATTTTTTCTGATTAGTTTCATGCTATATTAAGTGTACACACTTCCCCACAAACATGTATATATATATATATATATATATATATATATATAAACACACACACAGAAAGTAATTTTATGAAAAACTGGAAAACTGGTGGGAACATTAATTTACCTGATTAAGAAACATTATTTTTTAAAAAGCACTGGAAAAACAACTCCAAGTTACTTGACAAAGTGGAGAAGTAGTTAGGAGTGAGATAAGGCTGATGAATAATGTCATTGGACATTAACAAGCTTCTTTATCTGTGTGACTCCAGAAATCTATTTCTATAATGGTGTGATATCATTAGAGGAACATTTTGTATGTGGTTTATATTACTTAAATTTTTTCAATTTTTCCTCTTTTCACATTGTAAGAGTCACATTTTAAAATTTTAGAATCTGAGTGTTTATGAAAAAAGATATGCAACATTAAGCCTAATTTTTCATATAATCTTACAAAAATATTTTCATAGTTACATACATTTATTACAAATACCACAACAGAGGCCAATTAATACTAAGGCTGTTGAAATGTAAATTGGTTGTATTTTTAATAATGAAATCAGAGTGAAACCAATGTTTTGTGTACTCTTTTTTTCTCATAGGTTGCCATTTTAACTGTGACTCTTATCAGATTTTGATTTATCTCTTTATCCATTCTTGTAGCTAATGGGGAACAAATTACTTATTACTCATGAAAGACACTAACTACCTAGTGTTGCAGAAAAAGAGAATATTACAATTTACATTTAAATGAGATTTGAAATGTTAATGAACAGATCCAGTATTCTAATTATCTCTACAAATACTTTAAATTAAGGTGAACTTTTGTAGATGGATCATTCCTTCAGTCTTAGTCTAGAGTGCCCTACAGGGTTGCTTGATAGCATATAAAGTGTATAGCATACATATTAGATACACGTATTATTATAATGTAAATTATATAGTCAAATAGGTGCGATTATTATTAACAAATACATAACTTTACTGTAGTGAATGATTGTTACCACATAAAATATTTTAAATTGCAAAATTAAGACAGTATTGATTTGTGGGTTTTATTTATTTATTTTTCCCTGGTTAAAAAAATAGAGACATAATTGATTAGAAACATAGTTTTAATATAAATTGCCCGTACAGCATAGATATTTCCTTCTTACGATAATATAATACTTTCTATAATGTATCAATCCATTTGTAAGAACGCAATGGAAAATAAGATCCTATGCAATTTTTCAGTAATTCACTATGCTTTAAGCTACCAAAGAACATGATTTCAACCTAAAGCCTTCCATCTGACAAAATGTAGTGACTCACAGGGAAAAACAGAATACAAACACCTCATCTTTTTCTTTTCTTTTCTTTCATATCCTTGTTTAAATATTTGCACTCTCCTAGGAGAGGGCGTTGTGCTTCTCCCCCAAATTTATGCAATATTCTTGATAAATGTATTTGATGAAGCATCCCAAGTGTGACAGCATCTCCAGGATATAAGAACTCAAGTAGTAACTGAACAAGAGGGGCCTTAAGTATTGATGAGAAATTAATAAAACATTTTGAATATAAAATAGAATAATAGGCCTGAAGGAGTCTACATTGCTCATAGGTATTGAGGGTAAGAGTGGCAGAAACAAAAGCTTAATATACCAAGTTATCATAGCTATTTTCAGCTATTTAAAGCTGAAAGTAATGGTGACAAGGCCTGCCACTTCTTATTTGGCCACGTGAATATCTTCTTCTTCATCAGTGGAGAAAGCAGGCACATCAAGCATCAGATTTATGTTTTAAATCAGAGCAAAGAAGAAACAGGAAAGTGAACTGCAGTCATCAATCCTCCGTGATGTTACAAAATTTCATCTGGAGTGTGATGGTGTCTGTATTAGTTTGCTCAGGCTGCTAAAACAAAATGCCATAGAATGGGCAGCTTAAACAATAGAAATCAACTCCTCATAGTTTTAAAGACCCAGGATGCCAGCATAGATGGGTTCTAGTAAGAACCTTCTTTCTGGCTCACAGAAGGCTGCCTTCCTGCTGCATCCCTCCATGGCAGAGAGACAGAAGGAGAGAGTGTGAGCTCTCTGGTCTCTTCCACGAAGGCCCTACATTCATGGCATCATATAACCTTAATTACCTTTCAAAGGCTCCACCTCCAAATACCACCATGTTGGGTTAAGCTTTTTTTTTTTTTTTTTTTAATTTTTTATTTATTTATGATAGTCACAGAGAGAGAAAGAGAAAGAGGCAGAGACATAGGCAGAGGGAGAAGCAGGCTCCATGCACCGGGAGCTCAATGTGGGATTCGATCCCTGGTCTCCAGGATCGTGCCCTGGGCCAAAGGCAGGCGCCAAACCGCTGCGCCACCCAGGGATCCCAGGGGTTAAGCTTTGACATACAAGTTTGGGAGAGACACAATTCAGTCCATAGCATTTCACCAGTTTTGTGCTCCCAAAATGCAATGGTGAGACAAGCATAGGACAGACATTCCATTCCAAAGGGAAGAAATGCAGGAGTAGTGGAAGGTGGTGGGAGAGGGAGAAGCAGACTCCCTGCAGAGCAGGGAGCCTGATGAAGAGCTCCATCCCAGGACTCTGGGATCATGACCTGAGCCAAAGGAAGATGCTTAACTGACTGAGCCACCCAGGCACACTGATCTGCCCTTTTAGTTAAAAACGTAGTGTCTTTGCTACCATAATCCTATCTCTATTCCTAGTCTCTGATAAAATAGCTGGTTAAACTCATGAATCACATCCATAATCTCTACTAAATGGTTACTGAGCCATACCTTTAGCAGGTCTTCAGATTAAATTTTCTCACTTTATGCAATATAAATAGGCTGATTCCTTTTGGCTTAACAATTCCATCTTCAATTTTATCTCTCTTTTGTCACATATTACTGTAAGTAATCAGAACATACCAAGGTGCTCCTTTAACGTTTTGCTTAGAAATGTTAAATCAGCTCAGGTCGTGATCCCGAGGTCCTAGGATCAAGTCCCATATTGGGATCTCCGCAGGGAGACTGCTTCTCCTTCTGTGTCTCTGCCTCTCTTTATGTCTATCATGAATAAATAAATAAAATCTTTAAAAAAAAAGAAATGTTCTCAAATTATCCAATTTCATCTCTTCCAAGTTGTATCTTTTATGTATAAAATCTAGAACGTAATTCAGCCAAGTTCTTGGCCACCTTGTAACAATAATTGCCTTTGCTCCCATTTCCAATAGCATCTTCCTCATTTCTGTCTGAATGGCCTTTGCTGTCGCTGTTTCTACCAACATTCTGTTCATGATGATTTATGTATTCTCTAAGAAGAGAGTAGATTTATGTACATCTCTTTTTTTTTTTTTTCCTTAGATCTCATCAGAATCCACTTTAATGGTCCCTTCATGGAAATCTTACCTTTTTCTGACATATACCTCAAAATACTTCCAGCCTGTAGAAAGCAAGATGGAGTCTCTTGTGTCAAACAAGACCCCATGTCAAACAATGACGCAAGCAGTTAAAGCACTGAAGCTCCAAGACATGGCCAAGACCAGCATCAGCTGACACTTCAGAACTGATGGCCAGCAGAACCAGAGGAGGTCTTCAAGGGCCTGAAACAGATTAAATCCCTTTAAAAAGGGGAGGATTTTGGCAGAAAACTGTCAGACTCTTCAGATGTGACCCCTCTATGTTTGACCACTTCAAAAAGGCAGCCGCCATGGGAAGTTCTGCCCAACTGATCTCCTAACAGAACTGAATTCCTTCACTGCTTGAATATCTGAAGCAGCCAGTGGCAAGAGCTGACCTGATCTGGACAGAGGCCTTATCTCAACTACCTGCCCATAGACTGACTTTGTGTTTGGATGGTTTACTTCCTACCCCCTTCTGTTATTTTGTTTGCTGTGTTTCTTGTCTTAGGTCCTGCTCTGTGTGCTGTGACAGAAGACAAGTTTAATTACATGGTAAAATGTCATTGAGTTTGGAATCCTAAACCTGCTTTATAATTGTGATTTAACTTTGCTTTGTGATTGAATAAAGCAGACATTGTGGAAAGACACAACTCGTATGTGGGCCTTCATAGCATGCTCATGACACAGCCTCTACCCATTACCCAGGTTCAAAGGCACTTTCATATTTTTTTTTAAGATTCATATTTATTGATATAAGAAAGATGAGAGTGAGTGGTGGGGAGGGGTACAGGGAGAGGGAGAGAGAGAATATCAAGCAGATGCCTGGCTGAGTGTAGAGCTGGACACGGGGCATAATCCCATGACCATGAGACCATGAACTGAGCTGAAACAAAGAGTTAGATGTTTTACTGACTGAGCCACCCAGGTATCCCAACACTTCAACATTTTTTTGGTATTTGTTACAACAGCACTCCACTTGCAGTACCAGTTCTTTTCTTAGCTCAGGCTGCTATAGCAAAATGCCATATACTAGTTAGCTTAAACAATAGACATTAATTTCTCTCAGTTCTGTGGAATATGTGGTTATTTAGGTTCTAACTAAGTGCCTGGGAGCTAGTAAGATGAAGTCATGACCAACCTGTCAAGCAGAACTCCAAAGCAAAGCCACAAGAAACCTGATCAAACCAGATAGGCTTAGGATGGATGACAAAATAGGCCAAAGTTCACATTTTCTTTCATTAGATTTTATTACCATACTAAAGTATCCTCCCTAAGGATGCCTTGAGAGGAAACTCCTGGCCAAATAAGGAAGTAAAAGCATGTAACCCTGGATTACAAGAAATCTTTACCTCAGGTAATGAATATCCCACCTTGTTAACACTGCCAATAAAAGAGAGAAATCCAAACCCCAGGAGGCAAATCTCTACCTTGTGGTCACCGGCTCTCGTATCTCCAGAACATAGTTTCACTTTAATAAACTTTCCTGCTTTTACTGTCCATCTGCTAAGTTATGCCCGTCAATGAGTTCTTTCTCATGAAGAGACCCAGAGACCCCACTGACATCTCTTGGACTGGCTGGGTCAAAGCCTCAGGGCTCAGTCTCCCCAGTCCACCCAGCAACAGAAGTCTGTGAGTAGGGTGCCAACCTGGCTGGGTTCCTGATAAGGACCCTCACTCTTTCTGGCTATAGATGCCCCCCCCCCCCGCCCCATATCTTTATACAGAGAAATCTCTCTGGTTTCTACTTATACGAGCACTTGTCCACAGGGCCCTACCCTCAATTTCTCATCTAAACCTAATTACCTCCCAAAGGTCCCATCAGCAAACAGCATTATCAAATGAACATTTTGAGGGCACACAACATTAATCCATAACACCTTCTTTCCATCTTTTACCCGTAATTCAAAAACCACACATTTCAACCAAATCCACCTCAACCAAAGGGAACTTCAGGTCTTTTATCTAGGTTTGGTGCTCTAATTATTGTAGTATAATTGCTCTATTTATTAGGAAGCCAAGATATTTAAGACTGGTAGAAAGGTCTCCTTGGGTTTGTAGTAATGAAAAGACGGGGAAAAAATGAATTGTCTCAAATCTACTTTAAGCAGGAGGCTATTGCAAAAAAAAAAAAAAAAAAAAGAGAGAAAAAGAAATCAAGGCAAAACCAAAAATAATGTATAATGCCAAGATTTTAGGAATGCATATACAGTATTTACCAAAAAAAAAAAAAAGAAAGAAAGAAAGAAAAAAGGAAAAAAAAAAAAAAAACAAACAAACCTCCACCAGAAAACGAATTTGACTTTCTAATCATCAAACTAAAAATCATTACTTAATTTGCTATTAAATTTTAATCAACATATAAGTAAAAAGGTCACATATGAATTTGCATGGAAGAAAAATGGAGAAGTTAATAATTTTATTAAAAGACCTAAAAAAGGAGCACCTGGGTGGCTCAGTCAGTTAAGTACCTGACTTTGACTTAGGTCATCATCCCAGAGTCCTGGAAGCAAGCCTTGTGTTCAGCGGGGAGTCTGCTTCTCCCTCTGCCTTTCTCCTCCTCAGTCTCTCTCTCTCTTTCTCTTGCTCTATCTCTCTCAAATAAGTAAATAAAATCTTTAAAAAAAAGAAAAACTCAAAAGAAATATAGACAATAAGAACTAACACTCAAATTAGCTATTTACATTTTTTAAATATAAAACAAAACAAAATAAAGATTAAAGTGGGATTGAAGAGACATCCTAAATTTAAATTCAATGGAAAAAAAAAAAGGAAATGAAAAACAAGATAAGTTTTACAACATACAATTTAAAAAAAAATTGAAAAAAATTGTATAATACAAAACATATCCTAGAATCACATACTTAGTCCATTTTAAGCCCAATATTTTAACCTAATTTTTATTTTTATTCGGGCATCATTGCTCAATTAAAAAGGAAATTCAAAATGGGCTCAGACACATGTGGAAGGCTAACTTTAAATTCATAGGTCATATAAGTGAAAGCATAAGAAAAATTTTAAGAATGTAGCATAAATACTTGGGCTTATTTGATCCTTTCTTATTTCTAGAAATTTAATCTGTTCTAGTCACAGAGTGACAGTGAGGATTTCTCAGTGAAAATAATTCAATTATGATCTTGGACAGAGTGGATTGCTTTTGATCATTTGACCCCAATTAGGCCAATGACAATCCATTTGCTACTCCTTGTGCACTTGGGACACGGTGTTTTGTTGAGAGGTGACGCATGTTCAAGAGGGGTTAATGGATGTGAATAATCATTTGTTCCAGGGAAATTTACCAACAAGCCAAGATAAAGTTTTGTCTTTTTTTTTTTCTTTTTAATCAAATATCTCAAAGAACTAGAGAATGACAAATTATAAAAAGAGTAAGATGAGTTAGATGCATAATTAGAAAGAGAGGCTAAAGAGGGGTAGAAAGTTACTCTTGTCACCACATTCTTAGTTCCTTTTTCTCCTGGGTCCCAGTTATAGTATAATGTCTGGATTCTGTATGAGTCTGGAGTTATTGTAAGAAATCTCTCCTCAGATATCCCAGCAAGTCTTTGTCACAGAGTCATATGATTGAACATAAAGTCTCAACATAACCTTCCTAAAGGCAAAGGATATAGGATAGCAGGAGAAAAAAACAGGCACAAATAGGCAATGAGAACTAAGAGTTCCAGGCACAGCTCCCCAGGATGCACTCATCCAGATTGCAACCATCAAGACATGTGCAAGGAATCTCAGTTTCAGAGGAACTTAAGCAGAAGGATCTGGCAAGTCTTTTTATGTCTCACTGGTTACAAAGCTGTTTTGTAACCTTTTAAAACAAACATCCTCACATGCTTAAATCATATAACATAACTGGCTCAGGATGTTGTCAGGGGAATTTAAAACTTTAACAACATATTATAAATAATGATCTTGCCCATCTCATTCATTTTTTTTTTACCTGAAAGCAACTGCCAGACTTTCAAGCATGCCTGAAGAGAAGGCACAAAGCTGACAGCTCCAGGTTATACACAATCCAACACAAAATGCCAGAAAAAATACGTTAAATATGTTATTCATTTGTTTATCATTACTTGTTTCCCAATCATTTCAGAGTATATATTAAATACATTTTGATGCCATAGTTTTTTAAACATACATATAATCAGGTTGAAAAGAATACACATTTTCTAAACCAGTCTATGTGCATACTAGAATCGAACAACTAACTACATAGATGGTAAGTGGTGGGAGTTAGGTTTCTCATTATTGAAGAGAAAGATTACAGAGAAGCAAGGGGAGAAGGTTCAACTAATATTTGTGGTGATAGATTAGAGTTAGAGACAGGAGTATGAACAAGCATTTAACTTAGTATAGATACAGATAGTTACATAGAGACGTATGTATATGACATGAGGGTATACAAGGGGTCCTATAGACACGTTTATTCCTTTGCCTGTCAGCTCAGTAGCCTAGACAAGGGACAGCCAAGTAGCAATAAGTACACCCAATACTGATATCATTCTCCAGTCTTAGAGGAAACTATCACTCCTTGGAGAAATGATTGATTGGAGTATATAGCATAAGCCTGGAGCATTTGATAAGGCTAGAAAGTAAGGAATTGCTTAAAAACTAAGCACACACACACACAACCATGGAGTTATGTCAAAGAGACAAAGGAACCAACTGAATGAGCTTCCAAAGGCCAAACTGGACCAATATGAGCAACAAGATAAAGACATATTTGACTCAAACCCAAAGACTGAAATATTCACATGGCCACACATACATATATAAATGTGAGAAAATCAGCAATCTGTGCAGAAGGATTTCAAATAATGTATGTAAAAACTCTGTTCTCAAGGAGGGGGAGAATAACTCTGTACTCCTTAACCATGTGTTACACATAGTGATTTTCCAAAGGCATATTATGGAAAAGAGGGGGGGGAACGGCTTTTTTTTTTTTTTTTTTTTTTTTTGAGAGAGAGAGAGAGAATCCCAAGCAGGCCCCAAGCCCAGCATGGAGGTCATGGGACTCAATCTCACAATCCAGAAATCATGACCTAGACAAAATCAAGAGTTTAACACTTACTGAGCCACACAGGTGCCACAAAAGGCACTTTGTAATAGGGAAATATGGCAAATATTACCTCAGTCAGGTGATCAAGATTGACAACAGTAATAAGTCATGTTTATGGTATGTGCCCTTGATATGATCTGGAAAGAATGACACTTTATTTCTGTGATTTTTCTCAAGAACATATAGACCATACCTAGTAATGAGAAAAAAAAAAAACCACCAGAACATGTATCCAATTGAGGAGCATTCTACAAAATACCTGACCAGTGTCAAGCTCTGTAAAACAAAGAGCCTTTGTCGCAGTCAAGAGAAGCTTAAGGAGACTTGATGGCTAAGTGTAATATGGCATCTTGGATGAGATCATGAAACAAAACAGAACAAAACAAAAGACATTAAGGAGATACAGATAAAGTATGAATGAAGTTTAGTTAATAATAGTGCATCAAAAATCTTTCATTAGTTGGGACAAATGTATCATACTAGTGTAAGTTGTTAACAACATAAGAAACTGGGTGTGGGTTAGATGGGATCTGTTTTACCTTTAAAACTTTTTGGCAAATTTAAAATTACTGTGAAATCAAAAGTTTATTTTAAAACACATGTAAAAACTCAAGGAGACAGATTACATGGAGATTAAGTAAATCAATCTATATCTGCTTGATGGAATATTATGCAGCCATTAAGCATTTTAATATTTGAAACTTTCTTGCAACAGCTGCTATATTTATATAATCATAGAACACTATAGAACACTGTAACAGGATATATATCACTACATGTAACACTATATAATATATTAAATAATGTATTTTACTTATAACCAATAGTGTGTGTATTGATGCCAATGTCTAACACCATATCTTCATATATGTTAATACAACTACCAAATGTATTTGGGAAACCAGTTTTACCATGAACTATAAAGGTCTGTAAAGGTCTGTAACTTTGAGTATTCCCTTTTTAATGCGATGATATTATTTTTATAGTAAATAAATAAATAAATAAATAAATACATAAATACATAAATACATAAATGCAAACTTTCATTCCGGCAGATTCAGTATCTCTGCATTTTTGGAAGTAATCTATTCTTTATAGGTGGTGGGGAACTGGTTTACTTTCAATTCTCTTTAGTAAAGGTGTTCAGTACACATGGCTGTCCTTGGGCCATCTAGCAATTAGAATTCGGGAAACAATTCTTCTGGGTTGAGTTATTTTCCTCAACCGGAGGAGCTTATCATTAATTATAAGAATTTTAGCATAGTGTAGAACTCAATAATAATGTTCTATGATTTTTGGTCCTATGAGGAGGAGTTCTTCACTATTCCTAGTCACCAGAATCAGTCCACCATGGGTTTCGTAAGCCTTCGCTGAATAGATACTACCTTGCTCCCCTTCTCATCGCTTCCTCCTCCACCTTGCAATCTAATCTGCCTTTGCACAGTTGCCCTTTACCAGAAGCAGGTACAAAACATCATCTGAGCCCGGTGTTTTCCAGATAAATAGAAGAGTATGATCAGAATCCAGAGGTTGGCAAGATAACATTATTTTCCTCTTCCTATGGCTCCATTAATTTACTTTCCCTGGTGAAAAACCATTCTCTTTCTCTTTTAAATCTACATTAGAATGTAAAACTCTATGGACATTTTTCTAACTAAGAGAAACCGGTAAGGGTATGGCTATTTCCATGTTTTGTTTTGTTTTGTTTTGTTTTTCCACTGCATTTATAGCTTTTTTAATGGAGCTTTCAATTCATGGTGTATAATAGAGCAAATAAATGTGAATAGATTGGGTCATGTCTCAGTTACATACTGCTCTTGTAATCCAAGACACAGTTCCAGGGATTATTGCAATATTAAAATTTAGGTAGAAAAGTAATGAAAAAGATGCATTGGGCATACCCAAACAACTATTATTATTACTTTAAAGTTCTTTTTTTTTTTCTCATGGTAAGACATAGTTCAGCCATAATGCTCTTGAGTATGTATGAAAAACGACAATGAAAAAAGGTACTGGGCTATGCTTCTGTCAAGATAAAAGTGGTACATTGTATATATATTTGATTATACGGCTACATTTTCAAAAGTATTTTCTACATAAAATCTCATTGACTTCAATTAGAATTTGCAATCTAAGTACACCATATGGCTTTGCTTAAAAGCAATGAGACTATTAAATTTAATTACTTTTATATGTGTTTCGCATGGTAAAGGTGCTTGTTAAAGGAGCAGCACTATATGAGAATTATTTCTAGTAAAAATTGAAAACGAAGATGGCTACCGTCTGGTGGTTACTAATTGGCAGTCAGTGCCACAAGAAAAGTAATTTCCAGTAATACTGAAAAATAGCAGGCAGAGAACAATGTCACTTTGCTACTTTCATTGCTGCTTTATATAGCAACATTTGAATATAATGTGAATTAACACCAGTGTTCTAAAAGCAAAGTATTTATTCTACTTCTAGGTCTTGTCTTCTCTTCTCCCTTCTCCGTAACGAATATTGATGGCATTATGGTTATTCCCTTCATTCTATTTCATTAGAAAAAGTGTTGCAAAGTCAAATCTCTAATAAAGTCAGATATAAAATATAGTGGAGACAAATGGGTGATACTTCACTGTGCAAATATTCTGGACATCATCAGGGAATACTAAAGTCTGTGGTCAACTGGAGAGCAGACACCATTTTGAAAGTATAATCTTTTTTTAGCTCCAGATAATTTTCCCATATGACAATTTAATTTTATTCACTATTGCCAGATCTGGTGAATTTTTTTTTAAGAAGTTGAAAATCCAGATGTGACATAAAATATTCAAATTTTGAAAGATGAAAATAACTAAACAATTTGTGAGTCAAAAAAACATATCTCCAGGCTAAGTGTGGTTCATGGGTTGCCTGTGTTTTTTTTTTTTTTTCTTTTTTCTTTTTCTAGCATTTTGACGATATCTAACCAAAAAAAATGGTAACAAATTAAACAAAACCCATTATTTTCCTGATTGCTCATGCAAGCAATAAAATCAGAAGGGTTAGAAATTCTAGGCAATAAAAAGTAGCTGTTCTTCCCTATACAACACAAAACATAAACATTTGAGAAACAGTTCAGTAAAATTGAAAAAATATTTGCATTACAAAACCTTATTAAAAGCTAATAAAGTTCATTCAATTTCTAAAAAGTAGTATAATTTCCTTTATGCTTATGGTAAACTGTTTTTCCTGATTTTGACTAGCTTTAAAATTCAGTGCTTATTCCTAGTTCAAAATTAGTTGTCTAAACATAGATGATTATCATCCCTCCTATTAGAATTTCAATAAAATCACTTAATAAATACTTTTTAAAAATCAGCACAAATTGCTTTGTGGAACAATCATAAAGGATATATCCTCCTTGCCTCAGCAGGTAATTCCTGAAATATAATGCATATGATGATTGCAGAGATAGTTAACTTCAGTGGGGCACGAACCTGCTATTCTCTGAAAACAAAAAAAAGCAAGATCACTCCACCTTGCCCCTTCACCACTTAGCTTAAAAAAAAAAAAAAAAATGTGCATCCTCTACTTTCAGATCATGCTTGGATTAGCTTCAAGATGAGAAGAGAAGTAGAAGAACTTTCTGTTGTTTTTGTTTCTTATTTTACTTTTGTCCTTTGGAAGTGGCCTGGAGGCTCTTGACAGGGTCAATGTTTAAGGAGCTGTGGAACAGCTGTATCTGTCACCTGTTTCACCCAGCTATTTCCTGTATTTTCCTTCCATATTAACCATGTCCACAACAATCTACATTGGAGAAATGTGCATCTGGCAACACACAGAATAGAACTAAGCAAAAACCTTGAATATCTTCCCCATAAAAAATGTCCATCTTCACTCCCAAAGGTATTTTCTCCACATTTCCTTAAAAGCAGTCTATGTGTGCACTCCACTAACTTACTCTTAGCAGAGTTCCTTTAATCATTTCCAGGGGAGCAAAGAGTGTTACTTATACTAAGGAAATACATGCAGTAAACAATTTCTCTCAAGAGATACCCCTATTTATAAATGTTAGAACAAAATTATAGATAAAATTGTTTGACAGTTAAGGGAAGTCAATAGTATCAGGGAAAAATAAATATAGCAAACCTTCAATGACAAAAAACAAAACCAAAGAATGCTGGAAAAGTTGATGCGGGCAGGTCAGTCTGAGGACCCAGAGGGGAACCCTGTAGGACAAACCAAGAATGTCCTTTGGCTTCATGCAGGATGGAAATCAAATGTAAGCCAACAGGAGGTAAAAGCAGAGTTTACTGAAGATAGAGTAAATACAGACCAACAGATTGACTTTTTCTTTCTTTCTTTCTTTTTTTTTTAGGGGGCAATCTTTATCATATTCTGTATTAAAAAAAAGTCCATCAGATGGAAGTCAGAGGGCTTGGGGGCAGATGCTTTTACAGGAACGGCAAGATCTGCAGCCCCAGCAGCCTTTTGATCTTGCTCATGATCCCAGGAGATCTACAGATCCAGGGGAAATGGTGAGAGGGGTCAGATGTGGAAGGCTCCGCAAGAGAGCTAGATGAGTGTCTGGGAAAGGAGAAAGTTTTGTCTTTGTTTGGGTCGGGAAGTTTTTTACTGATGCTGATGGTCCAGTGCACGTGTCCTTTCAGGAATCCAGGAACCCGTCAGAATGAGGACAAGATCAAGGTATCTATTATAAATCACTTATTCCCTGAAGCCAGGGGTCTTGGCATCAAGATGTCTGGCGCCAGTGTTCTGGAATACCTGTCTGATAGCTTCCCCTGGTCATTCCCACCTGGTCCTTCCTTAGCTGTTATCTAATCTAGAAAAATCATTAACTCCTTGTCCCTTACAAGGAAGGCATAGCTATTTGCACTCTGAGGCATGTGTAGTGGGTTGGGGGTGCAGGTCCTAGCAAGAATAGAAGCCAGATAAGAAGCAAAACTGCTTTTTCTCTCAGGGGGTCCCTTCAGTTTCCCTGTCTCAGTAGCATGAATTTTATAAAAACAAAATTATGGGATGCCTGGGTGGCTCAGTGGTTGAACATCTGCCTTCTACTTGGGCAGGGTCCAGGGATTGCTCCCGGCAAAGAGCCTGCTTCTCCCCTCTGCCTGTGTCTCTGCTTCTCTCTGTGTCTTTCATGAATAAATAAATAAAATCCTAAAACTAACTAACTAAATAAATAAATAAAAGAAATACAAAAACAAAATTAATATCCTCAAAGTGACTAATAATAGTATCTCATATAAAATCAAAATTAAGTCGTTATCACAAAGTAGAGATAGATTTCTTTAAAACTAATTTGTGACTATCAAGAGAAAAAAATTCAGAAGATGAAATGAAATGAAAATTGTTAATTGTAACAAATACATTTTTTTTTTTTTTTTTTTTTTTTTTACAAATACATTTTTGAGATAAAATCTAACAGCAGCAAATTATCAAATGTTAGGGCAGAGAGTCAAACAGACTTGAAAAAATGGAAAAAATATAAAGCACATGAATAATTGATCCAATCCAATAAGAGTTACACGACGAGGGAAAGGGGATAAATAGGACAGGATAGGGAGAAGAAATCCCTAAATAACTTCTTAAATCTCCAATAATGAAGGCTCATATATTCCTACATAGCATGAGGAAAGATCTAAGGAAACAATTCACATTTAAATGTGCCTCAGTGTGTTTACTAAATGCAAGATCATAGAAACATATTGTCCACAGGACGCTTTGGAGAAACCATTGATTGCAGGCCAGGAAAATATAAGATGAGCCTGGAGAATAACAGAAAATAAGGAAACATTCCAAACAGAACACAGTATGTTGTAAGTGCAAAAATTCAAAATGAAAGAGCTCCCAAAGGTCGAAGCAAAAATGACTTGAACAAAAATATAAATAGCAATAGCGCTGGATTATAACCCATCAAATAAAATAAATACCCATAAACCATGCTGTTATCTATAAATAACTGAATGAATACTTATACAGAGGAGAAGTGACAGCTTCCCCTTGTGGAAGAAGTCCATCCAATGTGAAAGGAGCAAGGAAAGCAGGATCCCGCCGTTAGAACACCACTGTTAGAATTGTTGCAGAACAAAAATTCAAAGACATGGAAAGCTATTTGCATCATCTCAAATGGTTTCCTCCAAAATACTTATTAATTTCAAAGGGAAAAATGGTCAGCTTGCCATGGAAGAAGCCAACAAACACCGTAATGGAGTGAACTGGAAGGTATTAGTGGCATGTAAGGGACATTTGATAGGCAAAAAAAAAAAAAAAAAAAATCTGCATTATAATCGTAAGAAATATAAAATTTAAAAAATTGGGAGGTGTCCAAGATTTGTGGGTTATAAAAAGAATATATCTTTCCTTAAATATCAGTGCTCTGGGCTTTATAAGCAAGTCTATTGATAGCTTTAAAAAAATTGTTGGATTAGTTAAGAGAATTTCCAAACAGCTAAGGAAAGCATCAAATTTTGAATAGTTGATTATCCTGCTCTCTGTCATTTTACTAAAGTCATGCAAAATTATCCTTTATCTTATTTGTTAGTGAAATGAGTTGAGGTAGCCCAAATTAAAAAAAAAAAATCAAGTGTATTTCTTTCTATTCGTAGAAGCCTGATCATTGAATAGCTGTGTAATTTTACTCAATTTTAAAATATGAGGGACAATCATTTGTTTTCTCTGTTTAAATACATACAAAATTCAGTAAATAGATCCAAATGTACTGGAAAAACCTGTGAAATATTTAGTTACCTTAGAGATAAGCACCAGCTGTTTGGGTCTTATAGTGGGAGTTGATGCTTTACCAGTTTTCTTCTTGGACAGTAATTTTAGTGCAACCCACTGGGTCAACCAGGGATTCTATGAAGCTACAGAACCTAATCTTAGAACAGGTTGATGGCTTTGGCATGGATGAAAGGCAAGGACAAGGATTTCATATTAACATTAAACCATCTGCCTTTTCCACCAGCAAGGCGTCCCTTTCTCCTAATTTTGCAAAAGTATTACATTCAATCTCATTATGTTAAAAAATCTATTTCAAGGTATATCCCACTTTATCTTCTAGTGTACCAAATATTTTATCTGGGATTCCTGGCCATTTCTCTAAAACTGGACTGTATTCCTGCTGTGGAAAGGTCTCAGATCACATTTCCTCTGCTTGTGATATATCCTCAAATTTAATTTAACTTGTCCCATCAACAGAATGTGATGGTATTAATAATATGGTAGATGCGATAATAACTCGATCGCATCAAAGAAAAAAAATAGGCAGGCATAGCATTATTTTGGAATCCAAGGATGACTTGGCACAAGATGTAGCCAGAAGAAGACATGGTAAATCATTTGACTCAAACTTGGATACCATAAAAACTGGCAAGGAGGAGCTTTAAGTCAAGCTGATCTAGGTTTCTTTGCTGTGGCTAAAGGAAGCCTTTTCTCATGTTTCTAAAACCAATGGAATACATAGTTATATATGTGGATTTAATTTGTGCTCATAATAAAGAATTTGATAAGTTATAAAGTTATTTTTAGTTTTAAAAATCTTTTAAACTACAATCTTACACTATTTCATTTGAATATGAAATGTACAAACATATATATGTATATACATAGATGTGCATGAAGAAATATAGACTGAAATTTTATGGTATGGATGGATGTTCATTCTTTTTTTCTTAAAATGTCCAGGATCTCCTCTCCAGTCCCAGGGTCTAGCTCTACTGCATCTGCTTTTGAAGCCTAACAGTGCAATGGGCTACTGTGCTTGTTTTTCAAATAACACTGATCCGGTAAATCGAGTATGTGTATTTTCTCATCAATTGCCTTTATGCATTCAGCCAATCTTTATAATAATTTTTTTCCGTAGGTATAATAGATATCAACATATTATACAGATGATGAAAGCAAGTCTTATAATAGTAAAATTAATTGTCCAAAGTCAAATAGCAAGACTTCAGCCCAAGGTATCTCAATAAACAGTAAAATTATGGAATTTCTGACTCAATCAACAATATAATTATGGAATTTCTGTCTTGATCATTATCCCTCATAAACACAAGACTCCTTAGTCCACAGTGTTTGTATTTTTAATTATACAAATAATGTCAAAATTTCTAACTCTCCTCTCATACCCTGCTACTAGAGACACACCCAAAGCCAGAATACTGGCTACATGTCCTATATCAATGATTGTATTATAAAGAGCCAGGACTCTACTTCTAGAAATTTCTACATTAGACGTCCAGAGCAAGCGCATTTGAGATATTTCTGGGAAAGTTGAGAGCCAACTATGAGAGGAGCTCAAGAGAGAATTGAAAAGCATGATTAAATCAAGACCAGTGATGAATCTGAAGTGAAAGCATGTTGTGAACATTCAAGGGTAAGGAGCAGCAAAATGGTAGATCAGGTTTCAGAAGATGTATTTTAACAGAAGTTGCCTCATTTAGTGCCTCATGCGTATGAACATGTCTTTGATATATACTGTCATATGATAACAGCTCCCAAAAATATATTCACACCCTAATACCTGAACACTGTGACTTTTTATCTTACATGATACTCTCTTCACAGATGTGACTAAATTATGGATTTTGATGTGAGATTATCCTGGATTATCCTAGTGACCTCTCTGTCAAATCCCACATAATCTTATAAGAGAGAAGCAGAGAGATGTTTGATGCACACAGAAGAGGAAGAGGCAAGATGACCATGCAGTCAGAGATTGGAAAGATGCAGCCACTAGCAGGTACCAGAAACTGGAAGAGGTAAAACACAGATGCTCTCCCTCAGCCTCTGGTGGAAGCATGGCCTTGCCAACAACTTGATTTTGAACAACTGGCTTCCAGAAATGTGAGGAAATAAATTCCTATTTTTTTAAGCCATCAATTTGATGACAATTTGTTAGCCACAGAAAACTAATACATTCCTTGTCATGTTCCATAGAAGCTACACTTGGCCACTAAACTGATGGCATCTTCCCTCAGTGCAAAGTGGGGTGAGGGTGGTAGGAGAAGGCTTTGTGGAATGGTGTCATTTTGGAGTGAATGGAATTTTGTTAATCCAGTGATTTTTATGCTTTTAATTATAGACATATTTTGTTGACTACACATTCAGTTTTGCATTGATTGTTTAATATACTGTTTTAGTACATTTGATTAGTTCCATCAGTGCAAAAAGGTAGATAGGTGCTGATACAGAGTGTTCTGAATAATGTCTCCCGAATTTGTTGGAAAATAAAATTGATCATTGTAGTAGGCTTAATTATGGCCCCCCTAAAAGTACACCTATATTCTCATCCCAAGAACCTGAAAATATCATCTAACATGGCAAAAAAGTGAATAATACCTTAGATGACAAGAGGTGTGATTAAATTAAAGATTTTATTTATTTATTCATGAGAGACATGGAGAGAGAAGCAGAGACATAGGCAGAGGGAGAAGCAGGCTCCTTGTGGGGAGCCTGATGCAGGACTCAATCCCAGGACCCCGGGATCATGCTGTAAGCCAAAGGCAGAAGCTCAACCATTGAGCCACCCAGGCGCCTAAATTAAAGATCTTGAGAGGAAGATTATCCTGTATAATTGAGGAAGGCCCTAAATACAGTCACTTGTATCCTTATAAGAGAGAGACAGAGTTTGAGGGCAGGCACAAAGAGGAGAAAGCAATGTGAAGATGAAGGCAAAGATGGAGGCAGAGACTAATGATGCTGCCAAGAAATGCCCTGGAAACTGGAAAAGGCAAGTAATGGATTTTCTCCCAGAGCCCAGAGGTAGCACAGCCCTGCTGGGTTTTGGACTGCTAGCCTTTGTGAAAGAATATATTTCAGTTGATTTTAGTCACTAAGTGTATTTAGTCACTAAGTCACTAAGTGTATTTTGTTATAGCAACCAGAGGAAACTGATACGGTCATAAACAGGAAAAGATAGCAGCTTAGCCATATGTATAGAATGTCAGAGGGGCCAGTGCAAATAATTGTGCAATGGAGATTATAAAAATCCATCATTTTGATGACTGATTTCACCACAAAAATTGTTTATGATTAGATTTTGGAGAGCATCACATTATGCCAAATATTGTGCTTCCTATTCTGTAGTAGGGAAACTTATTTCCCCAAAAGCAAAATAAACAGGACAAAAACTATATAACATCTCTAGATGTTGAGTTTCATCCAGAATAAGTACATTTAAGATCAACTACCAATGCACAAATGAAAGCTTCTGTCAACAGAGCCATTTTCCTGGGGTGAAGGCTTAGGTCCTAAAGACAGAAGAAGGTAAAGAAAGTTCTTTAAGAATATACTGTTGGGGAAAAAAAATGGACTATTTACTGTTCTTTTGTTCCGCATCATATACATTTATATATTTTCATTTTCCTACACAATTTTATTGTTGTTGCAAGTAGTTTAAGCCTGAAATGTCCTCCCTTGTCCAGCAAGGGAGGGAATGCAGAAACGAAAACAAGAGAGGCTAATGTCAGGAATGGACAAGAGCCCTGAGCAAGTCTCTGCTTACTTTTATTCATTCAGGTTTTGTGACAGAATCATAGGTATGGGTTTTAAGCAGTGATAACTAGGTGAGGCAGTGATCGCAAGGTAATCATGCACACATGTGGCATTTCCATCCACAAGTGACCAGCAGTTACCTCTCAGTGATTACAATCTATGACATCAGAGCTAGTGGGGCATACATTCTAGGTCGCAATTAAGTCTTAATAATTTTGTTTTGATCTTGCTATTCTTGGGCGCTTTCACCCTGGGGGTGGTTTTCCATCTTAGGTGCGGCTTTCTGTCTTATGCTCTTCTAACCCACTTGGGCAATCACATGGCCTTCTTAAAGCTATCTCCCATAGTTGTGTTTTTAGTGTGCATAGAATGGATATTTAACCATGCCTCTGATATTGATTAATCAGACTTTAAAAATCAATATTAGGTCAAGCAATGACATGGTAAACCCAAGGAAAATACCCAGCATATACTTTTTTGTACTATTTCCAAAGGAGAAATTTTTTTTATGGATTTCATACTTGTTCTTTTGTGATTTTTTTATAAAACTTCATGTTGACAATATATATAATGTCCCTTCAACTCTATAATATTAAGGTTACTAACAGTTTGTAATAGGTACAAAATGCTGTCTTCTGTATCAATATGCATGTCATTTACAATTAATTAAGCAGAATTTTCTCTTATTTGCCTAAGAATAGATCATTTGAATTGAAGAGACTTTTACCACATAGGACAAAGACTAGCATGGTCAAATAAAACAATAATAATCTGAGTTACAACAAAATAAAAGCTATACTTTGGATAAATAGTTCTGCAAATATGACTGGCAATAGGTATATTTTATGTTTCTTACATTAGAACCATGCTTTTTGGCTGATGCTTTTCCATTTCTAGCTGGAATATTAACATATAATTAGAACAGAATTACATCTTAATATTGGACTTTTATTTACAATTGTAGTAAATTCTAGGTAAAATGTTTCAATATCATATTTACCAAAAGTTTGAATTCTTTTTTGTCTAAGATTTTATTTATTTATTTATTTATTTATTTATTTATTTATTTATTTATTTGAGAAAGAGAGAGAGAGAGAGAGGGAGAATAAGCAGGGGGAGGGGTAGGAAGAAGCAGGCTCCACACTGAGCAGAGAACTGGACATGGGGCTCAATCCCAAGACCCTGGAATCATGACCTGAGCCAAAGACAGATGCCTAACCAACTGAGCCACCCAGGCACCCCAAAGATTTGAATTCTTATTATTAAGCTAACCTACATGTCAAAGCAGCATTTTTCCATTTTTCATCATAAAAAACTTAATAAGAATGAAACATGACTTTCTTATAATTCTTACTGTATAATATGGCAAAACTAAATTACTTCGTTTGAAGAACATCCATTATTACGGATAATGCATGTTGATGGAAAATATGTTTAGCTGAATTAAAGTCTTTCCTTTTTCATGATCAGCTGCTATAAAACAAATCTATAATGCTTAGCAAAGTAAAATAACTTGTGCAAACATTTTCCAGTTGCATTTTCAGAACTTATGTAGAAAACATCTTGACATCTAAACTTACATCTTAATTTTCACAACACTAGTTTTTAGCAACATTGCAATTTCCCCCATATATGTCTATATGTGTATTTTTTCCATTTGTATGTGTATATATATAGATATACATATATATGTAATATATATATATGTAAAGATTGAGAATTTTTAAGCTTTCTTTAGAAAGAATAAAAAGTTTTCTTTAAAAAGAATAGAAACATTACGTAGAGCTATGCTAATTTTTATTGAAATTGTGGTCTTTTTGATATATAGGACAGATATATATACTGAATCGTGTACCATCTGAAAATACAAAGCATTATTTATTTTGAATACTAATTCAAAAGCACCTTGTATATGAGCAGATGTTAGCTACTTTTTGCCAAGCAATTAAAAATTTTGGTACAGCTGAGTTTTATACCTGATTGAAAAGATGAACAAAGTGGTTGTCAAGATTTATAACACTTGAAAAGTGGCCATTAAGCAATAATCTTCACAGAACAAGTTATTCAGCTGTATCCCATTGTCCCTTCAAAAACGAAAGAAACAAACAAATAGATTAATAAAAATTGGTGGTGAGTAGATCCAAGTACAAACTTGTTTATTTTGCTAAGTGATCGAATACACTATAATTACAAATAAGAGTCCTAGTGTGGTCAACTAATACAAACTTCATAGTACCTGAGAAATTTCAAAGACATAATGCATCATTTGACATTATTATCAGCTTCCTCAGTGAAATATCTGTCATCACTAATCACAGGTATAGTTAGATATACTTGCTTGCTTTAAAGACATTTAATCAAATCTCAACATTTCTCAAAGGGAAGTAGTAGGTGCCTGGGTGGATCAGTCAGTTAAGCAACTGACGCTTTTTTGTTTTTTTTTTAAAGATTTTATTTATTTATGATAGTCACAGAAAGAGAGAGAGGCAGAGACACAGGCAGAGGGAGAAGCAGGCTCCATGCAGGGAGCCCGATGTGGGATTCGATCCCGGGTCTCCAGGATCGTGCCCTGGGCCAAAGGCAGGCGCCAAACCGCTGCGCCACCCAGGGATCCCGCTTGGTTTTGGCTCAGGTCATGATCTCATGGGTCATGAGATGAGCTCTGCACTGGATTCCATACTCAGCACGGACTCTGCTTGAAGATTCTCTGTCTCATACCTCAATTGCATTTACTTTCTCTCAAATAAATAAATCTTTTTTTTAAATCTTTTTTTAAAAAAAGGGAAAATAGTAAGCAAGAATAATATTGAAGTAAAGAGAACTAAGGGAGATTAAAAATAAATTAGGCCACGTTAATAGGAAAAAAAATGGTTAACCCAATTAAAAAGTCAGCCACTAAAGTCAGACTAAAAAAAAAATAATAATAATAAATAAAAACATATATCTGACAAAGGATTGTTATTCCAGGTGTACTTAACAAAAATCTCCAACAGCCTAATGAATGAGAGACTGAATGACACGCACGAAGATATATGTGGATGGATAGCAAAGCACACACATACAAAAATATTCAGCACCATTTATCATATTTGAACAGTAAACGAGGTAATAATGAGATGCCAGTGTATATCTGCCAAAATAATTAAAATTATGAAGTCTGACAATAAAAAAATGTTAGCAAGAATTTGGAGCAATATAGTGTTTACTCATAACTACTGTACAAAAAACTCTGCCAGTTTCTTATAAAATAAGAAAAAAAGAACCTATCCTTTGACTTTAAAATCCCTCTCTTATTTTTTTAATATACTTTCAATTTTTTTTAAGATTTATTTATTTATTCATGATAGATGTAGAGAGAGAAAGAGAGGCACAGGCACAGGAGGAGAGAGAAGCAGGCTCTGTGCAGGGAACCTGATGTGGGACTCGATCCCGGGACTCCAGGATCACGCCCTGGGCCAAAGGCAGGTGCCAAACCGCTGAGCCACCCAGGGATCCCCCTAAAATTCCTCTCTTAATATTCCCCCTAAGCAAATGGTAACATGTGCCTTAGAGGTTATGCAATAATTTTTAATAATAGCTTAATTAATATCAGCCCAAACTGAGTGTATGGAATAGATAAGCAAAATCCAGCATTTTAATACAACAGAACACAGTTTATCATTTCAAAAAAATGAACTTCCAATTCACACAACATATAAACCTCAAAAAATACTATATGAACAAACACTTATACAATGGGGATATAATGTCTGAATACATTTATATAAAACTCTAAAACAGACAGAACTAATCTATGGTAGAAAAATCACAACAGTGTTTGCTTCTATGTTTGGGGCTAAGGAATGAGCCTGAGACAATTTTCTGGGGTGTTGATAATTTTCTTTTTTTTTTTAAGATTTTATTTATTTAGTCATAAGACATACAGAGAGGCAGAGACACAGGCAGAGGAAGAAGTAGGCTCCATGTAGGGAGCAGATGTGGGAGTCGATCCTGGAATTCCAGGATTACGCCCTGGGCAGAAGGCAGACGATCAATTTCTGAGCCATTCAGGAATCCCGAGTTTTTATTTTTTAATAGGGTTTTGGGTTATGCAAGTGTATGGATTTGTGAGAATTTACCTAATGATAGATTTAAGTTTTCACACTCAAACTTAAGTTTTAGCTTAAAAGTATAAATCTATAAATAATAATGAATTGTGCTTATATGCATACTGAAGTATTTTGGGTTAAGTGTCCTGATTGCTACACATAGCAAAATAAATGATGAATACATAGTGGATTTAGTAATATATTCATTTACTATAATAAAATATTTATAAATTGTTTCAAACTTAAGGTTGCTTGATAATTTTCACAATACATTGCTGAGATTAAAAAGAAGCATAAGCAATCACAAAAGAAGATTAGTCATCAATAACAAACGGTTTCATTTTTTTATGAATAAAATGGGATTTTTCTCCTCCATCTCTTTTTTTTTTTTTAAATTAATTTATTTGACAGAGAGAGAGAGAGCACAAGTAGGGACCAGGGAGTATGATACAGGGCTTGATCCCAGGACCCTGGGATCATAACCTGAGCTGAAAGTGGATGCTTAACCCACTGAACCACTCTGGCACACTCCTCCATCCCCTTTTTTTGTTGTTCTCTCAAAGAAGCATACAGTACTTATAAATACCTCCATCAATTTGTTGGAATAAAACAAGTAATTGTGTGCATGTGCACATTTGTGTGTGTGAGCATGTGTGTATAATTCTAAAGTATGTCAGATGAAAGGCAGTGGTAAAGTAACATACCATATATTTTTTAATACTTACATTTAAGATAGCTTTTAATTTGTAGAAATAAAATGTAATTCTCTGGCAGTTCTTCCTTTTTTTTTTTTTTTTTTTTTTTTTAAACAAACTCTCAAGCTATGTATGAGTGACTCATTACTTGTATATTCTTCATGGTAAGAAATCCATGATTTTTATTTAGGAATACTTTAAGAACCTCTAACTATATTAGAACATTGTTCAAATAGTTTTAGATCTCTTCCTTGTGTGAGAGCTATCTTCAGATTGTCTTAAAGATCAAATACTGTTATACACTGTGTGTGGTTGTATAATACCTCATGACTTAGTAAAATTACCAATTTTCTGTTCTAATGGCTCTTTTTGTCCCATTAGATAATTTACTTGAGATCGGTGTATATACCCAGATACACTGTATCATTACATTTAAAAATGCTTGTCTTGAGTAATGAAAGTATGGCTTCCCAAAGAAAATGCAAAGGTTATGATAGATGGAGTGTATCTGGCTCAGTGTAGCTGGGCCATCACTAGGCACCAAAGTTGAGAAATCCAACAAGAATTCATTTTCCATCACATCATGAAAGAGGACTAATTTATTTTTCTCATTAATTTAGCCCCCATAGCTTCAATTTTTGGAAGAACGTGAGAGTGAGCAAAAAATGTTATCCAAATTCCTGTATCTTTATACATCCGCACATAAATATACACCTGCATAGCATGAACAGTCCAGGAGTGGCATCACCTCAGTAACATTCCAATAATTAGAAAGTCTCCAGGATCTTTGAGATCTTGGTGGATGGCTGTCTCTCATTATTATTTTCTAATATTTGTTTTTTTGTTTTGTTTTGTTTTGTTTTTAGATTTTGTTTATTTCACAGAGAGAGAGCACAACAGGAGGAATAGTAGAGGGAGAGGGTTCCCCGAGGAGCCTGATGTGGGACTCAATCCCAGGACCCTGGGATCATGACCCCAGCCAAAGGCAGATGCTTGACCAACTGAGCCACCCAGGCGCCCTCTAATAGCCTTTTTATTTTTATACCTTTATATATAAAATGATTTTAAAAAATAAAAATAAATAAAATGATTTGAATAAAATAGAGCAGTGGTTGCTGGTTGCTACCAGGTAATCCTCACTCTCTAACTGTTGGATTTAATGAATGAATTGTATAACTGAATGACAATTCCATCAGAAATGGACACAAGCCCTGCCCACATTCAATATAAACATCAAAGTATGGTTCAGTTGTTTCGAGAAACAAACATAAAATTACTGCTGCTCATAGAGTGCTTTGTCATATCTTACGACTTTGGTCAAAATAAATCTTGTATTGGAATCTTTGTATCTTTGCATTGGAAAGTCTACTATGTGGAAAGTTAATGTAAAGTTTTCTGATTATTTGAGGTAGCAGAATTTTTCAACTTAAAAAAGAATATTTTAAGACATTACTAACTTCTATTTTGCAACATTTTAGGAGAATATATGCAAAAGAGAAAGCAGCTTCATTATGATTTCTCTCTCATTTCTTTGAGGTGTATTTCCATAATTGAGAATACTTGGTTTTAGACAATCAAATTCTTCTTTCAGAATTTCTTTTGATTTGCAAGTTCAGACTGACAGTCCAAAGAACTGAAATGTGAATATATTTCCAAATCTTCTATAAAAAAAGAAAGCTATTGTCACTAAGTTATATTCTAAAACATGCAGAACTTTCACAATGATGGTGCTGAACTTGGTATGTAGCTTATTTACTCAATCCTTGACACCCTAATTTGCATAATACAAGGCAGTTGTTTCATATTTTACTCTCATAATTTGAGTTTACATTACCACCAAGAAAACATTTTCCAACATAGACAAAGTACCACACATGTGTAACTTATTTATATTCAAAATTTGCTTAAGTCTAGAATATGTCAATGTCATCTCCAATTTTCAAAATATGAAATGAGGACATAGAGAAATGAAGTAAAAAATCCTACAAAATAAGGCAACCATTATAATAGTATTAGATTTCAATTTTAGGATGCCATCATTTGGGGAGTTTATTGTTTTATGGTAAAGCATGTGTAATACAAATAACCCCAGAAGTTATGTGTACAGAGATTTTTATCATACATATCTGAATTACACAGCCTATATTCTTAAACACTCACAGTTCCAAAACGGTTTCCCAAATATTTCTTGGAAGCCTACACATGCATTATTTTTTTAAAGAATTATTTTGAAATTGCTGGTGCCAACTATTAGGCCAAATATTCAATTTTAAATTCTCCCCCTTTAGAACTTGTTTAAATGACAGAAGAAATACATTAATAATGCTAAGTCAATAGTAATTCTGGTATACTTATAAGAAAAATATTCAGAGCAGTGAGAAAGAACTAGACTTTTAAAAAAAGTATGCATGTTAAATTGAATTAAAATGGTTCTTAGAAATCTGCAAGAGTATTTAAGTAAAATATATCTTTTGACTCTGTGATTCTTCCCAATGGAATTCCAAAAATAATTCTCAAAATGAGAAACTATAATAGCTAGGGTCAGGAGAACAAAAAGTAAAATGTTGTTAGCAATAGTCCTTAGTTGGAACAAATGGAGACTGTTGATTTTATAAGTGATGCATTTGTTAATGAGATTTTTCCCTTGGAAATTCTCAAGGGAAAATAATATGACATGTAAAGAAAGGAAGATGGGATAAAAATTAAGGGTGTATATAAAGAACTTAATATGTATGTACATATACACATACTTTTTCTTATATTATGTACATTTCTGCTTATCAGGTTTCCCGTAATACCACCGTACCAAATCAATATTCAAAATGACAGAACAATGGGTGAGGTAATGCCAACCCTAAGAAAATAAAATTACATGTCAGTTCTGTAAAATATATTAAATGTCAAAAAATTGCAATCTATGTAATAATCAAGGACACAGAATTGTAAGACATAACACATGATAAATTTAATAAGAAAATGTTCTCAACATAATGCATCAAGTGTACACATTGAACTGTGAAACTAGTCTCCATGTTTGACAAGAATCAATTGTTCAATGCAAGATTTCCGCAGCAACCCATGACTCATATTTTTGTGTTTTTTTCCCGTTTTAACCTAAGGTATGTTAAGATAATAACAACTTTAAGAAGATAAGGAATAGTAAATCCTTTGAAATTGAGAAAATTCGAATAGAGAGTATGGAATAAAATTAAACCCATGGTATTTTCATCTTTAAAATTGGTTTAGTCATGACAGTAATCTCATCTTTGTAATCATTTTTGATGGTTTATCAAACCACTACTTTATTCTGTAGTGCTTTTCAATACCAACAACAAATTTTTTGATTCTCCAGACACCAATTGGGTTTTTACAACTTAATTCAATCCTGACACTAATTATTGAGAGTTACCAGAGACTCCACAGATTAGGGGCTAAATTCCACGAGACCACTCCCCACTTCCAAGGGTAGTCTAAATTGCAGGCCTCCTGTACTTTTGACTAACCAGATATAAATCAGGGTTCCCACCATCCGTACTTGCATCTGGTAACTTGCTAGAATACCTCACAGAACTCAGGAACACTCTTGACTTACATTTATTGGTTTATTTTAAAGGAAATTATAAAGGATACAAATGAATAGGCAGGTGAAAAGATACATAGGATGTGTCCCAGAAGGGTCTTGAGCACAGGAGCTTCTATCACATGGACTTAGGGTGCACCGCCCTCCCAGCATGCGGATGTGTTCAGCAATGTGGAAGCTCTCACACTTCATCGTTAGGGATCTTTATGGAGGCTTCATTGCATAGAAATATTCAATCAATTATTAACTCAATCTCCAGCCTCTCTCCTCTCCTCGGAGTTTGAGGGGTGAGACCAAAAGTCTCAAGCTTCTAATCCAAACTTGATCCTTTTGGTGATGAGTCTTCACTCTGTAACCATCTAAGGATCCTCCTAGAGTCTCCTCATTAGAATAAATATGTTCCTATCACTCTTATCACTTGGGAAGTACCAAGAGTTTTAGGATTTCTGTACCAGGACCAGAGACAAAGACCAAATTGCTTCTATGATACTATGTTTTTATATTCTATAGAGAATTTAAAGTATGGTTTCCAATCTGATATATTAGACTTGAAATTTTTATTAAACTTATAGAATGATTTTGCGGTGACTTTTTTTTATAAAACTATACCTTCTTTATTTTGCAATACTTTAATTTCAGAACAAAATAAACAACAACAACAAAAAATCTCATAGTACACATCCAACCCCTTGTCATATATGGGAAGAGATAGAGTTGAGACCCTTGTATCCAGCCTCAAAGACAGGAAAAACAAACAAACAAACAAACAAACAAACAAAAAGACCCCCTGAAACTCTAGACATCAGCAGAGGGAAGTAGGTGAACCAGAGCTCCTCAGGGCTACTGGGGAGCCATGGGACACTCTGCATAGGACACAAGGTAGAAATTATTCTACTTCATCCTTAATCACAATGTTTGCATTGTTTGCTAACTTTTCTTACATATGAAAACAATGATTTATAAATTACATACAATTAATAACTGGTGAAAATATAAGTAGTATTGTACAAAAGCCATTTCAAGCACTAAAGAATCTATACCCTCCACCCATGCTCTTCCAGCATCATATATTAGTTAAAACAAATGAAGAGGAATCCATAAAGAAAGCTAAAGAAGCTTCTCCAGGTGCATAAAAAGAGAAAGGCAAACGGAAATAGATGAAGAATATTTGAGTATTGAATAATATTTAAATTGGAATAAAAGTTTCGCTAACATGAAGAAAATGATAACAGGTCTCAACAACTTCAAGGAGGTAATCAGTAACAACAGCACATGTGTGGTCAGTGGCAAAGCAGAATTGTGTCTGTAGAACCAGATGATCTGTGGTAATTTTTAACTCAAAATTGTACAAATACAATTTCAAGAACATGCCTAGGAGCCAGGCAGGACAGGACCAGATGGTACCCTTATCATGTTGATGGACTCTGAGCACTTGCTTCTGTCTCTGCCTAAAGTTATCAGGCCCTGACTCATACTTTCTGCTAATGAAGTGCACAGAAGATTCTCACAGGTCCCACATCTGGCCCCGGGGATTAAAATATTCAAAATGAAAATGATTAAAATACCCTTTAAAGGACCTTAACAGTCTTTTGGCCAAACACTTGCCTCTTAACCTCTTATCTATTCTCCAGTTTCTTCTCCTTTAGGCTTTTCTCACTACTTAATGATTTTACTTATTTTCTCTATAGATGTGCTAAATCCCTAGTCTATACCATAACTTTCAGCTTAGAGCTACATTGTGATTAGTTGATTTGTAGTTATTCCTCAACCACCCACTTTGTAGTTATTTGGTGAGGATTATCTTCAAACACTGAGTTGACGCTGAGAGCCTGATCATCACTCTCACATATCTGAAACAAATCTAAATATATTACTTAGGAGAACACTACCTGCAGAAAACAATGAGAATAAGGAGTTAAGGAATTGAATGACTTTCAGAACTCAGATAGTTTGAGGATTTTGGCAGATTTTTAAGATAAAATTAAGAGACTGGCTGACTTTCAGCATGAGTCCTGGAGCAGAACGAACACAGATTTGGCTGGATTTCAAAAGTTAAAGTCGCAGCCAATTGAATGTTGGGCACGAAACCTCTTTTGTGGTTACTTGTTTACTTCTTGGGTGTATTACCAAAGAAGTGTAGGGAGAGTTTTGCTTTTTTTTTTTTTTTTTTTTTTTTTTTTTGACAGTTTTAAAACATTTATTCTTAAAGTTAGTTCAACTGCGTGACACTATTTTTCTTTCTTTCAGGAAAGCTACATCATAGGCTCAAAATAATCACAGAACCATGAACATCAGGAGAAGGAAGAGCAGGGAATACGGTTTTGAAATAGATACTTCATATAGGAAGTCATCTAAAGTCTGGGATGAGGAGGTGCAATGTAAAGATATTCCTGTTCATTGCTATGAACATTGTGAAATAAAGAGATTTGTCCATGTGAGAAGTACCCTCAGCATAAAGCTAAATATGATTTACATAGAAGGTGTTTTATTTTAAATGGGTATTTCAAGGGACACTTTGAGGATACAAAGATGTAGGGGAGTAGCTGGTGGAAGGCTAGTGGAAAATTGGCCCAGAATATTTGAGGATGAGAATACAGGAGAGTAGAGATGACTAGAAAAGTATGCATGTCTGTTCAGTACAAAAGTAGGTCAACTCCATTCATGCTATGGACAAACATAATTAGGAATTCCATATAAAAATACATACATTCTTGATAAGACTGCAGTACTGTAGCCCTTATTAATTTTTTAAATAAAATATCACTGACCCTTTCTCAGCTTTCACATTTGCAGTTCTTTAATACCCTAGAGGTAAACTCAAGTCTCAAGTCTCCCATTAACTGCAACCTGTTTTAGAAACAGAGAAGATTTTATTCAGCAATTTTTCCTTCTTCATTCTTTCTTTAGTTTTTTTTTTTAAATTATTAATGAATAATTTACATAATGTAAAATTGGCTCATTTTAAGCTATAGTTCTGTTTGTTTTGGAAGAAATACACAATAAAGTAGGCAAGACCAAAATCAAATATATGAAAGCCCCATCACTCTAAAACAATCCCTTTGGCAATTGTATTTCATTTTAGTTTTTAGTTTTTATTTAAATTCCTGTTAGTTAACCTACAGTGTAATATTAGTTTCAGGTGCACAATATAGTAATTCAACACTTACATAAACTTTACAACAAGTGCAATCCTTATCCTCCCTTTGGGCAATGTTATAGACAATTCCCCTAACCATAACCCTTTGCAACCACTGATCTGTTTTTGTTCTTTGTCCCTTTTATTTTACCTTTTCTGGACTGTCATATACTTTTGATGACAGAGTACATAATTTTGGGCATCTGGTTTCTTTCACTTAGTATAATACATTTGAACTTAACTCATGGTCTTACTTAATCAGTAGTTAATTCATTTCTATTACTGAATATCTATCTTATGGATATACCACAGGTTATCCCATTCACCAGTTAATAGACATTGTTTTTTTTTTGTGTGGGTTTTTTTTTTTTTTCAGTTTGGGGCAGTTATGAGTAGAGCCAATATAAACATTCATACACAGGTTTTTGTGTGATCAGATGTTTTTATTTCCCATATAGAAATTCTACCAAGTTGGAATTGCTGAGTTTTGTGATGGTGAATGCTTAACTTTAAAATGAAATGCTGTGTTTTTTCCCCTCTGGCTATACCATATTACATTCCTACCACTTATGGATTATTCAGTTTCTCTAAATCCTGGAAGCACTTAGAACTGCTCAGTTTTGTTTTGTTTTTTCAATTTAGCTACTCAAATAGGAGTAATGATATATCATTTTGCTTTTGATGTATAAATTCAATATATGAATATGAATATTGATTTCAAATAGCTTTTAATCTGCTTACTTACCATTTATCCTCCCTCTTTAGTTAAATGTCTGCTAGAATCCTTAGAAATTTTTCTATTGAGAGGCTTATTTTTCTACTCTTTAGTTATCAAGGTTGGTATATTCTGAAAACAAGTTCTTTTTCAGATGTATGGTTTGAAAATATTTTCTCCTAGTCAAGAGCTTATAAAAGTTTTTAATATCAATGAAGTCTATTTATCACATTTTTACCTTATAGACATATCATGCTCTTGACATCATCATATAAAATTTTACTTAACCAAGATTTCAAATTTCAAGTACTTATTATATGCTATTTTTTCCAGAATTTTAATACCCTTAAGTGTAGCATTCAGGTCTGTGATATTTCTCTCTGTCTCTGTCTCTGTCTCTCCTTCTCTCCCTCTCTCTCACACACACACAATATGCTGCCATGTGCCTCCTGTTTTTCCCCTTTTAGAACAGTGTTTTCTGTGTCTGCTATGCTCTGTTTGTCCCATTATTGTATGTTGGGACTATGAGGACACAACAATGTGTATCAGTTTTGAAATCAAGAGGAACCACAATTAGGGATATATACTTAAGGACAAACATGCAGTGAGCTCCACCTGTATGTAGATGTCAAGATTCTGAAGTTCTAGCTGTTTTTTTTTTTTAATATTTTATTTATTTATTCATGAGAGACACAGAGAGAGGGGCAGAGACACAGGCAGAGGAAGAAGCGGGCTCCACGCAGGGAGCCTGCATGGGATTTGATCCTGGGTCTCCAGGATCACACCCTGGGTTGAAGGCGGCGCTAAACCGCTGAGCTCTAGCTGGTTTTATAATAAGATAAAATTGGTAGAGGCTTTTCAAGGGGATTAATATCTTCTGTATATGAAAGAAATAGAAATAATCTATGGTTAGCATTAGGAATATAGTCAATGATATTGTAAAAGCATTGTATGGTGACAGATGGTAGCTACGCTTGAGAACATAGAATACTGTTGTTGAATCATTATGTTGTACACCTGAAATTAACATAACATTATGTGTCAACTACAGTCAATTTTTTTTAAAGAAGCTATGGCTAGAAAGGAGACTGTGTTTGTTTTAACATGTCTACGAATACTTTGATACTCCAGTTCTCAACAGGTAGAGCCTAATTCCTCTTTCCGTGACTCTGAACTTAACATGGTTACTTGTTTCTAATAAATGAATAAAGCAGACATGATGGTTTGTAACTTAGAAGACTAGGTCATATAAACTTTGTGGCTTCTTTTTTCTATTTCACATCAATTGCTCTAGAGAAAGTACTAGCCATGCCAAGAATACATTTAAGCTGTCTCTGAAGAGACCCATATAGCAGAGATTTAAGGAGGACATTGACCAACAGTAAGGAAGGAACAGTGTCCTCCTGCCAAGAGCCAAGTTATGGTGGCTCTTTATGTCTCCAGATAACTGTAGCTCCTGCCAACATCTTAACTACAATCGTATAAAATACCTTGAGTTAGAACCACCCACCTTAGCCACATCTAAATTCCTGGCCCTCTGAAACTGTAATAACAACTAGATGTTGTGTGTAGCTACCAAGTTTTGGGGTAATGTGTTATGCAGCAATGGATAACTAATATACCAAATCAGACATGAGTCTCAGTTGGATTTTCTAAACACCAGTGGAATAGCAATTAACAAGCTGCTTTACCCATGTGTTGGAAAAGACTATTATCCAAAAAAGATTATTTACAATTGATTTGCATCTTTTAAAGTAATGAATGCTTTATTTCAAATAATTTATCTTACATATGCTGAGAAATATTCATAATTCTTACTGACCGACTCATCTGCTGACAAAGAAGTCAACCTAAAAGAGTAAAATTGCAAATCAAATACTTGTCTGTACATTTTTTCAGAGGTAAATAATAAAATAAATTTGTTATTTGTATAAACATACAAGAAGTAAACTTTTCTTTTTAGTTTTTAGGATTTTATTTATTTATTCATTCATGAGAGACACAGAAAGAGAGAAAGAGAGAGGGAGAGAGAGAGAGAGAGAGGCAGAGATACAGGCAGAGGGAGAAGCAAGCTTCCTGCCAGTACCCACATCAGGGACACTATCCCGGATCCCAGGATCACGCCTGAGCTGAAGGCAGACGCTCAACCACTGAACCACCCAGGCAACCCAAGAAGTGAACTTTTCTTAGTGGAATTAAGCACACATAAATTTTAGGAGGAAATACAGTTCACAGCATGACACACATAACTCATTTTTTAATTTATGCATCAAAATATGGTTTCTCTGACATAGAGATGAAAATCGATCTGGGCATTTTGTTTCTTTGATTTTGATTTACTCTAATATCAATATTTCTTGAATGTTTTTGCACTCTTAGTACCAAATCAAAATCAAGATGTGCAACAAAACTCTGAGAATATTAATGTCTCTTGTCAAAAGGTTAGCTCGGGAAGCAATAAAGAGAATTTATAGATTTTTAAGATTTTTAAGACTGTTTATTTAAAACAAACTTAACCTAACATACTTTGTATCTTCATTGTGAAGACAGTAATTGTTATATTATTTATTTCTGTGGTGTGTAGATTTAAATATATTATTTATTTAAATGTTACTATTTGAATAGAGAATCAGACTTTTGTTAGTGATTGAGAAGAAAATTTTCAAGTTCAATTATGCAATATTGATGCATTTAGGATGCTGAGCTCTTGACTTAAAGATACATATGTAATCTAAAGTTTAAGGCCTCACCAGAATAAGTATTTTCCATACAGATTTATGACTGCTGAGCAGCAACTGGAAAACCAATGATCTTTTAACCATCACTGGAAATAAATTCAACCAAGGACAATGACTAGTCAACCATGAAATTGTGCACTTAAGCAGACTTCACACTGACAACAGAAATGCTGAAGGGAATTTATATATACTTGCTAGGATTTCGTCTGCTGTTACTCGGGCAAAATCTTTTCTATGATCCATTTGTAGTGAAAACAGCAGTATATCCATTTGCTATTTCAATGTCTATTCTGAGCACTTATATTGATCAAGAATAGTGACTTCAGGTTTTAAAAGGCAGTAACTCATATTTTCACTTCAAATTTCTCTAGTAAAGATCCTTTTGATTGATCTAGAATAGTAAAATCTTGAGAAATAATACATAGGATGAAAATCATATCATAAATATTTATATGTATTAATTATATACCTTTATCACTTTAAGGTAAGCCTCAGAAAGAAATATCATAGGTATAATTACTATTCCAATTTCATACAGGTCAAAAAAACTAAAGAGAGAGGTGAAATAGTCATGGCCATAATTTTGAACCCATTCAGTTTTTTTTCAAGTCCATACTCTTAACTATTGGGCAATATGAGACTCTAAATAGGAGTATAGCAGATGTCTAGTAAATTATAATACAATATCAACATCAATATTTAAATATCTAAAAATACAAGTTAAAACTGCTTCTTGTTTTATCTTTATTATGTAATAATTATAATAATTAAATTAGTTATAAAATATCTATCAGTCATTATTTTTAAAATGTGTACTGGGAACTATATTAAGGGCTTCATATAAATGATGCAATAAGCTCTTTACAATATTGTAATTCGTAATAACACTCTATCTTTATTTTACAGATAAGGCAACTAAATAAGGCAGATCGTCTGACCTCTCTTAGCCCCATTGCTGATTTGTGGCAGATTCAGGATTGCAATACATCCATTTAAAGATGTTAAAAAAAAAAAAAAAAACTGACCTTTTGTTTTATGGATTTCTTATTATATTACTGGAAACAATTTTAAGTCAACATTGATTTTCATGGATTTTTCATTTATACCTGATATATCTAAAATTAAGTGGTGTGCAGCAAGGGGGAATTAAAATCCTATTTTACATTCCTGAAAGGTGAGTGAACAATTAGATAAATGAAAACACAAGAAGATGACAACTAATGATGATTGGCCAGCTCCTATATACATCTTACTGTTCTTTTTAAACATTTTTAATATATGTATCCTACAACCTGTTCTTAAAGGTTTCTTTGAATGGACTTTTTTATCTCATTCAGGAGCATATTGTGCAACAGAACAAAAATTGCACCTCTTAGTTTAAGAAATAAAAACACTCTGTGGCATAATAATAAGCTGAGAAAAATATAATTCATGTGGAATGATTCCTGGCTTTTGTGGATGCGCAGTTCAAGTCTTGTATAATTATACTTAATACCCTAAGACAAAGTACCAGAATTAAGGCAATGAAAATTTTACTTTTGATTTAGGATTATTTATCACAAACATCATTGAATGGGCATCAGCATAACATAATATTTATTTAGTTTTACTATATAAAATTAAAATTTGGAGTTGAAGAAGTTTCAATAAAATAAATATAAATAGTTCTTAAAATAAGTAGAATCTAAATCAAATGTTTACCTTTTCTATAAAAAGAATTATTAATTGAACGTTATCTTCAAAATTGAAGGTTACCTTGGGGCATTATCCTCATCAGGTTACCAACATTTTGATTAAATAATATTTGTGACTAATCCATACAAATCTTAAGGTATTAGGCTGCCAAAATTTAAAGAGCTAGGGAAAGTTGGATGCATGAAAGAAGAATAAAAATAATTGTTACTTATACTAAATATATTTCTCTTCAGATGGAACACAGAAGGGATGGCAAAAGTGATGAAATAAAGGTGAAGTAAGAAATGGGACAGGAATGACAAGCATGGAAAGACACATTTGCACTTCTGCTTTGTTTTCTACAACTACAGTCCATCAAAATGATATATTTCAGAAGTCACTTTTGTTGCAATTTTCAAATCTCTGTTCTTAAAATTTTCCACACCTTAGGTCAACATTGCATTGTTGTATCATAGTATTTAATTTATTTTATTGTTTTGAGGAAAGAAGAGCTAACAACAACTAAATCTCAATGACTTGCAGACTTACACAATCGCTACCAGGATTCTACTCACGACAGCAATATCAGTTGTTTAGAAACTGCCCCTTATCAAATTTTCCCAAGTTTTGTGGTACTTTCCAATATATTTATGACTTTGGGGAACAGCAGATATTTATCTCCTTTGAGCAAGATAACCATATGCACACCTGTCGTGGAATAGCAGGTTTACAACTTTAACTACTTTGGAGAAAAACTTGTCTAACAACAAAGAAACGTGTTGACAGGAAAGATTGTTTATCGCTTCTAAGCACAGAAAATAGGTTTGCATTCACCTCTTGAAATTCAGTGTCTTTCTTGACAAAAATTTATTTAAACCTCCAGAAGTCATATAACTGAGTCAAAAATGCTGTAACTTCAAACAATAATTTTGACAAGGAAGACTTGTTCTAGAGCTAGTATCAGAGTAGGTGTCTGCGTTGAGCAGTAACAGTCTTCAAGCACCAGAGGTGGCAGTAAGCAGAAAGCAAGGGGAAACTCGGTTATCCAGGTCTCTACATCCATACCAGATTTCCTGCATTGCTGGGAGCAGCACTGTACGCTGTTACATGGTCACTTATTGTCACACTAGAGAAACTGTTGAGCCTCAAAGGGATCATGCTTGAATTCCTACCCCAGCAACAGGAAGGAAACACAGAGGACCAGTCTCTAGAACCAGAAGATCGTTTTGTATAAGTATTGAACGTATGGTGAGGGAGTTGTAGAAACTTATGATAGAAAAGCTGATCTCTCTGATTTTCATGAACAGCAAAGCTTTTGTTTTCACTTTGCCACAGTAATGGCTGGTTCAGAGACTAAAACTGAACAATACTAACTCATGCGTGTCCATGTGTATAGATCGAATGTGAAATTGTATGATCTATATAATGCACAGGAGCTTATACATATATGCACAAGATTGTTCGTATTGTGAATTACAGTTTAATATGGCCACTATTAAAATGTTCGTTCTTTTACTGTTATACAACTGTTTTCAGCAAATGTTCCACTCTGACTCTTAATTATAGACATTGTCTCAAATGTACTGTTTTACAAAAGAACAAATCATTTGATCATTAGTTTTTAAGAGGGAAAATACTTTGCATTTTGAATGCAAAGACATTTTTATTATCTGGAATGTGTGTGTGTGTTTGTGCATGCCCACACGCACACGTGTGCACACTTTGTGTACACGCAGTCATATAAAAATTTCAGATGTATTGCGATGGCAAATTTCAAAAAGCATATGCATCCATGATAAAGAAAATAAATCTATGCTTTTCAGCAGATGGCCCTATAATCTACATACCAGTCCTCTAATTTTCTTGCATTTTGATGACTCATTTTACATCATAAGAAACTCTTTACTAATCCCTGATTATAATACTGTTGTTACTATAATTCTCACTTATCTCATCAGTCAGTTTTCTTCATCATTGCAAGTTTGGCAGAAGCTGGAGATTTCTGTAGGCTTTAGGACTGATGTAATCAGATGTTTTTGATGAAATGCCCATATACTTTTTTTTTTTTTTTTTTTTTTTTTTACAGGCAGCCTCATCCAGTTCTTTCTCTCTCACCATGCCTTACCTCCACTCTCGGAAATGAAACTTTTATCACTAGTTTATTTCTCAAACTCTTCTGCTGTGCCATTTGGACCTTCTTAAAATAAAACAACTCCTTCATTTCATCTGTAAGCTTTGCTCTGAATGATTTCTTTACTAACTCCTAACTCTTTTAGCATAACATGAACTTCCTTAAAGCATTCATAAATAAAAAATATTCCTTTTTCTATAATTTTTCAAACCAGGTAATCAGACCAAGGAAACAGTATGCTTCTTGCTTACCCATGGGCACTGAAAACTAATTGTTTTTCATCTATTGTCAAGTATTTTCAAGCAGTGATATTCCACTTGCTTAGTTACTCTGGTCTCCCAAATCTGGATCACTTGCCTGTGTTTATTTAGAGTATTGCTCACCTAATACTTTTCACTAATATTTTTCAATGTATTGTGGATGTGTATGCAAATTTAAAAAGTCTAACGTTAAACTTTTTGTTAATTATTTCTGGGATAATTCTAGAATTGTAGGAGGTTGTAAGAATAATAGAGAACAATCCCTCATATCCGTTACTTGTTTATCCCACTAGTAATATCTTGCAAAATTATACTTTAATAACACAAACTGGATATTAATATCAATACAATCAGGATACAGGGCATTTTCACCACTACAAGGATCCTTCATGTTTCCCTATTTTAACCAGCTCCAATGAGGCTTCCTTCCAAGCCTCCTCACTTCATACCCCTGTCCTTCTCTCTGGCAAGAAGGATTCTATTCTCTATTTTTATAATTATGTCATTTCAAAAATATTATATAAATGGAATCATCTGTGATGTAACCTTATGGTGTTGAGTTTTTTAACTCAAGAGTCATCCAGCTAGTTTCATACGTCAATAGTGCTTTCCTTTTTATTACTGAGTAATATACCATTATATTTATACTAATGTTAACTTTTATTTTTTAGAAGATTTTACTTATGAATGTATTTATTTACTTATTTACTTATTCATTCATTTGAGAGAGAGAGAGAGAGTGCACGAGCTGTGGGGAGGGGCAGAGGGAGAGGGAGAGGCAAACACCCTGATGCTCCGGCAGCCTGATGAGGGGCTTGATCCCAGGATTCTGGGATCATTACTTGAGCTGAACACAGATGCTTAACTGACTGAGCCACCCAGGTGCCCCTAACATTAACTTTTAAAAGCTAATTATGTCCCTTTCTAATCAATTCAAGGAATCATTGTAATACACAGCCTTGTTCATACTTTCATCTCTGAAATCTTAAGTTCCAATACTCTTCTCTCTTATCACTACTCCCTATTCATTAACTTTACAGAAACTTCTCTCATACTTCAAATTCTAGTCTCACAAAAGTTATTTCATTCTATGGCAATTTGCATTCTCCTGGAGTCATGAATTGCCTATCTAGCCAGTTTTCCACCTCCAGATTACTTATTACCTATTACCTTATTTTATTATTTTTTTTTCCCTGTTCAACATCCAAACACTTGCCTAGTCATGTCTCCAGATAAATTCTTGAGGAAAATCTTTAACGTTATTTGGTTTAAGATCCTTGCACATTTTTTTCTAGGCAGTTGCTTACATTTTTGACAAAGACTGTCCCGAGCTTGCACTAATTTCTGTTACACTTATAAAATGCCACTGCCTCCAATTTTCGTGTGAAAATGGTGTTCATCATGTGAAACAGCTCTCAAATTCCTGGTAAATACTTGGCAAATGTGAGTAGATGACGGGCTATCCAATCTCATGTTCTCTCTTCAATTATCACCTCTAGAAGCATATTATATCTCTCCTTTCTCACTTTACTAGTGCTGTCCTTTCTTTTCATTGTCTCTTCTTTTAATTTTTGTTTTCAGAATTACAGTTTCCAATCTACATTAGTAAGTAGGAACACAGTCATTCAATGTCATAGCAAGGAGACTGAATGTAACATCCTGGGTTGGATCAGAGTGAAATCTAATTGAATGTATTAATAAATGTCAGTAAAGAGTGACACCCAGAAGTTTAAAAAGGGTTGGTTACCCATGGAAGAAGAGTGAAAAAAAAAAAAATCAGGCATAACCATTAGCAATATCCAACCAAGTACTTCAAGTATCCTAAACCCATCTGCAAGGCCATCTGACCACTTTAAGCCCTTCCAATCATGACAGCCTCCTTAAATAGACAGAAGCAAGGAAAAAGTACGTAAAATACACATGCTGACAAAAGAAAAGATGTGCTATCCATGCGACATTTCTGCTTTTTATTGAAAATTAACATAATAGAATTTTGTACCTACATGAATCAATCTCCTAATTCTAGTCAGTGTGCTTTCACTCTGCAGAGAATCCTGCCTTACTGTATTGCTAAAGTCTTCTTTTCTATTGCAGGGTCTCAGCCCTGGATTTTTGTGATTTTACTAAAGAATCTCTTTAAATATATATATATATATATTTATGACGAACATATATATAATGAATCTCTTTAAATATATATATTTATTTCACCTGAATGACTCTTTATCTTTAAGCTCTTAATCTTACTATATTTTTTATTTATTGTTCTTTTCCTGGGTGTGCCATTACCTTACTACATTCAGTTCTTGCACCCCCAAGAAACTTATATATGCCAAGCTGCCCCCTAATATCAAAGGGAAAAATATAAAACCCCTGTTCAAATCTATAGTTGTCACTATTAGTTTTCCAAGCAATTCTCCCAGATTTCCTTTGCCTTTATGTATTGCATCTCACAACTCTATGAGCTTTACTCTTCACATGAGCTTCTGAAGCCTTGGACTAATGGAAATGCTTTCCCCTCAGGGGTTATGTCTCCTTAGGGTCACTCTTAACCAATGACTTATGATGTGGGAGTGTGAAAGTCCAGCTTTCCACCCCCTCCTGGAATAGGGAGAAATTCTGAGTTCATTCCAGAGGTTCCTGCAGAATGAGGACAATGCTGAACTTTACTTGAGATCACAACTTTGTTGGACTTTTTCCCTATCTTTCTTCTTTTACTCCCTTTTATGCTTCTCAAATGAATCACTTATACATAAATCTGTCTTAAGTTCTACTTCTAGGGAACTTGACCAAAGAAAAAAGCTAATTATAATAGGAAGTTAATTTATCTCCTATTATGCTCATTTCATTAAACATTTCCCTTTCTCTGACTTTTTCTTTGATCTATCCAAAATATCCCTCTAAATTATTACCTAACTTTTTTCCTCCTAATATTTAAGTTTCTGCAGAGAATAGTTTGTGATCATATATCTAGTATTTTTCTTTACTTTCAAGTTATTGAAATTTAGCTTGTGTCTTCCCTACTTCATTAAAATTTATTTTACTAAGATTAGCTAAAGCCTCTTAATTGACAACTAAAGCTAGATTTTTTTTTTTTTTACAAAATATAACACTTCTAAACATTGTTTTTTTATTCAACTTATTTCTTCCTTGACACTAATGAGGACAGTATATTCACAAACATAACCTAGCCTTTTGGAGTAAGGAAATTTTGTCTGAAAGACATGACACTGTTATTAAATCCTATGTAACTTATGGGTATTGTTTGTGGGTTTTTTCCCCACCTATAATCTCAGGTTGAGATCATAATCTACTTAAATTAAAAAAGTAAAATTTGCAGTAGATATTATTTTCACCTAAATCCATGCTCACATTAGCTCTTTGGAACACTAAAAATCTCATTTTGTTATACTCTCAACTTTTACCTTGACCCTAGAAATGACTCTTTCTCCCTTTTAAGCTGTTAATCTTACTATATTTTTTATTTATTTTTCTTTTCCTGGGTATGCCACTACCTCTGTGAGCTCTTTTTTGAAATCCAGACATCCAGATACTCTAAGTGTTTTAAATATCTTTTTACAGTGAAGCTCTGCACTGGTCCCAGCTTCTTAGCATGTCTTCCCAATGCTATTTCTCTTATCTGTCATAACAATTGAATAAAAAAGAATCCTAAAATAGCTGAGTTAAAATCCTATGGCAGTTTAAGACTTATGGATATCTACTATTAAAGGATATTGACTGAGGCTAAATCTCTTCTCTGAAATGCCAGAACTGGGAAATGCAAATATAAAGCACAGAGAAACTTTTGATTAAAATACTCAACCATGCAGGTTAAAATTGTAGCCCAGGGAAATGGGGAAAATCTATTCCTGAATTGATAAGTAACTGGTAGAAGTCATTAAACAGAGAGCATTGGAGAAAAACAATTTTATTTAAATTGTGGAATTTCTGTGCAAAGTAATAGCTTTGAAAAACAGAAAAAAAATTCAGTTAATGATAATGGGATGCTAAAGAAGAGGGACCACCCTCATTCAGTTTAAGGGAAAAGAATAATGTAGGGCTGTGGAAACTGTAGGGTAGAAACAAAAATCTATGCTGTATGAGAACCAAATAGAGAAATTGTGCTCAAACTTATCCAAGCATGTCCTAACAAGAAAAAATTTCTGTACCCACCTTAATCTGTATGTTGGCTTAATTTAATCTGCACTGTCTCCTTGAGGCAGATCGTCTCAAATCCAGATAAATAAAATTCCCAGGGCTACAGCAATAGCCTATTACATCACATGGTAGGGATTTAAGGGCCATTTTCTGAGCTAATGATTCTAGTGGTGAGTTGTTCAAAACTTGATTCTCCTGAATTTGGGTTCCAACATCACAGACACTCTTAGAACTTCAGGAAGTTAACTTTATATTGTCCATTCTTGTATTTACTAATGCTTATTCAAAAGTGATATTTGCAAGGAAAACAGATAAATGTTATAAACATTAATAGTATATAATACAAACCTCTTTATATCATTTATTAATATCGGGAGCATTTAATTGCTGTATTCTACTGTTGTGTAATCATGAAAGGTCCCAGAAGCATAACCTATGCTCAGTTTGCAAATCACTATCACATTTTTTAAATTATATTTTATGTATGTTATAAAATCTAGAAAAGAAATTTCTAATAAATGGTCTATTATGGAAATTTTATAATTTGAAAGCACTTTTAATCATTTTGGCTAAAATCAGAAAATAAAAAAAAGTATTTAAAAGACATAATTATTTACTTTTATATCTTATTGTTAAACAAAAAAATCCTAAAACAGTTCACAGATTCATGAAGTAAGACCTTTGTCAAATTTTCATGAACTTTGAAATATTATTAATACTGACAATTTAAAAAAAAAAATATATATATATCATGCATGATATGGTAATTTTGAAGGTTTTTTATGGTCTGATTTTATTTAGAGCCTGCAGGAAAATCCAGCAATATGTTTGCTTTTTATAATATTAATCTAGGAAAACCATAAAATTTATACCTATTTACAACATAATGTACATAATTTATAATATAGTTGAGCATTGAATGGCTTTATTTTTATTATTTCAGAGAATGTGTTTTAAAAGGCAACGTACAAATTTTGAATCATGAAAAGAAAATATGAAAACCTTTAGACAAGCTGTTAGCTAACATTTGAAAACCAAATTAAGCAGGTTTACAATATAATGTAGCAGATGGAGAAAATGTGATCACCCTGGGAATAAATTTTCTTTATCATTTTAACTTAGGTCTGTTCATGTGCTTCTCAGATAATAATTTTTTTCCTCCATAATATGTTTCATATTACCATGAAACAACGTTCTTTCAAGTATTGTTTTTGATTAAACCTGCTCTAAGTTAAGGGTAAAGGAGTGCTAATATAAGGGAATGGCAAGATTATATTTCATTATGTTATATGATATCATTGATAGTAGGTATCTGTGAAATACACATGTGCAAAAAATGACACTTATCTAGAAAAATGTTACACTATTTGTACTGGAACAAATATATGTTGTCTGATTGGAAACAAGGCAAAATTTGGGGGATCATGTGTCATTAACTCATTTTAAAAAGTTAAAATCGAGTGGCACTTTTTTCTTTTTTTAAGATTTTATTTATTTATTCATGAGAGATACAGAGAGACAGAGAGGCAGAGAGAGAAGTAGGCTCCATGCAGGGAGCCCAACGTGGGACTCGATCCCAGGTCTCCAGGATTAGGCCCTGGGCCAAGTCGGCGCTGAACCTCTGAGCCACCCAGGCTGCCCTCAAGTGCCAGTTTTTAAGAAGATAAGAGATGGGAGAGATTTGAGGCAGACCAGTTAAGGCACGATGCTAACATATTCCATGATGACACAGAATTAATTATCCATGATTAATTCAGCAAATTGCAAGAAAGAAGGAAATAGATAAGCTGGTCTCCCAGACAGCAAATGCTGTAAAACATCCTCAAATGAATTGTGTTTCTGAAGTAATAGTTATTTGTGATCAATATCATGTCGGATAAACTTTTTACTGAGTAATTCTAAAATGTATGAGTTAAAGACATACACTGAAAAAAACCTGATAAGGAGACTTAATTACGGTAGCAGAGGAGTCACAAATCTACCCCAACATAAAAGTGAGGAGTGGAAACACTGAAATTCAAATTCTGAAAGTCTTCTTCCCCTCAATTTTTATTTTTGCATTTAGCCGAAGGACGTGGCAAAAGAGTTGAAAGAAATAGCAGACTCTTGTCATGAAGACGACATTTGTCAACCTGTTGAAATGGGTGGAAGCCAACTGGAAGATGTCATACTATCTACAGACAGCACAATGACAATATTTATAGAAGCGAACACTTAAATTGACTTTGGATTATATTTTCAAATTTTCCATAAAGACATAAACAGAATGGCTACAAACTCATTTATTATGCAAGATATAAACTTACCAAGATTGGCCTTTGAAGAAATACTTCCCGAGTATATCGATAATCAAAGTTGTTCAGGCAGCGTCAACATTACCTGCGAGCTTGGTAGAAATCTGAAATCTCAGACCTTACCCTAGACCTATAATGTCTTCATTTGAATAAGATCCCTGGGTGACTTATATGCACATTACAATTGATGATTTGGTTCATACAGATTATGTTTGGCAGATGAAAATGCTTTAAATGCTTTCTATAGTTACATTGGCAGTAACAGAAGGAAATAGTCACCTAGTTTGGAATAAATGCAGATAAAAACTGTTTTATCATTTTGTCTGCAAAGTATTCATATCATTTTACTGGGAATAAATCTTATTTTTATTACAATTGAATTATCAAAATTACTTTATGTAATTTATTTGGAATTTGAGACTTCATAAGGAATTATCTGAGGTTCCATTCAAAACTCTACAGTATATCAAACTTAGAAAATGTTTCAGTATTGAAGCATTTTCCCTAAAATTTGCATAGGCCTAAGATAAAAGATGCTAAAATTTTATTATACATTTAATATGAATTTGCCCTTGAAATAGCAAATGCAAGATGACATATAAAATGATATTAATAGTTTCTGGAAAAGCCCTACCTGATCAAAGAAAAACACTGAGTTAATTATATCTTTATAGTAGATACTAAGAGGTTTTATTTCTTTTTTTTTTTTTTTTTTGTTCTACATTAAGGTATCATTCAACAATGAGGCATAATGTATTTCCTACTGTTGAAAAAATAATGGAGTAGATCAGAGTTTATAATATATAGTCTATATTTTATATTTTTCTATACAACAAATATAAAAATGATTTTTGTGTATAAAATCAAGCAAGATATTATATAAAAATAACTGGATAGGGACACCTGAGTGGCTCAGTCAATTGAGTGCTGAACTCTTTATTTCAGTTTGAGTCATTATCTTGGGGTCATGTGATGGAGCTCTGGGTAGGGATTCACACTCAGGAGGGAATCTGCTTGAGATTCTCTCTCCCTCTTCCTCTCCTCTTCCCCCCACCACACATGGGTGTGCTCAGTCTCAAATAAATAAATAAATAAATAAATAAATAAATAAATAAATACATAAATACATAAATACATAAATACATAAATACATAAATAAATAAATAGATATTTTAAAAAGGTTTTGAAAGACTCAAAAAGATTTTTCACTCTTATTAAAACATTTAGCATCAAACTGTCTATGGATATAATGAAATCTTGAAATAAAGAAACTAAACAGAACTTGAAATAACAGGTTCGGCACTTAATAAAATCATTAAGAGATTAACATTAAAATATTTAGACTCATAGAAAATGGCCCCACTCTTTTTGAAGGAGCAAGTCATACTAGGAGTCCACTTTTCATATAAATAAATAGAAGAACTCAGAGAAAATAAAACATAAAAGGAAACACATAAGAAAATTGGCAGTGGCTATTTTATAAGGATATTACTTACAATGTTTTATTCATACCTACGCAATTTTTATATTCTTTTCTATTTACATATACTACATTTATAATAGAAAATATTCTAAAATAATAAATAATATCTACACTGGTATCTGAAACACTTTGAACACCTTAAAGAAAGTTATGTTAATATTAGAAAGCTCAGCCAATAAACAGAGTACTAAAATGTATGTATATGATAATTTTATTATCTTTTATATCTTTCCTTCTATAATTAGAATATAAACTTTCAGAAATTGAAATAATATATCATGCAAACTAATTAAAATATCCATAAGGAACACTTCAGAACACATTTTATGTGAAGTATTTTATCATCCTTTAGAAATAAATATATTATTTAAGGTAAGCGGTGTGGATTAAAATCCAGTGCGCTCATAAAAAATTCTCTTTTTTTTCTAATTGCATTGGCCAATTATTGTGGAAGTGTGGATATTGTTCCATTTAACTTGTAATTAACATTTCTATATGAAAAATCAATTATATTACTATATGCATATTCTTACCTGAGCATATTTGAATACAAAAATGTCTATTTGTTCTTTAATGGTTTTAAAAACCAATGAAATAATTGGATTTGCAAAGATTTATTGGACACTGCAATTTACTCTAAATTACATCAAAATGCTCTCACACATTTCTGAATGGTATAATACCTTTCATATCCATAATTTGGGACTATTTCTTTCCAATATTGATATTGGAAGGTTGTTTTCTAATATGCGACTAAAGCTGGCCTTTTTACCTGAAAGTCAAGGAAGCACTTCATAAACGCTCGTTCTATTATATCATTTGTGATTCTAAAACAGTTCTGCAAACTTATAATTGACAATTGAATGTAATAAGTACAATTAAATTTAGCTATAATAAGAGACAACTGCATACAATTGTAAATCATACTTTCAATCTAATAGACATAATTTTAATTTATTAATTTTGTTTACTGAATGTAACTGATAATGACATTATGCATTATTTAAAAGACTCACCATTTGTATTACTATTCTAATAATTATTATGCATTATCTATGTTTAAATACACAAAAAGCAGTTTTAAAACAGTCAGGGCACTAAACTATATAATAAAATAAAAATAATGATAAACTACACCATGCATTTTTTAATAATCTTATTTAGCAACAATATATTTGCTACCACGAGAAACTAAATTTACAAATCAGAGTGAAAACAAACACCATGAATTAAAGTCATATCGCAATGTTAATTATTAAATTGCCTTCAGAAGTTTGCAAAATATTAGATTTCAAAAAGAAGTGCCAAAAAAAAAAGAAGTGCCTTTGACCAAAAAACATATGTTTCCTGCAATTAATATGTAGGTATAATCAGATATAACCATTTCCCAGTCATAAAAGCAATGATTTAAAAGATATTTCCTTCTCTGTCTAAATAGGAATTGTCGATTAATAAATAATTTAAATAGTGTTCTACAGGTTATATTGTGTCATTTAATAATTTAAAATTATATCTACAACAGAACATGTATGCCTCTACTATAGTACTATAATATGTCATTTTACACAACTGGTTTTTCATACATAATAACATTCTCAACCATTATTCAAAGTGGTAATTTTGGAATTCTTAATATTTGTCCTTATTTTTATTTTGTGCATTTCAGGAATGAATTTCTCAGTCAACTAGTGTTAAAATATAAAAATGAACTTTATTACAAGCAGATGTTTATTTTATAAGATAAATATTTAAATTAGTGAATTACATGAAGTTCTTCAATGGAAAGTGTTAACTTTATTGAGGAAAATTTAATTGCAGAATGGTTATTACTGTGAATAAGTTCTGCATGTATGTCTATCTACCTGTCTTTTATTTTTATTGCATCATTAGTTTTAATTGCTTTAATTACATCAAGTTAAATCCATTTGCATACTATCATTGTGTATAGGTATATATTTTAGTAAGCAAGTACTTTGAGTCACAGACATCTATAATATACAGTCTGCGGATAATTCTGAAATAGATTTACATATTTATTTATGGAGCTGTATTGGGATCACTGGGATAGTTTCCCAAAATAGAAGAACTAATTTCTGTGAGGGTATTAAGAAGACAGCTGTCATGTAATGCTTCCCAAGTAGTTTTCAAAGTACATAAACAATATTCTGTAATGAACACTCAGATTAGCATATCAGATGAAAGAGTAGAAATTCATCTTGATTCAACTTCTTAAAAGAAAGACATTTTGAAGAATTAAAAATACAGAGATTTTTTTTTTTTCTGGTCCAATATTACTGTGCTTTTTAAATCGAAAGTTTGAGAGTGTATTTGCTGGTTTAAGATGCTTCTGAAATGTCGTTGAGGCCCAGACAATGTTTTCCAATGAATTTAGAATACCCATGAAACGACATTGCGATATGATGAGCAAAAGAGTGGCACTTATCTTTTAATAAAATAAAATCTTTTAATAAAAATGATCCTCAAAGAAAAAGAAAAAAAGAAGGAAAGAAATAAACAAAAAAGAATCTAAAGCATGGATTTCTGTAGTAATCTATGAAGTTGTTTCATTTACCTTATTGAAAAATCTAGAGCATGGATTTCTGGAGTAATCTGTGAAGTTGCTTCATCTGCCTTTTTTAAAACGTCAAAGTGTAGAAGTAGGAAATATATGAAATATAATATACATATATAGCTTCTCCCTCTGCCTGTGTCTCTGCCTCTCTCTGTGTCATGAATAAATAAATAAAACCTTAAAAAAAGGAGGAGGAGTAAGTAGCCATTCACAATCATTGATAAAAGATAAACTACTGACTGCTTCAAGTTATCCAGGAGCAAACATATACTGAGGTAACTAGGCAGCAAGACTGCCAGCAAGGCAGCTGAATAAAGCTGGGTAATTTGTACACTACTCTCATCATCTCAGCAGAGGGGGAAAATGAAGTCTGAAAATTCCTCTTGCTAATTATGACACCTAGTCTGAAGTTGCCTTAATGCAAAAGGAATGATGATTCATAATTTATTCACTCAAAAGAGATGCATATGTATGTGTAAAGAGACCTAGTACAGAAAAGTCATCTCTCTCATTGCAGTTCCTAAATAAGGGAAACCACCGTCTAGAAGTTAACAATGAGTATTAGAAAGTGCGACAACTTAAAATATAAGAAAATGATCTTAACAGAAAATAAGCACAGAGCAAGAGAAACCCTGGAAGAGTCTGTATCTCCATGTGTGGTCACATATTTTGCACACATTGATCTAACTACAGTGGTGAGCTAAAAAAAAAAAAAAAAATCAATCAAACCAAAGATCTAAATCATATAAAAAGTCTTACTTTTGCGAATAACCACTCTTTAGTATGAAAGAAATGTACAAAGCCATCTATAATAAAAACTGTACAAATCCTATTATAAGAGGGTAAATGATGGGAAAAAAATAAAATGCTGAGAGGATAATGGGAAAAATAAATTTGGGTGAATTGTTAAAGGTGATGCAAAATCTAAATGGAAGCAAAGAAAAAAGCTGCAGAAAGAAATAGCAAGATGGAACAGTTAGACAGAAAAAGCTAAATATGGAGCTCACTGAATTGAAATGACACGTGTGCAAATAGCGTGGTATCTAAACAAGAGAACAGACAAAAACAGAAACAAATACAAATGTAATTTTTAGGACATCATAAACAAATGATATCTCCTTAAAATTAAAAATAGGGAAATCAATTTGAAAATAAAACAATTCTGATTGGCTGTAACTTAGTTTCTGAAGGTCTGTTCTTTAAGCCGTTAACCACATGTTAACCACATGTCCAAGGAAGGAGAGATACAGAAAGGACATGTGCTTGAAAAGCAAAAGTACCTTTTTTTTTTTTTTTTTTGAGAGAGAGAGAGAGAGAGCAAGCATGAGCAGTGAGAGAGGCAGGGGAGAGGTGAAGAGAGTGGATGGAGCCTGACACAGCTCTTGATTTCACAGCACTGAGATCATTACCTGAGCCAAAATCAAGAGTTGAATGCTGAACCAACTGAGTCACCCAGGCACTCAAAAACAAAACAAAACAAAACAAAACAAAACAAAACAAAACACTTTTTTAAAAATAGTTTATTATAAACTATTCTAGGTTGATAAGGTTTAGGTTTTAAATCTAGATTTAAATTTTTAAGTCAGATTTAGATTTCAACTGGTAAAATATTAGTTTTATTTTTTATTTTTTTTTTTTACTATCCCTAGCTAAAGTTCTGAATCAAACTCAAATTTGAGTAGGCGACTTTGTCTCCTTCTCCTCCCACCATCTATTTTTATCTTGGCCAATAACTAAAAAAAATATAAAAGCTAGAAGCTCAGTGAGTTGAGCATCAGACTCTTGATCTCAGCTCAGGTTTTGATTGCAGTGCAGGGTGTAAGTTCAAGCCCCATACTTGGCTCAAAAAAAAAAAAAAAAAAACAGCTAGAAGAGATATTGGAAAATTAAACAAAGTAAAACCATCATAACATCCTGCCAATTAAATCCTTCATATTTTTTGTATATTAGTAAAGCTGTATATGTATTACATATATTTTTATATATATGTACAAAAATATATGTGCACAAAATATGTAATACTTGTCAACAATGTGTATAAACAAAAATAAGTATATGTAATAAGTGTATTATATATATTTTGTATATATAATAGTAAAATTTATATATATTATTCATAGTTATGTGTATTATATATACTTATACACTATATGTGTATGTATACTTTGAGCTAGATATATTAATAAGACTAATTGCACTAATATACTTCTAAATATGTGTGTATTTATATATATGTATATATAGAGAGAGAGATAAACACTTATGAGTTTATAGAAGTATTAAGCCTTCAATTGCTAGCATGTGTTATTATGGCTTTCCATTGTATAATTTTTCAATATCTCTTCTAGCTTTTATATTTTTTAGTTACTGACCAAGATAAAAATAGGTGGTGAATGAGGAGAATAAGATAAAGCAGGCTACTCAAATTGAGTTTGATTTAGAACTTAAGCTGGGGATAGTAAACAAAAAGTCTAGTATTTTACCAGTTGAATCTAAATCTAACTTAAAATTTAAATCTAAATCTAGTTTATAAGAAGCTATTTTAAAAGTGCTTTGTTTTCTAAACTCATGTAAATCAAACTATTATTTTAATTAAGTTTAATTTATTTCAGGGTAAAATAGGCAAATGTTTAATAAATCTAGAAATTATAATTCAAGAAATTGTGATAATCTGCTTAATCAAAAGCATTGAACAAATAAATGCAAAGGCCAGCAACTGTTCAATATTCTGTATTTTTAAATAAATTGCACATATGAAGAGAGAAAAATAGTATGAATGTTTCTTTATGTAACTGTATAATAAAAGGATTTCAAGGAATACATTATTAGGAAATGATAAAAAAGAAGTATAACTTACTACCTGTAAGCTTATCAAAATCAGAAATACAAAATCAAGAAGCAAGATGGCAACCAAAGTATGATTATAAACGAAAATTATTTATAATTTCTCAATCCCTACTCACAGAAAATGTAAATCTAATTATCTAACAGATAATACTGTGTAGATCAATATATGCTATTCATTTTACCAACATTTTTTCATCAGCTACTAAAAGATTTTTCAGGGGGCACCTGGGTGGCCCAGCCTGTTAAGCATCTGCATTCAGCTCATGTCAGGATCCTAGGGTCCTGGGATGGAGCCTTTGCTTTGAGCTCACTGCTCAGAGAGGAGTTCTCTTCTTCTCTGTCTTTGCCCCTCCCCAACTTGCACTCTCTCTCTCTCTCTTTTTCTCTCTCTCTCTCAAATAAATAATTAAATACTTTAAAATAAATAAATAAAATAAATAAAAGATTTTTCAGTATCTTCTAAACATTAGTATTTGGTGAAAATGCTAAGAAAGCAACAAAACAACCTCAAAATTATTACTAAGGAAATCCCATTTCAAAAGAATTTCCCCACTGTTGAGGCATTATAATGTGAGGCAGAAACGAGAGAGCCAAAGTAAAAGTTGAACAGTTAGCCTTTATTTAAAGTGAATCACTCAGAATATATCTAAATAATGAAGTGCATTTAAATAGTCTAACTGGCTGCAATAAAAATGAAAACCAATGCTGAAAATAATTTTTATCATTTTTACATGACTGAGCATCATGCAACTATTGCCACACAATCTAAGATATCAATGCTTTAAAGAACTTCGGGGTTTTTTTGTTTGTTTGTTTGTTTGTTTGTTTGTTTGTTTGTTTTAAATGACACTCGTGTAAAAAATGGAAACTGATCTTCATTAGAATCTTATCCATCAAGGCCCTAGAAGTTCTTGGAACTCATTTGGCTGCTGAAAGTTTCAATTCCCAGGATCATCCAAGCAGAGCAGATGCCAGATGCTCCCATGGCAACAGGACTGAATGCCCTATGTGGTTAGATATAAAATATGATATTTAGTGAAGGAAGTTATTTTTCCTTTCTTTTTCTACAAGATAGAGAACCAAAAATAGTCATAGAAATAAGAGATGACTTTGCTATTTGCATTATCCAAATACAGCCAGTGTCAAACTTCTAAGATTGCAAACAGTTCAAAGAATAGTGCCTATTTGTTTTGAAGCAAATTCTCACACTGTCACACAATTTGATTTGGTACATGGGGGAAGGCAAATTATTTTTAAGATTTAATTTAGGAATAATTCATAGGAATTTACAGAAGTAGAAGAGATCTTAGAGAACATATAGGTCAAATCACAGACTACACAGATGAGAATATAGAGTCAATTAAATTAATCAAGTCAATTCAGGAAGTGGCAAGTTTAACCATTAATTTTTTTTTCATTGGCAAAAATAACTATGCAGTTATTGTAGACCTTTTGGATTGCAAAAATTGTATCTTACTTCATTTTAAAGGTCTATTCAAACTAAGTATAATGCCCTTTTTCAAAGACATAAAATATTAAATGCCAACTTAACTTCTATCTTACTTATATACATGAAAATATAATATTATGATTATATAAAAGTGTTTTAAAGACCAGCATCAGTAATTTGCATTGGTCAGATTTCAATATTTTTAACATATAGTACGTCCTCCACCTAACCTGTTCTGGTTATGTTAAGGAACATACGTTTATAATATTTAACTGTGCCTCTGGATCATTATTAATATATGTGTATATGAGTAGTTATAGACAAAAATAACCACATTTTGCATATCTTAATTTTTATGTAAGTGAAAACATAATGTTTTCTGATTATAAAAACAATCCTGAAAAGAGAAATGAAAAAAATATGCACAAAATTTTGTATTAGAACAAGAAAGAACAGCTAAGTCAGAGAATACTGTTTTCTGAAAGACTTTCCACAGATCTCAGTCTAGGGAGCTGTTAAGAGTAGAAAAGCAGAATAAAGTATTCCAAGGTCAACAGTTATCCTTATTTTCAACACAAAACCCAAAAGGATCACACTGTGCATTAGATTTTTAATGGTTCTGATGAGCCTTGCAGTAAAAAAGTGATTTGACTTTGCTTAATGCTGATTTTCTTTTAGTTAGATTGCTTAATTACTAATATTCTTATGAATTATGTTATGTAGAGTACCAGACTGGGACAATTTGCTAAAGGAATATTCAGGACACATAAGAATGATGAAATATTGTAAAGGTACAGAGTATCTTTGTAAAAGAATCCTATTAAACGTATTTTCAAGTATAATATTTTTCAACATATCCATAATAATGTTCAATGAGGGGCACCTGAGTGGCTCGTCAGTTAAGCATCTGACTTCTGCTCAGGTCATGATCTCAGAGTCCTGAGATCAAGCTGAGCATTAAGCTCCCTGCTCTGCGGGTGTCTGCTTGTCCCTCTCTCTCTTCTCCTCCTTCCCCCCCCACCCACTTCACATGCTCTCTGTCTCTTTCTCTCATAAATAAATAAATAAATAAATAAATAAATAAATAAATAAATAAAATATTGTTTATGTTCAAAGGAATACTAATATATTTAATGCTTAATTTTCAGCTTAGGTATAAAATTAAGACATGGAAGAGTATTATGAGATATAACTCATGGAACAAATATATAAGTTAACACCTAGAAAATCTAAGAAAATAAAATTATAATAAATAATAGTTTGGCAAAGCACTTTATTACAATCTAAGTTATGATAGCAACTTATTTATATATCCAAAACTAACTGAATATAAAGAAGACATTTTCCTTAATGATAGAAAGGCAACCTACAAAGCTTGGAAAAGCTTTTGATTGAAATGCTAAAAGTTAAGTTTCACAAAACTATGAAACTTTAATGTAAGAAATAAAATTTGAATAACCAGAAGCCATACAATGCTGGCACAATGTGGTATGGGGATCGATGAACCCAGATTAGTACCCAGATTTTAGTTTTGCAATACTGTTCTTCACTGAATCCAATCAGGGCTGTCCAGAAAAATGTGACTTCTGACTCTAGGAAGGAATGAAGAAACAAAACAAAATTTAAAACTAAAGGTGCAAGATGAGCCTAGGGCTTTTTTCTTTTTCTTTTTTTTTCCCTCAAGACAACAATTGTGCAAAGAATGTCAAAATATCACAGACTCCAGCTTGAAGCTTCTCCAACTGAAAAAAATATGCAATAATTTGTGCATGGTTATAAATAACACTATAACTCACTATATAGAACAGGAATCCATTATAAATTATCAATACATCATACTAATTTAGATAAATAAATTAGTAGTTGCATAAGAAGAGAAATTTCACTCTCATCCAAGATGGAGTCATGGGAATCATATTTACTTTCCAGTTTTAAACTAGAAAACTGGACAAAATATATGAAGCAATACTCTTCAGACTTTGGATAACAGGAATCAAAGGAATACAAAGGAACAGAGGGGAAGGGTTGCCTTCTAATAGCCTAGCTTATTTTGTGGAGGCAGTTTGAAGGCATATGTAGCACAGGGAGGCAGAACCCAGAGAGCGTGACAGTCTCCCTAAGTGATAGACATTGTCGGAGTCTGGAGAAGCAAAGGCAGGTAAAGTCTGCTAGACAGATTACTGGAGAGAAGAAACTACAGAGAAAGAGTACCTTGAAGTTTGGCAGAGGAGCTCCTGATTTTTTTCCTCTGCTTTCTGATCTTTACGTGTGTGGAAGAAACTACTCGAGACTGGGGGGAAAATCATCATAAATGATAGGACGGTTACTGTATATCACATAGAACTGGGAATATATTGTTGCACAACTAACAGAAAGAATATATGGTAGAGCAGCAGAATTTTCAGAGGCATGTTGCCATGATAGTAAGGCTACATTAATCCTTGAATAAAGAATGCTATGAATCAGACCAGATACATTGTAAAAGCCAACCTTGAAAGAATTAAACTGATTTTAGTTAACTGCCCATACTAACAAAGTTAAACACTATTGAAAAACTATATTCAGGGGCACCTGGGTGGCTCAGTGCTTGAGTGTCTGCCTTTGGTTCAGGTTATGATCCTGGAGTCCTAGGATAGAAATCAACATCAGGCTCCCTGTAGGGAGCGCTCCTCTTCCTCTGCCTATGTCTCTGCCTCTCTCCGTGTCTCTCATTTATAAATAAATAAAATGTATTTTTTAAAAAGACTATATTCAAAAGTTCAACAAGAAAAAACAAACTAATATATTCAATTAATATAATATCAATAGGATAAAAAAAACAAAAACTACTCAGTCATCTCAGTAAATGCAGAAATAACATTTGACAACTTCCAACACCATTTCAGATAACAACACTCAGAAAAATGAATCATAAAAGAGAATTTCCTCAACTTGATAAAGGACATCTAAGAAAAATCCACAAGTTACATAATATGTTATGATGAAGATTATATGCTTTCCTCCTAAGGTCAGGATTAAGACAAATGTCTGTTTTCTCCACTAGTATTTGACATTGTATTGAAGGTTCCAGCCAAGGTATTTAGGCCTGTAAAAAAAAAAAATAATAATAATAAATAAAGACACGAGGATTGAAAATGAAGAAGGAAAACTAGAAAACATCTATGTAGAAAACATTAAACAAATGACAGACAAAAACAAAGACCCTCCTAGAAGTAATAAGCAATTGTAACAGAGGTGTAGGATATAAACTTTATATACAAAATCCAATCATTTTTATATGGTATCTATGAACAAACAGAATTTAAAGTTAAAAACACAATGCTATCTTATGGCAACCCCCAAAATAACTCTAACAAAGTGTGTATGAAATCTATTTAAGAAAAACTAGGGATCCCTGGGTGGTGCAGCGGTTTGGCGCCTGCCTTTGGCCCAGGGCGCGATCCTGGAGACCCGGGATCGAATCCCACGTCAGGCTCCCGGTGCATGGAGCCTGCTTCTCCCTCGGCCTGTGTCTCTGCCTCTCTCTCTCTCTCTCTCTGTGACTATCATAAATAAATAAAAATTAAAAAAAAAAAAAAAAGAAAAACTAAAAAACTCTGATGAATTTTTTTTAAAAAACTAAATACATTTCATAGTTATAGATAAGAAGATTTGATATTGTTAAGAAGTCAATTCTTTCCAACTTCCTCTATAGTTCACTAAAATCTCAAAGTTTTAGCAAGTTATTTTATGAATATCAGCAAACTGATTCTAAAATTTATACGGAGAACCAAAAGACCCAGAAGAGCTAACCTGATATGGAAAGAAAAAACAAAATCAGACGACTGACACTATTCCACTACAAGACTTCATATAAAGGTTGCAGTAATTAACCTTGGTGAAATGATAGACTCCTTCCACAAAAATCAAGGCAAGAGATTAGAGAGCCCAGGAGTAGACCCACATATATACAATTGATCTTTGACAAAGAAGCAAAGCCATTATCATGAAGAGAAGATAGACTTTCCAATAAATGGTGCTAGATAAACTAGACATTCACATGCAAACAAACAAAAAACAAAAAAAAAAACAAAAAGAGATGGGGGATCTAGACACAGACCTTATATCTGTCCCCAAAATTAACTCAAAATAGATTATAAGCCTCAATGTAAACTGCAAAACCTTAAAACTACTAGAAGATAACATAGAAGAATATCCAGATGACCTTAGATATAGTTGATGACCTTTTAGATACAACATCAAAGGCATGATCCATGAAAGAAATAATTGAGAAGCTGCAGGTCATTAAAAAAAATTTTTAAAAACTGCTCTGTGAAATACACTGTCAAGAAAATGAGAAGACAAGTTATTATTTGGGGAAAAAATGCTTGCAGAAAATATATATAATTAAAGTCTGACATTCAAAATAAACAAATAACTTTTAAACCTTAACAATAAGAAAATGAACAGCCCAATTAATAAATTGGCCGAAGACCTGAACGGACATCTCACCACAGAAAATATATAGACAGCAAATAGTCACATGAAAAGATATTCAACATGTTATAACATCAGGGATTTGTAAATTCAAAGAAGAGTGTGATACCACTGCCAACCTATTAAAAAGGCAAAAATCTGAAATACTGAATATCAAACCCCGGTGAAGATGCAAAGAGATAGAAACTTTCAACCATTCTTGTGAGAATGCAAAATGGTGGTAACAGCCACTTTGAAAGACAATTTTACAGTTTCTTTCAAAGCTAAATATATTTTTACCGTTTGATTCAGCAATCTTGATCCTTGGTACTTATGCACAGGAATTGTAAATTTATGCCCAAACTGAACCCTTCACATGATGCTTATGGCAGTTTTGTTCATAATTGCCAAAACTTCTAAGCCACCAGAATGTCCTTCACCATGTTAATGGATAAACAAGTTGTGGTACATCCAGAAAATGAAATGTTTCTCAGTATTAAAAATAAATGAGTCATCAAGCCATGAAAAGATATAAGGGAACCTGAAACACATCTACTGAGAAAAAACAAAAGGCTATTTCCTACATGATTTTGGAAAAGGTGAAACCAAAGAGACACGAAAAAATATCAATGGTTGCCATCAGTTCAGGGAAAGGAGGGATGAACAGGCTGAGAACAGAAGATTTTTAGTGTAATGAGATTATTCTATATGATACCATAATAGTGGGTACATGGTTTTACACATTTGACAAAACCCAGTCCACTGAGAATGAACTCTAATTTAATCTATGCACCTTGGTTGGTAATGGTGTATTGATGTAATTGTATCAGTTGTAACAACTGTACCACTCTGGTGTGAGAAGTTGAGATGGGGGAGCCTGGATACGTGGGGGCGTGCATTTAGGGGAACTCTGTACTTTATATGGAATTTTGCCGTGAACTTAAAACTATTCTAGAAAACAAAGCCTATTTAGGGACACCTGGGTGGTTCACTTGATTAAGCGTCCCAGAGTTCAAACCCCACATTTGAATAAAAAAATGAATGAACGAACAAATGAATGAATGAATGAATGAATGAATAAATAAATAAATAAATAAATAAAGTCTTTTTAAATGTCTTATAATAAGTAAACATGACAATTGCTATCTTAATCACAAAGGGAAAATCAACATTATGTACCCACCAATGAATTGCAATGAGAAAGCTACAGTTTTCTTTGTGATATTCTAGTTCTAGTTTATAGGGATAATGATCATTTGGTTAAGTTCACTGCTTGCTGCTGAGTCCCCCACATAGCGGCCCATGCAGACCAAATTTCAGTACGTAATAGATCCTGGTGAATTTTGTAAAGAAATATCTTTGTGTCTCTAGTATTTGACTTTTGCAGGGAAAACTTCTGCGTGTGAGTTAAAGATGATTAGATAGAAAAAGAGCTAATACCTGGCTACTAAAGGGGGACTGGTCAATTTTGTGGCAATTCTGGAAAGCTAAAGCTCTGGCACTTGGAAAGAAAACACACCAGATCCTGGGAAGTATGGAGATGGGAACACGACCAATCGTCTTTTCTCTCTGTCAGCTCTGCAGTGTTCTTCATGAAAGGAAACACCTGGGTACAGCTCTTTCAAATTCATGAACCCACCTCTGAGCATGATTTATTCTGCACCCTCCTTGACCTTCCCAAAAAATTTCACTGAAACGGCAGAGGATGACTCCACCTTCTGCCCCACACTATCCTAGTCCCATAGCTGCTGAAACCAACTACCAAAACCTGGATGGCTTAAAACATACATGGATTTATTTACTTCCGATTCTAGAGGTCAAAAGCCCAAAATCAGGTGTCAGCAAGGCCACGTTCCCTGCAAAAGATCTAGAGGAGAATTTGTGCCTTTGCCTTTCCAAGGTTCTGAAGCTGTATTCCTTGTATTTATTTCCTGGCTCACGATCACTTCCTCCAACTTCAAAGCCAGCAGCATATATAGAACTTTTTCTTCTGTAGTAGAACCTCCCTCTGTTTCCCTCTTATAAGGATGCTTACAACCAAAATTAGATCCATCTGGAAAACTCAGGGTGATTTCTGCATCTCAAGATCCCTAATTTAATCACATATGCAAAGTCCCTTTTCTTCCATGTAAAATAACAGTTACAGTTATACATTTGGATATGGATATCTTTTGGGGACCATTTGGACCTTGGCAGATGTCTTGTTGGGCCCTAAGATTCTGCATTGAAGCCAATGTCGCGCTCGACACTTTGCACCTCCTGGAAGGCTAGAGATTTGTGGCCTGAGCATGAACAGTTTACTCTAGCTTGTGAGGTCTGGTGGGCAAGAGGAGAGTGTGGATCAGGGGTGGTGAGGCAGTGAGGTGTGGGGAGGGGCTGATTGTGTTCTGCTTGACAAGTGATGCTGGTCGGCTCCTTACAGTAACCCGCATCTGGGACAAGGGTCATCTAGCATGTGGGTCATCTAGGTTTTTCTCATACCAGTCTCTCCTGCTATCTCTGTAGTATTCCCAAGATCCATGAAATCGGGCTTTGGGAAGGGTAGGTCATAGCAGCTGCTCCTCAGGCCTGTTTCCTCCCTCCTGGGAGTCAGCTCTGGTGCTCTGTGCATCCCAGACCATCCTCTCCTTGCCTCTCCAAAAGGACTCACTCTTACTGCTCCACAGAAAAAGAGGGACAAAAAATTATTCAGCCTAACACCATCTACCTCAGGCCTCCAATGTTTCCCAGGACATCCCACGTTCAAAAGACAGTCAATATATATTCAACTCTTCTGAACATCATTTGGTTTCTTGGGGGAGTTTCCGGGAGGTATATTTCACAGTCATTAAGTTCATACTCTGGAAAGTTATCCCTAAGAAAGTCATCGAATTAGAAACGACAATACAAAATTCATCCTTGACTTTAACTGAAGTAATCAATAAAACTACCTCAGCCCAGGAAGGCATTTTGGTTATCCTCAACACACTGGGGAGAATAAATTCTATGGGATATTACTTTCCACAGGAGTATTTTCTTTAAGCTTCCAGGTAGATAATTATTTTTATATTTACTCCGCTAGCACACTATACTGGTCTTTATCATATTGATTTGTGTTGACTTATTTTGCTGTGTTTATCATTAGACTATGCTGTCTTTAAAATGAGATCTTATTTTGCTCACCTTTTTATTCTGAAGAGCGTGGTACTGTGTGTTGTAAAATATGCTTTTAGTAAATTGTTGTCAAAAAAATGTTTGCACAGCTATTTTAGTGGAATATTTTAATTGGGGTTTGAATAGCTAGGTCAGGGCTTTTACTAAAGAGGCAATTGGGAGTCCACTGATGTCTTTTTGAGTAGGAAAATTATATAGTCATATATGCAATTTAGCAAGATTAATTTGAAAGTGGTTTTTATGGTGCATTGGAGCAAGACATACATGAGACAATTACTTCTGTTAGAATAGTGTTTCAATAGTCCAAGTGGTAGATGTAGTAGAGTTAATCCTAGGTGGCCAAGAGTCATTATGGAAAAGAAATAAGATATCACATGGAAATATGCTATGAAAATTAGAAATAAGGGAATATAAAAATTCAATGATGATGTAGTGGCAAGGACATAAGTGCATATTTATTTTTTTAAAGTCAACCATTAATTATATCATTTGTATTGTATAAGTAAAGGTAAATATTCATAACACACAAAGAGTTCATGAATTAAAAATAGCTACCTATCAATTTTATGTTGATGGAAAAATGTTTGAATCACTCAGTTTTTAAAATTTGTTTTTGTGTGAAGTCATAAAAATGGAATCTGTATTTGTAATATTTATCTAAATATCTATAGCCTACAAAATAATTAACAAGAAAATACTCTTCTTTTTTAATCAGTACCCAAAGTATTAGTTCTATTGAGTTTTAAAGAAATAACATTATCATTGTATTCTCTAATATAAAAGTATAAATCTACTTATAATTCATATAACAAATGGTCATTTAAACAGTATGTGGATTTTAGCTATGTTCTAATGATATCCTATAAATAAAAAATTTAACAACTCTTTTTTTCCACTAAAAGCTGAATCTGTAAGTGTGATCTTCCAAGGAAAATATTAGAAAGGTTATTATTTTCTGTTTGTATTAAATTAAATATGCTTAAAGTCTTTCTATGCCTCTGTCCTTGAAATTGGCTTTGAATTATCTATAAACTTTTAAAAATTATATGCACATGTCTGAGAATATGTATGAAAATATGGTTCTTTATACAGATAATATCCGTTTTATATTTTAAAAAATATATAAAGGTAGGAATTATTATAATACAGAAATATGTTTTCAAAAAATACTAGAATTTAAAAATTGTTCACCATGTATCTATTCTATTTTAGTCTATGTTTTATTGCAAGAGACAAATTCAATGGAGTAGGGATATGCTCACTAGTTGCTAACAGGTGGAGTGACCCTATATACAAATATATTGATTCCAATTAAACATAAGATAAATATTACTTTCAATATACAGACAAGCTATTCATCAAAGTCTAAATGCATTAGAAGAGTATATTTTTAAATAGATTTAATTTTTTAGAACAGTTTTAGGTTCAGAGCAAAAATGAGTGAAAGATACAGGGATGAAGATTTTTTTAGAGTTTGTTAAAGAAATGATCTGAAAGAGTTGAGAATTAAATGGACATAAAAGTCTAGAACTTATATGAGAGCCTCCTAACTCTGGGAAACGAACAAGGGGTAGTGGAAACGAGGTGGGTGGGAGGTTGGGGTGACTGAGTGATGGGCATTGAGGGGGGCAGTTGACGGGTTGAGCACTGGGTGATATGCTATATGTTGGCAAACTGAACTCCAATAGAAAAAAAAATTTAAAGTCTAGAACTTACGTTTGCATTGAACATTGAGAGAATATATATAGTTTTACTGGAACTGACTCACTTTGGCTATCAAGAACCTGTTTTCATTTATTTTATTTTATTGTTTTGTTGTTATTACTGTTCAAGAGCCTACTTTTAAATGTTAAGAATTTAAATAAATAAATAAATAATAAATAAATAAATAAATAAATAAATAAATAATAAAAAATAATTTTTGAGTTAGGTGGTAAACAAGATAAAAAATATTTTTAAAAGGTAAAGTACAATCCATTGCTTTCTAATTATTTTGTGCAAATTTGCTATTCTCTATTCTCTTGATATTATTTTGCCCACTGTATCTGATGGTGGGAAAACTATATGATGTTGCACTACTATTAGTCTCTTCCTAAACCTGTGTTCAGTAATATCACATAGGTCATGTTACAAGTTGGATTGTGTCCATCCAAAACTCATGTGTTGACCTCCTAACACCATCTGCCTCAAGATGTGACCATGACTTTTTTTAGTGATTTGGTCAGCATTTAGTGCTCTGTACAGAGTAATCAGGATAAAATGAGGTCATTAAGGTGGTCCCTAATCCAATATGATTGGTGTCTACCAAAAGGATAAATGTGAACACAGAGACATGTACAGAGGGCAGATGATGTGAAGAGACTTGGAAAAGACAGATATCCATAAGCCAGGAAGAGAGGCCTGGCATAGACACCTCCCTCATAGCCCTCAAAAACAACCAACACTACAGGCATCTTGATTTTAGACTTCTATCCTCCAGAAGTGACCCAATAACAGCTGTTTGTTTAAACTACCTCGCCTGTGGAACTGTGTCATAACAATCCTAGAGAATTAACACAGAAGCTGGAAAATGCCATGACCAGAATTTTTACATCATGAAAATTGGCAAAGACTACAAATCACATCTTTTGTTCCTGAAGAGTTGGTTGACAAACTTTTGGAAACATACATACACTGTGTGCGCATGTGTATGTGTGTGGGGGGTGTACATGTAATTTGCAGGAATTATAAAATATTTTACTACTGAAAATGAACACTCTCCCCTCCATGGAGACTTGGAAAATGAAGCAGCTTTTAATTTGCTAGTAATTTGATCTCTGCCTTAATAAACCATCATGAGGTATTTGGGTTTTTTGTTTGTTTTTCATGATGTACTTTGAATAAAAAGTAGAAAACTATACCTTCATAAGTAAAAAAAATCACAGAGGCAGATGGAAAGAGTCTGAGGCTTGCTAGATTCTATGGCAATGATGAATGAACTGCAAAATATGAGTGAGTCAGTCAAAGAAAAACTATACGTGCAACATGTCAATCACAGAAATCTGGGAAAATCTGGCAATCATGCTTAACATGTCTATTCAGAAGAAGTTATGAGTCATCTTTGCCCTACTGGACCCTCCTATAAGGTTGAGAAAAGTTTCCCAGTCCCATTGGTTCTAAGTGCTGGTGCAGGAGTGATTCTTGATGTCTACGGAAACAAGTTCATGTTATTCAGCTCATAAAGGCAAAGGCCTGTGAAACACTAAATGAAGAAACTTTGCCAGGCGCCTGCTGTGACCTTCTAGGATGTACAGACTTTTGCTTGTCTCAGTACAAAACACTCAATTATGGAGTGAGGGTACAGGGAGTTATTTTGCACTTCTGAGCAGTGCAACTTGGAGAAGTGTAAATAACTTAGTGCCCTGTATTCCTCATGTGTAAAACAGGCATAATAAATTTCCATACCACATATTTCTTGTTACACAGTCAAGAAAAGAAAAGATCCCTAGAATGAGATCTGGAAAATAAGTGCTTACAAATATTAGCTATTACTTTCCAGAAGTCATATTATTCCTCTCTCTTAGAGGGCAGAAGGTGGAGCTGCACTCATCATCATGACAGGCTGTTATGGAGACTCATTTAGGAAACATCTTAATGGAGATGGCATTGTTAAGATTTCAGAGTAAAGTGGACTTGGACTTACTTCTGGATTTTCTGTCACATAGAACACTACTCTGAGCACATTTCTAGATTTCCTGAGATCCGTTTACTCATCTTTACAATGTATAATTAGAATGCTTTTTAAAGAGGATATTTTATGACAAGATAATATATGCAATATACTCAGATCAGTTTCTGGTTTATGACAAATATTCAATAAATTATTTCTATGTTTGTTACATTATTAGTGATATTACTTTTATCACTGCCAGTATCAAGATTATGTCATGGTTCTAATGGAAGGCTGTAATTACTATATTCATTATAAGATCCACAGTAAATATTTCCTACAGAGGCTAAGCGTGTATAAAAGAGGTTTATGGATTTTTAGGCCGATTCTTGGTTGTAGGGATTCCCCACAGCAGTCAGACATGCTAAAGACAATAAATTAGTAAAGAACACTTATTTCTTGACTGCTGGTACCTAGTAACTTTGAACTGCCTTTACCCCATCTCATTTATTGCCATTAATATGCTTTTTTATTTGGAAGTTAAATGGTTATTGATTATCTACTAAATGCTAGATGTGAGATATATAATGGTAAACAAGAGAAAGTCCCCAAGCTCAGAAAAAAAAAGCAAATAAATATACACCCTGTCAGTGATGCTAACTCTGGTAAAGAAAATGAAGCATGATCATTAGACAGATCATTTGTGGGAGGGGTATTTGAGTCAAAATAATCAGTAAAGTCATCTTAGATAAGGAGACAATAGAATAAACATGTAAATAAGGAGAAGTAACAAGTGATACAGATTAGGGGAGAAAGGATTCCAGGAAGAGAAATCGTAAGAGCTAAGGCACAGGAAATTGGTATGTTTAGGTGGTTCTAGAAGCCAGTGTTGGACCAGGTGTGTGAACAAACAAGAAAGTAAAAGGTGATGAGGTTGAAGCTGTTGTTAGGTATGCGAGGGTAGCCATAGCCCATAGGGACTTAAAGAGCATAATGGGGGCTTTAAATTTATTTTGAGGGAGATATAAATTCCTGGAAGTCTTCACATATAAAAGTCACATAATCTTACATCAGTTTTAAAAATATTATTGGCCAATAGAGACTATAATTTAAATAAGCAAAGTAAAGGCAGAAGGATCACTTTGGAAGCTGATGCTATCTTCTATGCCTATTGGATACCCAGTTTGTAAATATCACCCTAAGTGAATCAATTAAAAAAAAGAAACTCTTATTTTTATGGAGATTATATCTTCTTATTTTGAAAAATAAACCTCAAAACATTTTATCTCATTTTGCATGTAATGAAATTATATTATTATTCCATTTATTTCCTGAAAAAATTCCAAATATTGATTTTCTTTTTTAAAAAAATCACATGAAAACATCTATTTCATATTTGTTTTTTGCACCAAACTTAAAGTGTATTGTTTCTTACAAGTTATTTCAGAGCTTCATTGATCTCTTGTGGCATTTAACTCATTCTCTAGTGAACACATAAAATCATATACATTTCTACATTTTTCCTTCTTTCATAGTAACTAGTTAAAGCTGCCAGATCCTCAAGGGACATGGTGTTGTGTGAGATTTGATATACAGCCTACATCTTCTATAGATCTTATAATTTAATTTCATAAATTAATTGCATTATTTCATTGCTTTGTATTTGCTGCTGTTGGTAATCAGAAAATGAGGACAATAAGTTGAGATAGTGGGCTGGGAAAATGTAATAAATATCAACTAATTTTATAATGACCCAGTTGATTAGTAAATGATTTTATTTCATGGTGACTTGTCATTGCTCTAATGAAAATCTAAGCTACCTCCAAGCAAAGCAAGAGAGATATATTCGGGAGAAGGTACCATCTTTACAAATACATTCTATGGTTTATTGACATTTCAGTTGTTGTGAGAAGGTTTACAGCCAGCGACGCTGGATAAGTGATATATGATTTTTAAGGACATGAAATATTAGGGAAAACTCCTTTAATGTGTGAATTTTTCCTCCAATTCTTCAAAACTATTCTAAACCTAAATTCCAAAGGATTTATGCCCTCTCAGAACATATATCTGGAAGATCAAAAAGCAGTGTTGGTCCTCTATGGTCTTTATTTATATCCAATAAAGTTTACCTAAGTCAGAACTTAAAGGTCTTGGGTAAGCAGAAGGAAAATATTTGCCCAATTGGGAATGTTCTTGACAATAGGCTACTAATAGTCTGTTAAACATTCTATTTTACTGCTACAAAAATAGTTTGATACCTCATAACCAAGACACGAAAATAAATTGGCTTTGATATCTAAAATGTTTTTGCCATAGCCAAGAACAGACAAACACCATCAGATGCAAAGGATTGACAGTGTCCAATGAATTGCAGGAAATACAAAAACTGCAGAATGTTTAGGTTGTCTTATATGAGGTTGGTGCAGATCTTCTTTAGCATAATATTGAGGGCCTGACTTTTTAGGAAATAAAGTGGAGATATGTCTAAGGGGAAGCACACATGAATCTACTCTGTTAATAACCAAGTGATTAAAGAGGGGGGTACACATAATAAACATACCCTGATTATTGGGAACAATTCAGTTGGAAAGTTTTATCTTTACTACAATTTTTTTAAAGAGAAGAAAAAATAATACTGTGCGTTCCTCTGAAAATAATCTGCTATAAATGAGTAGTAGAGGAAATGGGAAAAATCATGAAGCAAATGCATTAGGAAAAAAATGCTTTTCTTGGTAGGTAGATGATTGATGAAAGGTAGATAGATAGATATACAAATACACAAATGTATAGAGATGGACAGCTAGTTATATAGGAAATTCTATGACCCAAATTCTCCTATGTTCTGGAGCTAGAAAGATAAGATATAGTTTCTGTCCGTAGAAATCTTACAAGTGAGTGAAGACACATAAACTTGTAATTATAGTAAAATATACTATCTTCATTACTAACTGCTGCACAATACATTAGGAAATACAGGGTAAGAGAGATTGTATATCAGATTTCACTTAAAATGCATGAGTTTCTGGAAACAAAATATTTAAAAGTAAGAACAAACAATAGGTATTTGAAAGAGACTATACGTGTTGAAAGAGACTCAGGTAAAGAATATTTTGAGCAGGGATCCCTGGGTGGCACAGCGGTTTGGCGCCTGCCTTTGGCCCAGGGCGCGATCCTGGAGACCCGGGATCGAATCCCACGTCGGGCTCCCGGTGCATGGAGCCTGCTTCTCCCTCTGCCTGTGTCTCTGCCTCTCTCTCTCTCGGTGTGACTATCATAAATAAATAAAGAAAAAGATATTAAAAAAAAATTCTTAAAAAAAAAAGAATATTTTGAGCAAATTAAATCTTCAAAAGCAGAAAACAATTCTGCATGGATTAGTAATATATAAACAATTTTAAGAATCCAACATTTAAAGAATACTGAGAGAGAGATAATGGAAATCAAAACAGAACATGCTAGGTGAAGAGGTCAGGGAATAAAGACTAAACCTGTGAAAACTTAGTGGAGATATAGAAACTTGGTGGAGATAAAAGAAAAAAACTGTAATCAGAGAAAATGCCAGAGTATAAAACCAGTGAAAATAACATAGTCATATCAAGAAAATAAAAAATAAAATAAACTAGACAAAAAGGAGAAAGTACATTTAATTTATAAATACATTATATATTAATAAAAATTAGTTAACATTTGATAAAAAGATTAGATTTTATCTGAAAATAACATTCCTAGAATTTCATAAAATTAAAGAAAATATATTTAAAAAACAATATCTAAACAAATGGGCAAAAGACTTGAACAGGTACTTCACAAATGAATATTTCTAAATAGTTCAGAAATGTATAAAATGCAAGTGAAATCATTAGTGATCAGAGAAAATAAAGAGCCCATAAATAGGCTTACATAGCCAATGATACAGTGAATTCACAGTAGGCAAAGTCACAGAGGCAATTCAAGGGAGAATGGAGAGACTTTCAATAAATTATACAGGAATAACTGGATATGTGATTACAAAAAAAATGATTCCTGATACATAGATTGCAAATTATATAAACACTAACTTAAAATAGACAAAAACAGAAATGTAAAACAAAAAAAACTATAAATTTTATAGAAAAATAAAACTTAGGAGAAAACTAGCATGTTTTGGGGGTTTGCAATGAATTTTTTGGTAAAAGTTTTATTTAGTTATTTATTTATTTTAGAAGAAAGAGAGAGAGAGACAATATGCTAAAGTTGGGGGAGGGGCAGAGAGAGAGGGAGAGAGAATCTCAAGCAGACTCTGTGCTGAGTGCAGAACCCAACTCAGGGCTCCATCTCCCTATGTTGAGATCATGACCTGAGCTGAAACCAAAAGTCAGGTGCTTAAATGACTGAGCCACTCAGGCACCCTAATGAATTCTTACATAAGACACAAAAACACAATTTATAAAAGCAAAAAGCTAAATTGGATTTTATCAAAATTAAAAATTTTGTTCTGTGAAAGATATGTTTAAAAATGGAAATAAAAGAAAAAAAAAAAGAAAAAAAGAAAAAAAAAAGAAAAAAAAAAAATGGAAATAAAAGCAATAGATTGGAGTTAATATTTGTAAAACACATTTATGATTAAGGACTTATACTCAGAATATCTATAAAGAATTCTTAAAATTCAATGATAAGGAAAAAATAGCCTGATTTTTTAAATAATAGACAAAAAAATCAAATAAGATACCTCACCAAAGAATATATGTAATAACAAATAACCGTATGGAAAGATATTCAACATCATTACTTATCAGGAAAATATAATTTTAAATAATACGAGATAACCAAGATATCAGTGAATATCTGATATAACAGATAACTCCTACGCTACGTATCCTAACAGATATGCTGTTGCTGGAATAGAAAATGATACAGCCACTTCGGAATACAGTTTGGGGGTTACTCATAAAGGTAAATATACACACATGACTCAGAAATTATATTCCTAGGTCTTTATCCAAATTTATAAAAACCTGTATATAAATATTTATAACAACTTTGTTCACTATTGACAAAACTCTAAAACATTCTAAATACATATCAGGTGAATAATAGACTGTAGTACATTCACTCAATGGATGCTCTATGGTAATAAAAATTTACATAACAGCACAAAAGAGTTGTAAGAATCCAGGTTGAAAAACCTACACTGTATATGGTTCCATTTATATGATATTCTGGAAAAGGTAAAACTATAAGGACAGGACAATGATCAGTAGTTTCCAGGGATGAATGCTAGGGGTAAGGGTGAAGAAGGAGGTAAACTCAATGGGGCAGCTCAAGTTCGTTTTTGGGTGATAGAACTAATCTGAATGGTCAGCACATTTTTAAAATGCATGAATATCTGAAAACAAATTATTTCCAGGATGGAAAAATGGCTTTGTGCAAAACCAAATGAGCAGAGATATACAAATTAAAACTGCTATTATAGTTCACCACGTTCACAATGGAATGGCTAAAATTAAATGTCCAAGCAAGCTAGCAAATAAATAAATGATAATATTACGTAATTGAAGATGTGGAGCACCTGAGTTTTTATGTATTAACCATGAGAAGATAAATCAGGACAACCACTTGGGAAAATGTTGACAGTATCCCTTAAACCAAAAGCATGTATATGCTATGACCCAGAAATTCTACTCATCTATAAACAACCCTACACATATACTTGTATATTTATCCGTATATTTGCATCTACCCATCTATCATGCAAGTACAATATTATTTGAAGTTGTATTATTCATAATCATCCCAAACTGGAAACTCCACAAAAGGTCAGCAACACTTGAAGAGATTCAAGCTTTTACATATATTCCTATGATGGAATATTAAACAGAAGTGAATTGAACAAACAGCACTTGTAGTCACTATCATAATTATAATGCTATGTCATGGAAACCAGATACAAAAGGTCCGCACTGTTTTATTCCATGTATATAAAAGAAAAAAGAAAAAAATTAATCGAGATGTCTATTAGTCTCCTATTGTTGCTGTAGAATATTATCTTAAATTTAGTGGCTTAAAGCACAAATATATTCTCTTACTGTTCTGGAGGTCAAAATTCTGATACGGGTCTCACTGAAGCTAACCTCAATGTGAGGGCATGGCTGCATGCTTCTGGAGCATCCAGGCAAGAGCCATTTCCTCACCATCCAAAGGAGTCCTACAGCCCTGGGCTTGGGGCTGCCTCTCCACCACTTCATCTTCAAAGTCAATAGTTGTTTTCAGTCTAGCTTCTGCTTCTGTTGTCACAGCTGGTTGACCCTGACTCTCCTGCCATCCACTTTCACTTTTAAGGATCCTTCTGATTATATGGGGCCACGTGGATAATCCAGAATGATCTCCTCATTTTAAAGTCGTTTTATTAGCAACCTTAATTCATTCTCAACTCTCTTTCCTCCTGGCTATGTAACATAACACATTCATAGGGACCAAGGATTAAGATCTGATCATCTTTGAGAGTCCATTATTCTCTCTCAGCAAGTGATAAAAAATTAGAGTATTGGTTACATGTTCATAGGAGGAGTGACCTGTAGCAGACCCTAAGGAGGCCTGTGGTGTTAGTAAAAGCCTGTATCTTGCTCAGGGTGTCTTTACAGAGTTTTATGTTCCCTTTGGGCAGTGATGGTGGCTTTAAGCACCACATTCATATATTTTTTCACAAATTTAAATGACATATTAAGCTTTGATGAAGCTTTGACGAAATAGTACATAAACACAAGAAAGGGGATATAGGAAGTGAATTGCACAGGTATCTATTTGTTTATTTGTTTGTTTATTATAAACAGCTGCTCCATGGCAGCAGTGTCTTTTAGTCTACACCCAGTTTCAGAACAGTAAATTTCTCATAGTATCTTTATATACTAGCATTTTTTATACTAGCATTTCTATTTTATTTATACTAAATAGTCCTTCTATACATTCAATGTTTCAATGTAATTTTAATGACCTTAAGTTTTTGAAGTATATTCATATTCTGTAACAGTATAGCTTTCATTAGATAAAATGTAATACTATTTTTCATAACTATCTTTTCTGATATAAACATTTTTTTAAGTTTATTATCACTCCTTTTATTTTTCTTTCCTAGAGACCTTCTACTTGCATCATACTTACTTACACCTCAGGCTCTGTTGGCTGGACCTATGAAAATAGGAATATACTAGAATTGTATATAGACATAGGATTATGTTGTACAGTTTAAATTTTAATATGACTATTTTAGGGTCTCTACAAAACACTATATTTTTGTTTATATTCCAATATATCAAGTGCATATTAGGCAGATTATTATTTAAAATAAACAAACTGATTGAAATGGCCAAATGCCTTTATTCAGAAAACTTATAAAAACTATAAACATTTCAACTTTTCTTGATGGGGACTCAACTCAAATGCACTCAACTAATTCACAATAGTTTCTACCCCACTATAGTAAATAATATGTCAGTCTGCAGTTATCAAGATATTTTTTGGTAACTTTTCCTGAAATTTTCCTCAAAATGGCGATTCACCCATAATGTCTCTGACTGCCGTATTATCAGAAGTTGCTTTCACCTCTCCTAAATCATAAAGTGATGTGCACAATTCTTATTAAGTCCACTGACTAGAAATCTTTAAGGGGTGATTGATGTGACCATTCTGATATGAAGTGGCTCCCAGCATTCCAACTACAAAGGTGATCACGGAAGATGATGGACCACTAAATTCTGTGGGAGAGAGAATTTTTCTATTAAGGTATGATAAATGACAGCAGCTTCTGTGTTCATTTACTTTTCATTTTGCTTTAACTTCTTCATTTTTTTAATTTAAGTTTTCTAATCCATCTTGAACTCAGAAGTAGCTTATCAAGTATCAGTTTAAAAAATAACCATCAAAATGTTTGCAGACACCAAACCTACCTATTTAAATAGAATGACAGAGCATTGTTTGATAATTTCATCAAATTTAACTCTGTAATTTCACTACAAAATTAGTAATGGTCTTGCTATATTTACCAGATTTTGTCTTGCAGTCACTTATTCAGTTCATTGTATAGCAGAGGACAGTTGTGGTGATTCTAGAACTCACACTTATCAGCCTTTGTCAGTACAGTATTAGCACTATGTGCAATCACAACAGAATTAGTCAAAACAGGATTTTGAAGTTGAATTTAATATAATTTTCATGTGCTTATAATAAATTGTATAGGCATGTAATGTGAACATATAGGTTTTGTGTGTGTGTTTTTGCCATTGTACAAGAAATCATTCCTTTTCTCGATATATGCAAACTTTAGTATAGCCACAAATATGTATTTCCATCTTTGCTGTATTTATGTAAGCATAAAAATGAATGACTGAATCCTACTAACCTAGCTATATAGATCTGCCAACATTTTAGAACCTGTCCTATTGATAATAATGAGAGTGGCATATTTTATTAGATCTAGAGTTCTGTGCTTTTTAAAAAATATCACTTATTTTGCCAATATTTATGTAAATGAATTGTAAAATATTCAGTGGCTGTTACATTTCTGTCCCTTTCTTTTCCAGTTACTGATCAGGAAGTTAGAATGAATTATTATTGCCAGCTTACTCAAAAAATTTGAATAATTTAAATATTATTTGCTTTCTTTCCCATGCCATAATTTGGCATTGAACTATGTTAACTACATGCAGTGTTAGCAAACTAGAGGTAAGGGAATTCAAAGCTAACTCATATTTTGGCTGGTGTATAAAAAACACTCTGTGAACTAGTCCACCTGTATTAGAATTCTAATGTTCTTTTAATCCTTTTTGATGACTACAGATTTGAATGGCTTCAAAATAAAGGACAATAACACAATAGGAATCATACAAAGATAATAATGGCTCATATTTATTGAGCTGATACTATGCAGCAGGCAATACATTGTGACTGTAACCCAGACCGTATCATTTAATCTTCATAAAATTCTTTTAAGATTTTATTTATTTATTCATGAAAGACACACAGAGGCAGAGACATAGGCAGAGGGAGAACTGGCTCCCTGCAGGGAACCAGATGCAGGACTTGATCCCAGGACCCCAGGATCACAACCCAAGCCAAAGGCAGACACTCAACCACAAAACCATCTATTACTAATGTGCTAACTATTACACATATAAGGGAATTAATTTGTAGATAGAATAAGTGACCTTCCAAGATAAGGCAGCTCATAAATGGAGAGATTTAAGACATGATACTTCCAGTCTCCAACACAATCATGTGTGGCTACATATTTGAGTTGTTTAAATACAATACACTTTTAAAAAGAAAGTAGTTTTGTTTAATTAGCTTTTGTTGAAGGAAGTTCAGTAAGTCTATGTTTAATATATTTTAACTGAAGGAATTTCCTAACTCCAGTGACCCTACAACATTGCTCAGAGTAAGGCTTTGTTCATTCAATGGTCCTGCTTTCCAAAATAGTAGGGTATGTTCCCACTTCTCCAGTTCCATAGACTATTATATCTAAAATAAGTATTCATCTCCCATTGCCTATTTTCCTTCAATTGTCACTCAATGAAGTTGGTAGTCACACTTAATTTACACAACTATTGTATTGGATTTAAAAATATTTATTTAGATATAGTTAGGGATTATATTATGCATATGTTCTAAATATATTTTATCAATTTAGTCATGGCAATTAGTTCAAGATAATATATTTTAGAGGAAATGTAAGCAGAAACAACAGTGAATACATAAATATAAATACACCAAATACCATTTAAACATCTAATGTGGCATTGAACAAAATAAAGCATTTTATATCTTTGAAAAAGTGAACTACATGCTTTTTAAATGCAGTATGATGTTAATATTAGCAAATAATTAGTGATATTAACAAAATTAAGTGCTTTTATAGTCATAGCAAGATTGTTCATCAATTCTGTCCTTAATATTGCCTCTTAGAAGTAATGTGTTCACTATTAATATGGGTGTTCTTAAGTTTGTTATTTCATAGAACTAAAATTGTCTTTTCTTGACAACACAACAAATTTCTATCTCAATTGGAAATTCAGTGCCATGCATAAGCAAAACAATAGCAACATTTATATCCAAGGTAATAAAGAGGGTATGCTTGTGTACCATGACTACTCATATTAATATTTTTTTTACTCATAGTAATATTGATTTGAGTTTTCCAGCCAAAGTAATAACACGTACATACATACACGCAAATGGTCATGAATACCAAAATGCTATTGCTATTGTCGATAGCACCTTTCTCCTCCTGAGAATCCTAGCCAGTAAGTAAAATAAAAAAATAAATAGTGTTCAGTTATATGGCTGCAAAAATAAATAATAAAATCTGTATGCCATATACATCACCAATGGGTAAAAATACAAATGGTAAGAAAATTCTACAAGTAGGAGCAAAGTGCAAGGATAAACAACTCAATAAAGCAGAATAGTGAGTAAAAAATCCTAAATTCTCAAGCATGTGGACATTTATTTTAGGAAAAAAGACTTAATCTTCTTTATATCATTATGAAAAAAAAAAAAAGAAGAAGAAGAAGAAGAACTTGACTCTTATCTCACTCTACTCCTGAAAATCCATCCAAAGCAATTGTAGATTTGAATGTTGATGATAAAATTATAAAGCTTCTAGAAGAAAACATAGGAGAATGGTTTCAAGGCTTGATATTTGAAAAAATAAATTTTTGATATTTGAAAATTAAAAATAAACACAAAAGGAGCTAATTTCAAGGTAAAATATTTAAGTTGAACTTCACTAAAATTATATACATTTGTTCATCAAAACACCCCTTTGTAAGAATAAAAAGAAAGCTACATAGTAGTAGTAGGTACATGCCAGATGACTACCAAAGATATATACCAAAGAAAGACACTAAGCCAAAATAATCTAACTTCTGCAAGAAAATCATATTGAAGATAGAATTTTTAAAGTCTTTTACAAAATTGGATACCCAGCTGCTCAATAAAATCGTAATAGCTATTCAACCTCAATAATGGTAAAAAAAAATACAAGGAAAATCACGGTATGATGTCATTTCATCTCTTTTGTATACACAAAATTGAAAACAAAACTAAACTAAATATTAAGGCTGAATAAGGGTTGAAATATCTGTGGAGCAGTAAGAATTCTCATGACTCCTGATGTAAGTCAATTATTAAAAACACTTCGGAAAAATCTTTAACATTGTCTATTTAATTGGAACATACACATTCCCTTATATAAAGATAGATATAGAGATGGAGATATATCATATAGTATTATATAAATACAGATGACATAGATATATGCAAATAACAAAAATGAGTACATATATGCACCAATAGATGTGTGCGCAAATATAGCTAACACCACTCTTTATAATAGCCCATTTAGAAAAGAAAACTAATGTTCTTCAACAACAGAATGAATTAAAGTATTAATATATGTTATAATAGTGCTGCCTAACAGAACTGTTGTGAAATATAGAACATCTCCATCATAGCAGTGTGTTCATTGTACAGTGCTACATAGGAAAGAAGCAGAATTAATCTGTGCTACACACAACCACATAGATAAATTTCACAAATATAAAGTTGATTGAGAGAAATCAGTCACCAAAGAATGAGTACTGTACTGATTCATTTACATAAATTACAGACTACCTCATCTGTAATGCTAAAAATCACAATTTTTATTTTTCCTTTTGTCAACTGAGGAGAAATTAATGAATGAAAAAGTATGAAAGGTAGATTCTGAAATATGATTAATATTTATTTCTTAACCTGGGAAGTAAGTACATTCGTATATTCATTTTGTGACAGTTCATAAACTCTTCACTAATTTGTTCACATTAAGCCAGAAATGGCATTTCAAATGATCAGGAAAAAATAGAAAAATAGAAAATGCATGTGCACAAAGTTTTTTGCACAAAAAATAGAAAAATAGGAAAAAATAGAAAAGAAGCTTGAGAAGATCAAAATAACTAGAAAACAAAGCCAAAAATTAAGTTTAATATCAATTTTCTTTTAAAGGGTGTCGATTTCTACCTTCTACCAAAGGAAATGAACTTTGAATTTTCAATATATTATATATAATTATATAAATGCAAATTAATAGATGTTTAACTCAAGCATATGAAAAATGCTCCTTTTTTGCATAGAATATAAGCCACTTGCTAAATTAAATCAATTTGATAGCATGAATTATTACAGGATAAACTAAATGTGTATAAATTTGAACTTTCATGTTCATATCTGTACAGGGAAATCATTTTATTAAATAATTTTACTGAAATTGCACTCCTTGCATCACAAAGGGATTCTTTCTCACTTACAGAAAAATAGAACTGATGTAATGGGCTCTCTGAGTTATCCACATGGTTTCACGGTTTCACTGATGCAGAAACAAGATCTGCTTAATATAAATAGACATTTAAATGCTACCTAAGCAGGTATGTATAATTGAGAAAACACCACAGTGTTTATTATCAAATATCATTAAGACTTCCACTACCAGTTTCTTGAAATCCTTTTTTGTCAATAGATTAAATAGATGAAAAAAAAAAACATGAATTTCTTAGGGAGAGTACATTTGAATTTTAGAAAACAGTCCACCTTTTTTCTGAATTATTTCTTTCTAAAGTCAGGGAAACTTTCTGTGACATCTAACACAGAAACCCAATATATTAAAAAACATTTCAAAGCTTAAAAAGTGCTGTTCTATATGAAAAAGCAGAAGGCAGAGGCTACAGTATATTTCTTTGTTCCTTTAATTTCCCAATACCCCTTAGCAGAAGCCCTTAGAACACCTTCAAGTAACCACTACAGGTAGTCAGGAAACAGTCTGAGAATCAAATAACAGATTTACTTGATGCTTTGGGTTATTGAAATAAAATCCATGAGATAGACAGGTGAAGCATTTTATTCAGTTCCACATATTTGGTCAGTAGTAAAATGAAGAGAGAATTTCCTCACCTTGAGAAAATGTTTATTTGAAATCCCCAGTAATATTCTTTCCACTTGGTCTTATGTCTCAGTAGTCTAGAGTTACATTTACAATGAAAGCAAGTATGTTGACTTGTTAAGATAAATTTCTTTGCACATAACTATATCTTTTATTTCCTACTCAATTTCTTTTGTGACCAGAATCCTGGGGTTGAGAAGAGGTATAGAAATGTGTTCAAGAGTTTCTTATTAGTTCTTCTGGCTTCTTGGTAAAACTTATGTTTTTGTCAAAACAATTCATAAAGAAATTTTGTTCCAGATCACATATAATGTAAAAGCACATGATGTTCCTAATGAAAGGAGTGGTGCATTTTCATCTCCTCTAATTGTTTTTCTTATGAATTAATTTTGATTTTTTTTCTTATTTAAAAGGAAAACAGTTTGATTATCTCCCTGAGTGACTTCATCCTTTAGATCCCTAGTTGGGGGTACAGGATACAAAATGAGATTATAAGAATTCCATAGGCATTATCTGATAGATATGTGAATTGATGACCATTAAGCATATTATAAGACACCGCCCGCAAGAATCTAACAACACATAAATGTACCTATCTGCCCCATTAAGGATAATAAATGTAAGGGCAATATGAAAGATCAGATAAAAAGAGGAACTGAACAGCAGATCATAAGAGATGTCTAGGAATTGGGTTAAAATCCTTAGAAGAATATGCTATAGCTATTTGATTAAGTGAGATGCTATGAACATAAGATGTATGAAATGAAATGAAATGACAAGGGAGCTCATCCTGGCATTTTACTTTGAAAACATCATGATCCATCTACAATGACAAGAATTTACTAAATTACCCCGTACAAGCATAACACAAAGGTATGTTGCCATAGCTATTACTGAGGAATCAGTTAAGACTTGTCAAAACATATGGAAAAAAAAAAAATCTCGAAAGAAAAGGTTAGATTGTTTCATCACCTTTATGTGTCACACACCTACATAATACAGAGGGCCAAGGAATCTACCCTATTTCTGCTATAAATTAGAGACAGATAACTGATCCGTGTTGTTTCTGACAACTATTTGATAGTCTATTCTTTTACAGGCTTTGAACATCTTCTGAGAAAATTGCTATGACACTCTATTCTCCTTGGCTACTATGTCTGTACATGTAAGATTTACATTGGTTCATGACATGTGGTTATTATGTACAACAGATATTTGGGGTCTTGCAGGAGTCAAGGTTGTGGAGCTAAAGGAGAGGAGATGGAGGCAAGGGAGTGGATGACACTCTCAGGAGAGTTTCAGCATCTGAATCTTTGCATCACACAGGAAAAACCACCAGACTATTCTCACTGGAAAAGGTGCTCTTAAAAGTAGACAGAATAACATGTTTCATGAATACTAGTCATAACTCACAATCACTGGGCTCATGACAACACAAGCACAAATTCTTATGACTACACAGAATGGATATCACCTCCCAAGACTGAACGGTTTGGTCATCACAGAGTGGCTAGTTTTCCAGCAAAAATTCCAAAGTATATCTGATGACACAGTGCTGTTCTCAAAAACAACAGCCAGTTGCATGCAATGTTGCAGGTTGACCACACTGGAACTTTGTGATTTCAAGAGTGAACACTGGAATCAATATTACTCATTGGATTTGGTTGGGCCATTCATGTTCCTTGGGCCTCTGAGAGTGTCAGGAAATACCTGCTTACATGCCAGTTAAGTCTGCTTGAGGATCAGAGTTAGAAGCAGGAAAAGGGAGAACAAATCAAAGATTGCCATGATGGGAGAAAGGAGTCTCCAAAGAAGGCAGATGATCTCTAGAAGCCGAAAAGGCAAGAAGGTGTGGATTCTCTTGAAAGTATTCCGGAGGGGAAAAGCCCTGCCAACATTTTGCTTTTAGCCCGATGAGATCTATGTACTTCTGATCTCCTGGAACTGAGAGATAAAAAACTCAGTGTTAAGCCACTAAGCATGTGGTGCCTCTTTACAGCATCAATGGTTCGCTTGTGGTGTTTTCAGGATCATAACTGGTTACTGTTCTCCCAGCAACCTATGAGCTCCTCTTTCATATATATTATGACTGCCAGCAATGATAACCAAAAGTTGTTTGTTTGTTTGTTTTCAGTCTTATATGGAGTCCTGAGCTTTAGTTTTTATCATCTAATAGCTAACAATGCATCAAGTGTGTTAACATTTCTGTGGCATAAAGCAAATTCAAGAGATAGGTAAAACCAAACCAAAGCTCAGGCTTACATTCTTTTCTCAACTTGTAACTTTACTGAATTATATACTGGAATTGAAAATGCCAACCATTCAGGTGACATCCTACCCTGGTGGACAGTTAACTGAGCCCACCTCTTCCTAAATCTGAATGGAACCATCATGGAGTCTATCAGTGCAAATTCTCCAAGAAGTATGCCAAGGAAGGCTTTTGAAAACTAGCAAGAGTTTTATTAGAAAAAATGCCTCTGAGAGCAAATGGAGTAGGAGCAGGAAAAGGCTGGGTCAGTCATCAGGTCTTATATAAAGTCTGACCCAGTGAAGTAGAGAAAGAAAGAAGTTTGGGTAAAGATGTCAGTACGGCCTTAGCGTAAGCAAGGCTACTGAGGATTTCTTGAACTAAAGGTCTGTGACTCCCAGTAATGAATTCATCTTTGGACTAAATTTTCTGTTGCTCTCACCGTGGCTTCACAGAAATGCAGTGTCAGATTTCCAAGTACAGCATCCTGGGCCTTTGGTCAATTATGGTCACTGTATTTGGACGGATGTGAGATGAATGGCTTCATGGCCTGCCACATGGGGCAATACCAGGAAACAACCCAGTTCTTCCGAGGTGGTTATCCAATGCTCAACTGAAGCACTATAAATATTTAGCATGCTGCCAATAATCAATTTAACCCATTTTCTTCCATAGGAAGCACATTAGAAAAAATGAAAAGTTTTAGTAATGTATTGGACTTGAAGCCAGAAATCCTAACTTTTAGAACAAATTTATTGATCTTCTTGAACTATAGACTCCATTGTGCGATTTTTTTTTTTTTACTCTCAGTTAATTTATATCATATTTTCTATTAGGCATTTCTTTATTTAAAAAGTTAATCAACACATTTCTGTTGAGTTAAATATACAAACACATATATGTTTCTATTTCTATGCTAATATTCAGTGACATTTTCAGGAAAGTCTAGTGTTCCAGTCATCTATCTATCTATCTATCTATCTATCTATCTATCATCTCTCTATCATCTACCCAGCTCAATTATATATTCTTCAAGAGAGATACCATTACAGTATTTTTTTTCTGAATACTACAGATAGAAGGAAACTTAATATTCTAAATAATTATAGAAAACAGATCCTTTACTATATAGAACAAACTTAGGGTTGCTGGAAGGGAGGTGGGCGAGGGGATGGGTTACATGGGTGATGGGTAATAAGATGAGCACTTGTTATGATGAGCACTGGGTGTTGTATGGAAGTGCTGAATCACTGTATTATACACCTGAAACTAATACTACACTGTATGTCAAGTAACTGGAGTTTAAATAAAAACTTGGGAAGTGTAAATAAATAAATAAATAAATAAATAAATAAATAAATAATAAATAAACAGTCCTATACGCCTTACTACTAAAACTCAGTGATAAAAAATATCACTTACATTATATCTGGTTTTTAAGAAGTATATGGACTTATTCAACAGATGATTATTTTTTCAGTTCATAAGGGAAACTAAAAAAGAAACAAAATCACCATTATTTTCACAACTTGGCAAATTACAAAAAAAAAAACAGTTTACTTTATCATAAAGGTAATTTAGGACAGACGATCTTTACATATGGATGCTATAAATTAGCACTAACAATCCTGGTAAATTTTAGATAATGTGTTCAAAATATTTTCCATAAGACATATTCACTTTGCCTCTCATCCTTCCACCTGTTCAAACAAGATTAGCACCTGCTAGCAAAAATAAAAACAAACAGTTCAGAAAGAATCAGACATCACTGAATTTATTAAGACAGAGTTGTTTCAGCTGAGTATGTCATCATCTGTTCCAAAGTCTACACTTAAGGGGTTTAAATATATTTCTTAAAAGAGACCAGAGAACTTCCTGTTTTATACAATTTGGATTTGAAATATTGCAGTATAAATAAATAACCAGGTAATTTCACATGTAAGGTAGTAGTTTATTGAATACTGCAGTTAAATATTAAATTTAACTGGTTGCTTATCTACAATTCTGAATATATAAAATAAACATCCATTTGGGATATAAGCCATTAACATATAATGGACAGTATTTATGTTTTTTTTTTCCCTGTTAATTTTTCTTCACTCAATTACTTCAGCATACTCACATATAAGTTAGAGTCTATCCATGTGAAAAATTACAACTGGTAAATTCATGTTCATCACTGATTAAATATTTCAACAAATTGTTGTGTTTATACTCTGTGTGAGAGTTGTTCTAGACTCTGGGGAATAAAGCAATGAATAGAAAATGAATTTCCTACTACCAATCACAAAAGCTTGTAAAATGCATACTAGGTTAAAAATATGCTATAATGTATAGAGAGAGCCTATGTGAAAGGAAATCTCAGAAAGAACTCATTCAAGTGAGGAAGTGATAGCCTTGCTGGTTTCTTCCTCAGTGAATGTTGAGAGGGAGAGGAAGACAGAGACAGAGACAATGAAAAAGGAAATATCTACCCAAGATAGAAGCCATGCTCATCTTAGAACCTCTTATAACCTAATTCTGGAAATGGCATTGTATTACTTTTGCTATATTCTCTTCTTTAGACTAGAGTCAGGGAGACTGCAATTGGGAAGAAGGAAATTATGGACCATTTGGGGAGCATCAAATAATTGTGGATAAATGTCTGAAACCACTACTATCCCTTCACTCTGCATCACTTTTGAGTGGATTTCAGCAAATGAATGTGACTACAGGCAATTTGTTTTTCCTCTTTTTTGTTTGTTTGATTTTTTTTATTTTGTTGAGCTATCACTGATCTATTACATTGTCTAAATTTAAGGTGTTTATTTGCTACATGTATATATTGCAATATATTATCACCATAGAGTTAGTGACCATTTTCATTACTTCACATAACATCTCTTTTTCTGTGGTGAGAATACTTAAGATCCAGTTTGGTTATTTAACACCTTATTCTTGTTATCTCACAGACCATTATGTGTCACTTGCTTCCTTCTGCCAGAGTCTACATCATCATCATCGGGCAACCCTCTCTTCCCTCACATTATTATAGTGTGTCTCTCTTACTTCCTTTTTAGGCTTGGGGAAGAGATGGCTCCCTCTTACTCTTCTTCGCTATTGTACTATCAAATGCACTAGAAATGAACCAAGAAGGGTAATGTATTCTGGTTAGTAATGGTATTACACTAAGAAGGGAATTTCACTATTAGTATTATATATTATATAATCATATATGTAACTATTCATGAAAGAATGGTAAGGAACTAAAAGTGATTTTACAATATTCTTTGTTTTTCTTAAACTCTGCCTACATCTATGTGAATTGTCCTTTGGCAAAATTCTTTTCTCATGGCATCGGGTACAGCAGCTGCTTTCTACAGGGTTTCTAACTGATGTAGTAATTAAGAAGATATCAGACATTAGACTCGGATGAACCAGATTCTAATCTAAGCTTTATGCTACTTAATAGTTGTGTGACACGGGAAGGCTAATTAATTCTCCAACGCCTCAATTTCATCATCTATCATATCTATTAAGAGCTTACAACATGCCAGGCACTCCTCAGGCACTGAAAGAGTTACAAATCAATTCATGTAACCCATTATATTGATTGATTATTGCTCATCTTTGATAGGTATTAGCTACCAATGAATTGACCTGAGTTCACACAGCTAGGATGATGTGGGACAGCATTTGAATTGGATTCCTCCTGGCTTGAGAGCCTGTGCCTTTGTCCATTGCACTGCACCATAGTGCCTACTTCAATGTTTAATGTGAGAAGTCATTAAGTTCACAAAAGTAAAATGCTTAGACTTGAAAAGGCCAGCCCTCAATAAATGTCAATTCTCCTAATCATAATTTATAATTTCTTTTTCCTAGGAAACAGTTTAGCCATATATCAAAGCTAATACATTTATTTTAATAAGAAATTTTCTCCTGACTAGAAATAAAAGTTACTATTTAGGGGCAGGGAGTGTAACAAATAGTTTGATTTAAAAATTCCATCTACCAGATAGTCAGTAAAAATTTCCTCCATAAATGTGAGTTGTGTTCACCATAAAACTTACTTAAGATGATTCACAAGAAGGCATAAGAGAATCACATACAGTGCATAGCTGTTTTTAATAATATCAAAGCACTATAAGCAGAGTAAAACTATTTTTATAAAAAAATAACTTTTTGAAATTCATACCCTATACTCTAAAATACCTATAATTTGACTTTAGCCTGGTTTAAAGACTACTTGAACACTACATGATTTAAAATAAGCTAGGTGGAACCTGGAAGTTACTTTTAAAAAACCTTATTTCATATGTAAATGTAACACATAAATGTATATAATTTGAACAAATACAATCTTTCAAGTAACCCCTCTATACTTTATTTTTTTAATTTTTTTAAAAGATTTTATTTATTTATTTATTTATTTATTTATTTATTTATTTATGAGAGACACAGAGAGAAAGAGAGGCAGAGACACAAGCCGAGGGAGAAGCAGGCTCCATGCAGGGAGCCCAACATGGGACTGGATCCCAGGACCCCAGGATCACACCCTGGGCTGAAGTCGGCACTAAACTGCTGAGCCACCCGGGCTGCCCTAACCCTCTATACTTTAAAAAAAAATAATTAGAAATAAAGTAAACTTTTCTTCCAAAATATAAAATTTTATTAGTGTGGTCTTTGTCTCAATGGAATTTAGAAAGAAGTGATGGTTTCCAGCTTATAGGGATCATTAAGAATTTGGACCAACTCTCTTAATAGTAATGATACAGGAGAGCTTGGTTCTTGACTCACAGAGTCGAAGAATGAATCACTTGAACACAGGAGAGTGAGTAAAGCGATAGAAGTTTATTAAGCAAAGATGTAGAGAAAGCTCTCAGAAGTGAGAGGCATCCCAACAAGGTTGCCACTCTGGGCTTGTAGGGTCAGTCTTTTATTAAGAACCTAATCAGGGAAACAAAATCCCTTTAACATTATCTATTGACATCACCATTGAGTAAGGACTACTGATAACATCTTTAATGGCTCACTTCTTTGGGGTTTGGTTATTCTTTGTTGGTCACAAGTAGCTGTTACAGCAAGACACCCTTCTCACCCACACCTTAGGTTAGGGCAGGGTGGTCTGGCTTGTTCCTTTATCTCTGGTTTTCTTACATATCAGCATTTTGGGGATTTTTGTGAGCCTGCTTCTGTGACCCCCTACCTAGGCCTGCCTAGCCTCATTTGGCCCTAATTCAGCAAAAAACAAACAAACACACCAACAAACAAAAAACTTGGCTCTTGAGAAGGCTCCCTAAACTTCTAATTATGGGAATCAATAGGCTCTAAGGTTTCCCTAAAGTTTGGTCAGGCTTCTTCTGACTCTGGGTCCTTGACCACACTATTCTGAGAGCTGTTACTTAGAAAACTTACCATCTTTTTTCTACTGCTTTGTGATGTAAATTTATTTAAAAGCCTTTTGCCACTTTTATAACCCAGCAAATCTTTCTCAAGGACCTGGGAACCACCCCTTGCATGACCTCTTAAAGGAAAATTGAGTCTTTGTCTCTTAATCTCCATAGGGGACTGGAAGCCTAAATCCTGTTGAGTTAGGGACAACAGGGCTAGGCAATGGGGTGTTCAGTTGCATGGCCAGTAGGGTAAGAAGCCATTTTTTGTTTGTGTTCCATGCAAATCATTGGAAGTCCTCACTGAGGAAGAATCCTGTGTATGGTATTTCTCCTTCTTCCTTAGGTTTGCTTTCTGCAGGTTTAGTTATCCTCTTCCACCACCATTTGGAGGCTGGTGATTCTCCTTCTGACCTCCGTGGGTTCCTGGTAGCCTCATGCTGCATCACAATGTCGGCGCTGTTCACCTCACTTCATCTCATCTCAGGCATTTTATCATCTTGCATCATCACAGAAACAAAAGTGAATACAGTACAAAGGATATTTTGTGTGAGAGAGGAAGAGACCACATTCACGTATGTTACCGTGTAGGGTTATGATTCTCCTTTTTTCATTGTTAATGTTGTTTATCTTTTACTGTGCCTCATTTATAAATTAAACTTATACATACAGATATGTATAAATAGGGAAGAAACATAAGGAAAAACGTATAATGGGGGAAACAGAGATAGATATGTATAAACAGGGAAAACAACAACAACAACAACAAGAAACATTAGGGTGATACTATCTATGATTTCAGGCCTCTGGTAAGGGCCTTAGAATGTGCCCCTTGAGGATAAGGGGAGGGACTACTGTATTTAAAAATGTGGAAATAGGGGCACCTGGGTGGCTCAGTCCATTAAATGTCTGCCTGTGGCTCGGGTCATGATCTCAGGGTCCTGGGTGAGCCCCACGTTGGGTTCCCTGCTCAGGGGGGGAGTCTGCTTCTCCCTCTGTCTCTGCCTGCCGCTCTCCCTGCTTGTGCTCTCTCTCTCTCTCTCTCTCTCTTTTTCTGTGTCAAGTAAATAAATAAATATATGTATTTTTTAACGTTGACATACTTACATAAATGACTAAAATTGCTAAGATTATGAAATCATAAGTAAAAGGGTCTCGGAATGTTAAAATTAGGGAGGATCTTTAAGTGCTATTTTTAAAATAATCTCCTATAATTGAGGAAATAATTTAATTTGTATGATTTCTCCTGGTCAAGAGTATGTCTACATGTATATTTTCAGGCCCTAGAGAAGTACCTTTGGTCCTCCAGGCATTGTAGCTAGTAAGCAAACTAATATACACTAAGTTTCTTCCTCTGTAATTTCCATCCATTGGTCCTTGTTTTAAACCTTCAAATTATGCATATCAAATGAATTCTTTTTCCAAATAATGTTTTAAAAAGCACTTGGAATATATTGTCTCCCTACCTCATGCTGCCTACCTCATCAATGTTTCTATTTTCCCCATTCTTTCCCCCAAAGAGATTGTTCTTCCTCAAAGGTGATATTCATAGAGTTCTTTACATGTCTCTTATAATATCATTATTTAAGTTATCTTATCAAGACTGTCCTAAATAGAATGTCCTAAAATCCCCCATTATCACTTTCAAAATGCAGTAGTCAAAAACTAAGTGTCACACTCAGATATTATATAAACAGGAATATCTGAACAGAAATAACATGTACTCAACTGAGTTCTGTTTTCAGGCTGAGCTTGAATGATTAGCTTTTTTGAAAGCCGCATCACAGGCTAACTCACACTGAATTTATTGTGCTGTGAATCATTTAAACATTTTTGTCACATGCTGATGTTAACTCAGTACTTACATCATTTGCAATTTGGATCTAAGTATGGCATCTTCTATGTGCATATCTCTACTATATTTCATTTGTTCAACTCAGCCCATCGTTACAGGTTATAAAGATCATTTCTGGATTGTAATTGTTCTGCAGTGCATTCACTAACCCTTCAAGCTTCCAGTGACCCACAAATTTAATGAACATATAAGCTTCCTATCTGTATGCTCATTCAAGTTGTTGATTAAAATGTTGAACAGGACACCACTGGAGATACAGTTCTGAGGCCTCTATTCAAAATCATATTAGTCTTATAATCTTTTTTGGTATTTTTATTTTTTAATGTTTTACTAATGTACCTCATTAATGATCCTTGCATTTAGACTATGTCATAAAATGCATGCCATGGCATATTGGCAATAAACAGCAAGAATATTTTATTAAAAGGATTAAAATTGATTACCTGTTACTTGTTTCTTACATGGCATACACAGAGGAACTAAAAGCAAAATAGAGGGGTGCCTCAGTGGCTCAGTCAGTTGAGTGTCCGACTCTTGGTTTCCACTCAGGTCATGACCTAATGGGTTATGAGATTGAGCCCCGTGTCAAGATCTGCACTCAGCAGGGTGTGTGCTTGAAGATTCTCTCCCTCTCTTCCTTCCCCACACTCTCCTTCTCTCTCTCAAATAAATAAATAAATATTTTTTTAAAATAATAAAATAAAAGCAAAGCATGTAGAAAGAGTAAATGCTGAAGTTCTAATAAAGTATGTGTCTGTGGTTCACTCTAACCTGGGCTCGATGCCAAACCCGGATTTATGTCTATGGCTATATATATATATAATATATATATTATATATTTTATATATATATATGCATTTGAGGAAATGATTGTATTTACATATATAAATTTTTCATAAAGTTCACAAGGTTGACTCTGACCCTTCCTAAAATGTTTAAGTGTTTCTTAAATCTTTAAAATAAATATAGCCTCCCAACTTCATTATATTGAGGATGGAGAAATTCTAATATTGATCAAAAGCCTCAGACAAGCAAGAGTGACCAGGTAAAGTGAAGAGCAAAGTAGAAATGTATATTAGAAAATAATCTTAACTCATTATATAGTTCACTTTAGATACTGTTGAAATGGATATTGTGTTCTTTCTTCCCCACCATAATGCATTTGGAACTTCTGCAAGCCTGTATTAATGTCTTTGTCACTTTGGGACTTTGGACTATACTTGAGCTTTGTTCTTTCATCTTTAAAAGTGGGATATTGTTCTGTGAGAGTATGCACACACAGGCATACGTATGTGATGTTAATATATATGTTTATTTAATAAACATTCGCCTTATGAAGAGTTGTGGGCATAAAATAATAACATGTAACACAGTGACAGGCACACAGTCAACATTTTCCAATGAGTTTATGTTCTCAGGGTTAGGGTTAGGGTTAGGGTTAGGTGCTCTTACTATTTTGTCGTTGTAAGACTGTTTCATGTTGCCCTTCTTCCTTTCCTGTTACAAGCAAGAGGAAAGGGCCTGGAATATTCCTCCTCATTTTGACTATTGAATGTTTAGAAGGACTTATGAGGATACCAGGGTAAAGTAGGCATGGGCCAGCCTTCAGCTTCATAGAGTAAGGAACATAAATCTTGAAAAAGATTGAAAAATCTTGTCTAATTCTCAGTGCTCAGAGAACAGATAAAGATCAAGGATTAAATGGTGATTTTCTTTGCTGCTTTGAAACTGAGTAGGAGAACTATCTGGGACCATGCATTTGTCCCAGTTATTTCAGAATAAGTGTATTATGGAGCAGCCGTCTTCATAGCCAGGTCTTTACTGAGAGAAGCTGGCCTAGTACTGAATCATCTGAGATACTTAATCCTATGCTAAAAAGTTTTGATGTTTCAGTACACAAAGAGCCATAAAAAATTATTAAGATTGTATAAATCCTAAAAAAAAAAAAAAAAGTATAAATCCTCACCTTGTCTTCTGAACAAGTGATATTATCCTTCTAATATATGTATATTTCTACAATATGGTATAATCCCAAATCTATAGAACCTTATCTATTTCCAATTTTGTTAATTTTTTTTTTTTTTTTTATGTATTTACTCTCTGCTGCTCTTCAGGGAGAACAGATTTGAGGCCTGAATAAAAAAAATATGGAAACCCCTTCTAAAAGTCAGAACTTGAACAAAGGATAAATAAAATAAAAAATATATATATATATATATATATATATATATATAAATGATGATTTACATATAAACTTATCTGTATTCCTTATATGTTGAAGCTTAAATATCTGCTCAGTGCATATCCCTAGGTAATTTCTCTGTTTTTCCAATTTCAAATGAACAACAATTCAAGACAAATTAGTTTCCTCTTGTCTGAGTTGTTTCCTATGTGCCTATTGTTTTTACTTTTCATTCTTGAATACCAAGAGAATGTGAAATATTGTTATTTAAACAGCACTTTCAATATATTACTGGCAAAAACATCTCTTAAATGTAGTGAATGACTTAAGTTTACTATATATTATCTTGCCCTCTAAGAGTCACAATAAAGCATCCTCAAACATTAAGCTAAAATAATGGAAAGAAAACATATGACCATCTGCAGAGTTAAAATAAGAAAGTTATTCCTGTAGATTGGATGTGCTACATATTTTGCAATATTCACATCACTTACTGGGAATAAATGTGGAAATATTGGAAACTGCATGTAGAGTGTGCTTTGAATTATAGAATATCAGCTTAAAGTGATAGAAATGAAAGCCCTAGTTCATTTATTTATTCATGTAGTCAACTAAATATATTTGGCTCTTATAACATAGTTAATTGTTTCTATGTCTGCCTCTTTCCCCAAAGATTTTTCTTAATCTACCGTTCTTTTAAAGAAGGGAGGTGCCTCATTTAAACTCTCTTTCCAGAACATAAAATAGGGCATGGTATATAGAAGATGCTCAGTAAATATTAGGTGAACTAGTTAAATAAGTATGCAAAGTGAGTTTTTGAATACCTGAACTTTTGCATTCTACAGGAATGTTCTAAGTATCATAGTCACGTGAGATCTTATATTTAGAAATATAAGTTTAAAAGCACTACACAAATGTAAGATCATTGTTGTCATGAATATGGGTTCATTATTTCTTAAAAGATGCAGGTAGATGCTATATGTTTTCAAGAAGGTCAAGAACAAATCTTTGCAATATTTTCCCCCTGCTCTCTCATGGAACCAGTACAGTGGATTCTGAGACTTTCCTGCCTGCACTCTATCTATACCTAGGAAAAACCTAGTTTTCCTTCATTTCACATATTTTGCCCTCTTCCACCTCTGCTCTTTTACGTAAATTGTCCTTGACATTTGGAGCAAGCTAATCCCTGCATCTTTTTCATTTCACAGTCCTGTCTTCTCTAGGTACTGGGTTGGATTTTTACTTATTCAAAGAGCAGTTCCTCATTAACCCAGGCTCAAGAGCCTTCCCACTCCCTCAAGAGAGAACAATCAATTCTAATTTAGATGCATAGGAAACTCTGGCCAGTAGTGTTTTGGGAAACTACTGTTTTGTCTCTTATGATCTTAAGAAAACACTGAATTATATTGTATGCCCCAAATTTCAGGTCTGCCGTTTACATATATTTTGTTCATTTTGGTCCTCTTGAAGGATAAGGAAATATTAGTTCTCTTTCTCCTGCCCTAGCTATCATGTGAGTAGGCTGGAGGCTGACAGTACAGGGAAAGATGGTCTAAAGTCTGTTGGTTTTCTTAACGTGGAATATGTTTATGTCTGGGCCCTGGATACATTTCCTTAAAATGATAATGTTTCCTTTAAATGTAATGTATGTTTGTGATAATTGACAATATGATAAGGGAAAGTAGAAGTCCGGAAAACATGCTATATCAAGCCAGCATAGCACCAAGACCTCCTTATTCAATGCATAACAAAGCATAAAGGGAGAATTTACCTTAAAAATCATCACATTGGGGCAGCCCCGGTAGCCCAGAGGTTTAGCACCACCTTCAGCCCAGGGTGTGATCCTGGAGTTCCCAGGTCCAGTCCCACATTGGCTCCCTGCATGGAGCCTGCTTCTCCCTCTGCCTGTGTCTCTGCCTCTCTCTGTGTGTCTTTCATGAATAAATAAATAAAATCTTAAAAAAAAAAAAAAAAACATCATATTGAAGCTCTAGAAGAAGTCATCAAGGCTATTTCTGACTCAAGGACATTCTAAGTATTTTATTTACTTTTGCAGTTAAATATACCTGGTTCTAGATTTTATACGATAATGTGTCTGTCTGCTTGCTTCCTTGTTCCCATATGAACTACCATGCGATATTTTGGGTTACTTTTCTGCCTCAGTGAAATAAATAATGATAATTACACACAGATTAAAGAAGAAAGGGGAAATTAAGCAACTGAGGTTTCATCATGAAAGCCTTATACATACATACACACACACACATATATATATATATTTGTTAAATATGGATTGCTACCTTCCATCAGAAATATTAAAGTGACATAAAATACTATTGGTGACAATTCACATTTTTTTACTTAGTATGCAAAGCAACTGCATAAAACTGCTCTACTAGCTTTCAATTTGCTACAAAATTACTTCAATCAAAAGGAAGAGTGCCTTGATTTTAATTGACTTTATATTAAATCAAAAGTGCTATGTGATCCATAGTTCAGGTTACTAAAAATGAAGTTTGTTCAGATACACTAGTCAAGGCCATCTGATATTTTTATTTCTAGCTGCAAATGATAAAATTGATACTGATGTACTCTGTGCAGCTATTTCAGACTGGTAGCTCTGTTAAATAAAAAAAATATATATGACAAACTAGGCAAAAACAATGAAACAAAACAAATCCTCTGGTTCCCTTCATTATCTCATTAATACAATTTTCATTGAGCTTTCATTCACTAATTTTTGAAATAAGTCCTGAATTGAGATTAATATGAAACTACTTTTTTTTTTTTTTTTTTACACATTCCTTTCCATCTAGGCTTTCAGGTTCATTTTTAAAAATGGAAATAATGAAACTGTATGCCCTGCACAGAGAGAATAATCCCTCTGGGTATAAGCGTGCCAGATGGGAGTGCGTAATAGCTTCTATAAGCTAAGTAGCAAATCTGTATTGCCAGATCTTACATTATAGAATTCATATAACTACATTCTTGAAGAGTTGCTTTTCCTTATGTATAATAGTGAAACATGCATACGTGGCACTCTTATTGTCAGATTCTTCTGTCATGCTTTTGAATTGAGGGCTTTCTGTAATGTTAAAGAAACATAGCTCACCTCATATGAATTTTTCCTGAATCTTCTCAAGGGGAAAAAATGCAAATCAGTTGTTGGATGCTAAGGAATAATCTAATAATTTATAATAATCTAGCTCCTTCCAAACTATACTGGATGGATGTGAGAGTTTATACAAAGACAATGGGAGAAGAGAAGGAAAATAAATGCTTTTATGCAGGTTTATCCATTTTATTCTGAGGAAAAGGTACAAATATAGATTGGTTTATTAAGTGTTAGCAATATACTTTTAACAATTGTTTTGCAGATAAAATAGTAAATGATTTTCCAATAAAATCAGAATTTTTTTTACCTATATGTGCTAGTACATGATAAGATAATATATAGTCGACTCTTGAAAAACATGGATTTGAACTACATGGGTCCACTTATATGAGAATTTTTTGATAAATACAAAATGGTTCTGTAAATGTATTCTTTCTCTTATGATTTTCCTAATAACATTTCCTTATTTCTAGCTTATTATCATAAGAACACAGTATATAATACATATAAGTTACAGATTTTTGTGTTAACTGTTTATGTGACTTCTGGTCAACAGTAGGCTATTAGTTTAAACATGGATTTTCAATTGCAAGGGGAGGAGGTGTTGGCAATCCCCACATTGTTCAAGGGTCAACTGTATATATTTATCTCACTCATACACAAGTGTATGAACTTCCTATATAAATATAAATAATATGAATTTTGAAATATGCATAAAATAATCAATGACTCTTTTTCCTAAGATTATTTTCATAATATTTTATTTACTACATTGAAAGGTTAAAGAAGAAAATTTTGGGCGCCTGGTGGCTCAGCAGTTGACTGTCTGCTTTCAACTCATAGCATGATCCCTGAGCCCCAGGATCCAAGTGCCACATCGGGCTCCCTGCACGGAGCCTGCTTCTCCCTCTGCCTGTGTCTCTGCCTCTTTCTCTCTGTGTCTCTCTCTCATGAATAAATAAATAAAATCTTAAAAAAAATAATAAAAAATAAAAAAGAAGAAAATTTTAAACGTATTTCGTGACACAATGTAAAAGAGTTTCAGTAAAACTTAAAATTTAAGGATTTTCCTTTTTTTTTTTTGTAAACCAAGCATTTAAAAAATATTGTCTATCCACATAAAAATCCTCCACCAAAAGCCACCACAATACTTAATGATGCTGTATGTAAAAAGTTTAACTTAACAAGACAAAATATTACTAATTGCTGTGGAAATATTTGTCTACATAAAATGCCTTTGCTATGTATTTATTATCAGGGTCAGTATGGAAGCTCAACAATACGACTGAATAAAAAAATAAGGTACATGTGATTCATGGTAGTTTATTGGCAATGAGTTGAAAATTGCTTTGAAGCTAAATCCTAACATAGTTGGGAAAACTCTCCCAGAGATTCTTGAAAACTTATTCAGATGCCTCATGAGGTTAGGAGAACCACAACTTTGAACTGATATTGTATCTGATAGATTAATCATTTAAAAAGTAGAGAAAGAATGGGCTATTAAATAAATTGTGATTTAACAAGTAATGTCTATATTTAAAATGATAGACTCTCTCAAGTCATAAACAAAAACCCTAAGTCACGTACACTCTGAAAAATAAAGGTTATTTTTAGCCAAAAAAAGCAGTAATACATCCAAAAAGTCTAGAGAAGGATATCTTAAAGCAGAGAACAGAAGAAATTATTGGTTAAAAGACTGATAAATTTGAAAGTAATTCCTCCATATGTCAGCTTCTACTATTAAAGTCAATAAATTATAAGCTACTTAAAAATATAAAAATGGTTGAAGATAGAAACTCTTATCATCCATCTAACTTTAAATTATGCTTTCTTCACAGTGATACACCCTAGATTGTATTTAAGGGAACAATACAAGCTAAAATCACATTTCCTACCCTGAGTCTGGGCATGGCCATAGACCAGTGAAATGTAATTAAACCCAGATATTAAATGTGCCTGAACAAAGTCCTTAAGAGTAATTTTGAGAAATGAAATAAGGAATGGCTAATGAAAAAGAAATAATATTAATTTCAAGGATTGGTGCAACTTCAGCCCTTTTATAAACTGGTCATAATTTCAATTTTGGTATTATTAAAAAATAGTTTGGAGAGCTTCTTGACAAATCTCAAGAAAACGCTACACTATAGCCAACTACACATTTTTATCATTTATCCATCTTACTAGTTTTGTCGTATATAATTAGTTACTATATTTTTTGGAGTTGTGAAAAGTTGTTCTCCAAGATTGTATTTATTTATTCTCAAACTACCATATATATTCCCCCAAATAATACTAAAACAGACAAATGTGGTATGTTCTTACAATTAAAAACTCTCTAGTAATTGAATTAGCTGATTACATTTTTATGTATCTTTATCAATAGGCCTTAAATACTGTGCTGTAGGGAAAAAAATTTCCAAAGTTAGTTACAATTAAATATTCTACTTTTGAAGGGATGCTGAGCAGAAAACTGTCTTTGAGAAGGTAAGAAGCAAGAATACCATGGTAAACAACCCCAAATATCAGTGACATAGCATAGTACTTTTGGTCTTGTCACAGTTCTATGTATGTCAGCAGTGAGGAAAGGAATGGAGGCTCTCTGTTCCATACAGTCACTCAGAGATCAAGTCTCCTATGATCATCGGGTTCTGCAGCTTCTAAGGTCTCCTTCTCTATATTTGGCTTGCTAATGGTGGAAAGAGTGTGGAGAATTTTCATGGTGTTTTCAATAGGCCTTACCTTGAAATGGTGCTCACTTCTTCATGGAAGAGGCCGATTTCATGAAAACAGCTAAAGTCAGGGAGGACTGGGGAATATAATCGAACAGTGTAATCTGTAAGTAAGGACAAATAAACTGTAAAATTTATATATAAAACAATGCCATTTATGATTTCTGAATACATACATTTATAGTGTACATGTATTAGTTTTAGCTTCCTAGTACGGCTATGAGAAATTACCATGAAGTTAGTGGATTAACTCAACACAAATTTATTATCTAGTTTGAAATCTCATTGTCCTAAAATCAAGGTGTTGGCAGAGCTGCATTTCTTTCTGGAATTTGTAAGAAATTTTTTATTTTATTTTATTTTTTTCAGATCTTTTTTCCCTTTATAAGCCGGCTGCAGTATGGTATCTTTAAATGTCTCTCTGACTCTGATCCTTCTTTTTGCCTCACTATCCACTTTGAAGGACACTTGTGATTACATTGGACCCACCAGGAAAATCCAAGAATAGTCTTCCTATTATAAAGTAATCAGCTAATTTACAATTTTAATGCCATCTACAAACTTAATTCCCCTGGGCTAAGCAATATAACATATTCCAGGGTCCAGGAATTTGGGTGTGAATATCTTTGAACAACAATTATGCTAAAATTATTATATAATATGTATAAAATTATTGCCTAATTTAAAAAAAATTATTATATTGTCTCTCTCTGAATAGACACTCCCCTGCACACTGCCCCAAATACTTAGACTTTAATTGCAACCTATATTTATTAAAAATAGAATTATAGGGACCCCTGAGTGGCTCAATGGTTGAGCATCTGCCTTCAGCTCAGGCTATGACCTGGGGTCCTAGGATGGAGCCCCAAATCAGGTTCTCGTGGGAAGGCCTCTGTCTATGTCTCTGCCTCTCTCTCTGTATCTCTCATGAATAAGTAAATAAAATCTTTGAAAAAATTAAAATAGAACTATAAATAAAACATTACAAAGTTATTATTGGTTGATTCTGGTAATGTGTTCATGGTTTCATATTAGTCTTTGAAATTTGCCACATTTTAGTTATCTGAACTACAAAATGGATAACATGTAAATAAATATAAGAGGAATAAAATAATTATTGAGAAATATTTTAATTAAGAGGAAAATAAGTTATCTTTCTATGAAGTATTTTGTATCTCTGAATTTTAGTCTGAGGGGAGAAAAAACGGGAATTGAACAGGAGAAAAATAAAAGAATTATGAATTGTGTACCAAAGTCAATCATTAAGAAAAATATATTAAATATCAATACCATCATAGGGAATAGTTGACTTTCACTCAAATTAAAAAGATCGTAAGAATTCTACACACATAACCTGATGATAAAAGTAGCAAACATTTGACAGATTTTGGGCATTAAAATATAGGTGAGAAACTTCTACCTTAACTTTGAAATTTAAAGTTTCTCCTGAGGTCGAAGGAGGGGACTGTGCAGTGCCTGGGGAAAAAGAATTTCAATTACAATCTGCCAATTTTTTTCCATCTCCAGCAGGAGGCTTTTGATCCGAGGTTGCCACACATGATTTATGTTCTGGGAAGGGCAGATCTACAAATAGAAAAGCTCCATGTTAAACCTTGGCAAATGCCACTGAGAAGGTAGGAGGCCAGAGTAACAAGTGGAGTTGTTACTGTAAAGAAAGTATAAATTTATGTCTCTTTATGCCAACAAAAATGACCTTATTGCAAAAGATGGAGAAATGTACAGTGAGGAGGTGAAAATGAGGAGGAGTCAATGGTAAAATATCTTTCACTGTCTCCTGTATAAATTTTGAAATGACAATAGTCTTTTAAAAATTTAATGAATGTTTATATCTTGGAATGAAATAGTAATCAGGTAATTTTTCTTACATTTCTTATATTGTGGCATTTAGTCATTTTATAGTCACTACTTCGTGTCCAGAATAACTACAGTTTTAACCACCTCATTACCCAATTATGAAAGTAGCATTTATTTTTCTGTTGTTTTAAAAATTTCTTAAAGTTCTTTGTTTAAAAAGCTACTTGGATCCCTGGGTGGCGCAGCGGTTTGGCGCCTGCCTTTGGCCCAGGGCGGGATCCTGGAGACCCGGGATCGAATCCCACATCGGGCTCCCGGTGCATGGAGCCTGCTTCTCTCTCTGCCTGTCTCTGCCTCACTCTCTCTCTCTGTGGCTATCATAAAAAATAAATAAATAAATAAATAAATAAATAAATAAATAAATAATAAATAAAAATAAAAAGCTACTTATTTAGGTAAATTGTTTATGGTAATGCTGACTAGTTGTCAAGTGTTTAGTATTTCAAAATGCTCTCATGCTCTGTGAAGGTATATGTAATGACACTCTACAAATGACACTAACCATGGCAGTGAGATCTAGATTATGTTTTCATAATGATTTCCTAAAGTGGATGTAAGGGTTTTTCAGATTTCAATTGACATTACTCTCTTTAGCTCTGTACATTTTTAATGCTTTCAGTGCTTTTAAAAATGTAAAAGACTAAAAAAAAAAATGTAAAAGACTAAGCATAAGGTCAATTGGAGTAATCATTGTTTTCATAGTAATGCATGTCACAGTGCAACTTTTTAAACCCTTGTTTTGGGACTGTTTTATAAAAATAATATAGGTTTTAAAGAGTAAGATATTTATTTATTTATTTATTTATTTATTTATTTATTTACTTACTTACTTACTTACTTACTTATTTTTAGGACATTATCTTTTATGAGCAGGCAAAATACTTGAGATATTTTGGAACAAATATAAGCACCAAACTTGTAAAGACAAAAGGAAATACTGGGAGGCAAATGAGTTACTTTCAACTCATTCCACACTTACGTTTCCCTTTTATTTTGGATTTGATCTTACCCTCCACAATCTCAAAATTTACTAAAGAAAATTATACTTTAAACTCCCTTTCATAACAGACACTTTATTATCAACAAAGGAATTGTACCACATTATTCTGCTTTTGAGGAACTAGGAAAGGAGACATCAGACACACAAATAGGGTTTGTTATTTATCTAAAGATAAAGAGTGTCAGAGGCCATTAACATAAAATAAAACAAAATAAATGTGAATTCTACAAACGGAGGATGATAAATGGGTGGAAGTTGTGATCTATGCTGAACCTTGAAAAAGGTGAATAAAAATGAGAGAAAATAATCTAAGGGGATGGATTTTCTATCAATCATACTTTCTAATAACAAGCTAGAACTGTTACCATGTGACACTGTGAGGTCATTGGCACTTATCAGTGTTCACACTATCATTTCACTTATTTTCTTTTTTTTTTAAGACTTTATTTAATTATTAATGAGAGACACAGAGAGAGAGGCAGAGACACAGGCAGAAGGAGCCTGATGTGGAACTCGATCCCAGGACCCCAGGATCATGACCCGAGCCAAAGGCAGACACTCAGCCACTGAGCTACCCAGTTGCCCTTGTTTCACTTCTTTATGCCCAAATACATCATTGTGGTTCCCTCCCTTCCCATTCTCCTGTGCATGCTTCCACAGCAGCCTATACCATCCAAACTAGATGGGGCTGCAGAAGTGATCTTCTTAAAATTGTAATTTAGATTATGTCACTCTCTGGCATAATGTGACTGAAATTCATATTACACTGCAGTTGTGAATATGGGCATACACAAAAACAAGATAAACTCTTCAGTCTATCAGCAGGATATAAAAGTTGAAACCATGAGCCTGCTGAATTATAATTCCAGGGATAGGAGAGGCATGCGGAGTTTGATTTCTGGTGGGGAAGTGGGCCATGCATCGCAGGGAACAAAAGCCAGGGTCACAACATGTTACTACTCACTGAGGAAACCCTTCAACATCCAGGAGCTAGGACCATAAAACATCTGACACTGAGTCCCAGATCCACAGCTCTTATGGATATTGATCGCCTAGTGTAGTGAGAGGCAAAGAGAAAACCATTGAACCTTGGCTTAGGCCAGGTTATTTGAGCTATGATATCTCCCTGGTTACCTCTGAACAGCAGCCTCAAATTGTAGGGCCCAGAGTTGAGGTCAGGCAACTATAAAATCTCATATTGGGGAGAAGCAGGTACTGATTAAAAACAAACAAAAAGTAAACTAAACAAGGAAAATGTGCAAACTAAAACCTTTTATACTGAGCAGTGAGCTGGCAGATAAAGATTACAAACAAGTAAGGAAAAATGATTTTAAAAAAGGACATGCAGATGGTAAACAGATGAAAAGATGCTGAACATCGCTCATCACGAGGGAGATACAAATCAAAACCGTGATGAGATACCACCTCACACATGTCAGAATGGCTAAAATTAACAACACAAGAAACAACAGATGTTGGTGAAGATGCAGAGAAAGGAGAACCTTCTTACACTCTTGGTGGGAATGCAAACTGGTGCAGCCACTCTGGAAAGCAGTATGGATGTTCCTCAAAAAGTTAAAAATAGAGCTACCCTATGACCCTGCAATTGCATTACTAGATATACTAGATATTTACCCAAAGGACCCAAAAATACAGATTTGATGGGACACATATTCCCCGATGTTTATAGCAGCATCATCAACAATAGTCAAACTATGGAAAGAGCCCAAATGTCCATCAACTAATGAATGGATAAATAAGTAGTATATATGTACACACACACACAACACACACACACACACATACACACACTAGAATATTACCCAGCTTTTAAAAAGAATGAAATCTTGCCATTTGCAAGGATGTGGATGAAGCTAGAGCGTACTATGTTAACCAGAATAAGTCCGAGAAAGACAAATACCATATGATTTCTTTCATATGGGGAATTTAAGAAACAAAACATGAACATATGGGAAAGGGGGGGTAGAGAAAGAGAGAGAGAGGGAAGCAAACCATAAGCGATCCTTAACTCTAGAGAACAAAATGAGGGTTGATGGAGGAAGTGGGTGGAGGATGGGCTAAACGAACGGATACTAAGGAAGGCACTTGTGATGAGCAGTGGGTGTTATATGTAAATGATGAATCACTAAATTCTATGTCTGAAGCCAATTTTACCATATATGTTGACTGACTTGATTTTAAATAAAAGCTTGAAGTTAACAAAAAAGTTTTTAAGAACCCACATCATCAATAAAGTAACTTACAAAGGTTTTCAATAGTAGGGAATCTGAAAGTGATTTTGAAATTAAGTGCATTTATATTTCTTAAAGAGAAGAGCTAAGTCCATAAAGGGCACATGACGACAGAAATAAGGAAATGAACCAAAGTGAGGAACAAAGTGGAAACTCCTTATAAAGGAAGGTAAGAGAGATATCATAACTGCCTTGGGTAGGAAGAATTCCTCAATTAAATCAATTCTAGATTAATCTTAATTAAAATAAGCTGTCATTTGGATATCTTTAAGAATTCAGAACATCACAAGAATCTCCTTCTTGGTTTGTATGTCCAAACCTTGCGAGGAGGAGCAAAGCTTAGACATTCCTCTCAGTGATGGGTCAGAGTTGAGTATGTAAAGTTTTTAATGCTTAATGTGACAGGTTTCAGCCTTGTAATATTGCTTTTGAAGACCAGGTCCTTGGGATTATAGAGGCATACTGTCGATTGAAAAAAGTCACAGGATATTTCATGCTCCTACAAAAATCTCAGATCTGCAGCCAGCTTTTAGCAGAATATTTATTACTATAACTCAGAACCTAGGATATTGAGAATCCATTTCCCGATTTGGATTTTCCTATGGGGATTTTCTATCTCTCTTTTCTTTTTAAAAATTCTCTCAGTAACAGAATTACATTGTGTTTGTAAATATTTTCCTTATTTTCCACCATGCCTAATTTTAATAAATGACTTGCCTGTAATTCTTTTGTTTAATTATAAATATCTTCCTAACATCTAAATGTCTATCTCTGCAACATATTCTGGGTAAGTGATTATTCTTTTTTTTAAACAATGTATGTCTAGTATCTAGCACACAATGTATTTCTAGTATCTAGTGCTCAATAATAATTATTATTTTTTTATAAGAAAGAAGGATGCTTTGGTTCTTTTCCTTTCACCTGACCTACAGGTAGATCTGTTTTTCAATTCACATGTGTTTATACTACATGAACTGAACATTTTTGTTTCTTACCTCATTTACAGAAAGCTTGCTACTTCCTAGTTTAACTGAAGTGAGTTGTTCAAGTGAACAATCAAATATTTGATTCAGGCTTAGGCAATGAAGTCCTAACACAAACATGGTATGAGAGAGCGGGCTTAGTACAGCATTTCCCATCTACCCCAAATTGACTTTCACTCATGACTGATGACTTATGCTAATCCAGTATATTTTCCACGCAGCACCTAGAATGAACAGGAACATTCCTGATGATGCAAGTAAAGTAGAAATCCAGTTAAATCCTTACCACTTCCCTTCCTACTCTCATCCTGATGGTGAAAGAAAAGGTCTAAAAGAAGGTTGACTATATAACTTTTCATTTAAACAGGGTTGATTTTCAGAGTCAAAGGGAGAATAAAATGAAATAAAATCATCTAATTTAAAAATATTTTTGTTTTACCAAAATATTATTTTATATATGGGAGGGTGTAATATTTATATTACAGCATATTCAAAAATAAAATTGTTTCAAAAACAGAAACACAACCTTGTAACTTAAATAAAATAATAATAGTTTTTTTCTTATATAAGCAACAAATGAATAAAATGAGCAGAAGTATGGTGCATATTCATTTATGTGAATTGGTTTCTTAGTCCTGGTTTTCTTTAAAGACATTATATTTTCTGATCAATCTATTTTTCAATATGATCATATTATTTTGTATAAAAGCATCAGCAGTAATCTTCAAATTTATATTTCATTGTTGCAAAATCTGAATTGAGACACTTCTTCCTTTAAACCATAATAGTTTTCATTGAAAAAGTAATTTCTCCAAAAGTGCTGAGCTGAAAACAAATTCTACTAATGGAGTGTTTTCTTAAAGCTATTTTTTTTCCTGCATTTGAATGTGTAAATATTTACATTCTAGTCTTTTCCCAGATGCTGCATTTTTTCCTGCATGTAGAGTGTCTTTCCTTGACAAACATTTCATAAAATGAAGCTCATTGAATAAGTTATCTCTACTGATGACTATTAACAATTTTTTTTTTTTTTTTCTAGAGTCAGAGGCTGAAGAGTCAAAGCCTTTCTGAGTTTTATTCCATTTTGGCAGAGAATATCCACCGATCCAATTAAAAAATGAGTGTTCTATTAAAGTATTATTTCGACAAGTTGAGAGATTAAAAAATCACATTTAATCCACATACAGCACTGCAGCTTCCTCATTTAGTATTGTTAGGACCTCTCTTGCTTTTATAAGGATAATTGTAAATGTCTTCCAGTTGGAATATTTGAAATATTTGTTTTCAACAAGTGCAATTCACCAAAAGCTCCAAGAAATATGTTTGTCAGCTTGTTTTAATTATGGAATATTTTACTATTTCACTAATATTTTCAACTGATGTCAAACAAATAACAAGCAAAAGATATCGATATCCACGACCTTTATAGCATGTAGAGTGATTTACAACAGAGTTCCTCAAGAGTTCAAACATTTCCAAAATCTGATTAACAACATCAGTAAAAAGAAAAAGAACAATTACATCTGGAACAAGTTGAAAGAGAAATCTAAATTTCTACTAAGGGAGCAATACACTGATACTTATTATTCCATGTTACATATGTACAAAGCAATCTTGGAACAGAATATAAGTGAAGTCCCTTTAGAACAGTAGATATTTGATCTAAATGTAAAGTCAGGTTTCAGAAAGCGATATGCACAGATATTTTTATGCAGATACCTATGATAAGTCCTTGTCCAGAGAGACAGCTTCCATAATGGATGCAAATGCCGACGTGTTATTCAAGTTACATATTCATCATCAAAATTCTTGAGATATTGAAATCCTATATTTAAGTTTTTATTAAATGCACAATTTGTCCTTAGAACAAAAGTTTCTATTATGTTGCATCTGAGAAAGGTTGAAGAGGAAAAAAAACAGTGTCTTCTTATAAAAAAAAAAAACCTGAAAGGACGCTACACTAAATGAGGAGCAATGACAACGGATATAAACGAGGGCTGTTGCAAACAGAATATAGTCATCATTTAAGTATGACATATATCCTATGATTTCCGCCCTGTGAGGGAGCAATCCCTAACCACTGATCAAAGCCTTCTTGCTCTCTTGGCCCACATTCTGGCCCATAATCCTTCTCAACATAGGAGAATGAAAGATAATATTAAACTATCTTTGGTGAAATACACACCTGACCCAGGCCACACCTGATTCCACGAAATATTGGTAAATGAGAGTATATAATCAAAATAAGAAAGAAAGAGAAAGAGAGGAGAGAGATCTTCCATGAGCAAAGGAATGCAAACTTAACAACAAATAAATCCCAAGGAATTCCAAGAATTTATGATGATTGATTATTGGAGACAAGGTGTGTAATAAAATTACATTTCAACTGATTAAAGTAGGAAAGACGAATCTAAAATATGAATAAATTAGAAGATACCATAAAAATTCAGATTATGGGAAGCAAAGCATAGAATTCACAGTTACTGAGTTGAAATTACAATTGCTGTTAAACACTTAGCAATTGAATTTGAAAACATAATGAAATATATACAGATTAGCTCTCCTTTTGGAAAATGTATTTGAAGGTCACCAATGACCTGCCACACAATGAACTGCATAAATCTGACCAACTTCCAAATCTTTTTGGCAAGAAATGCACTCCTTATTCTTGGTAGGTGGGTTAATTTTTGCGTAAGTGATATAAACATAATAAAAATAAGTCAGTGAGACAGAAAAAGTATATTGAATGCTTTCATGAAAAAGGATGATCATATCAAACAATTTTTTAAGAAAAATTACTATGCAGACTTCACTTATTATTTATTATGTTATTAACTGCTTTTGTAGTCTGTTATCTTGTTTTAGTATAAGAAATGCACACAAACTGGGCAGCCCGGATGGCTCAGTGGTTTAATGCTGCTTTCAGCCCAGGGCCTGATCCTGGAGACCCAGGATCGAGTCCCATGTCAGGCTTCCTGCATGGAGCCTGCTTCTCCCTCTGCCTGTGTCTCTGCCTCTCTGTGTGTGTGTGTGTGTGTGTGTGTGTGTGTGTGTGTGTCTCATGAATAAATAAATAAAATCTTTAAAAAAATAAAGAGGTAAATCTTAAAGAAAAATAATTTAATGAAAGTCACATATGGCTTAGACAAAAAATAATATTTGTAATGAAATATGTGTTTTTAGAAGAAAATTTCACTCAAATTGATTATCTGCTCATTATATATCTATAAGAAGAGGAGGGATATTTCAGTGGAAGCATGGCTCACTCTGACTACATAGTCGAACTTAGAGAATGGAGAAGGACAAAGCAATAAAGCTATCTGAAATAGGAGAAGTGGACATTAGAAAATTTCAGCAATGCAATCTGAGATTATTTATGACATTTGATTTTATTACATCCTCATATTATCTCCTTAAGATGTTTGATAATATTTCCAAAAATACGATCTTATGTAGAATTTTACTTTTTAGGTAAATACTTTAATATATTTACCTGCTTAACACAGAGTAAATACCATACTTTGGAATATGCCATCTTTACTTTCCAGAAAGGTGCCCCCAAAAGTCTCATTATAGTGTATGTATGAATCGGACTACAATTAAAAGTAGAGTCTACTAAAAGAAATCCTCATGACTCTATCCCCTGGATTAGCTGAATTGACTAAATTTAAAAAGGGTTAATGTAAAGAATTTTTGTGTTTGCAACAATTACATTAAGCAAGTAATAATGTGCACTAAATTGTTCAATTTTTTAAAAATGGAGGGAGTGGTTATTTCTGGTTCAGAGACATATATATATTTATAATATATGTCTATATAATTTTCATATAATTGATTAACATAGTTAAATGGAGAAGCATGGTAAATATAAGCTGAAAAGAGCATTGCTGATTTTTACAGAAACAGAAGGCACAAAAAATAATTAATCATTCTCTGATACAAGAGGAAGGATTTGGATTAAAGTTATAATTGGCACGGTAACAGTTCTGAACAGAGCAGAACAAAACACAGCATCTGCTTATTAAGTAAAGACTACAAAGAACTATTTCTCCATTAAAGCAAAATTCAGTTTGTTGTAGGTGGCATTATATACTCCTGCTATAGAGTAATCTCCTATGCATATCTTCTATGGAAATAAGAATTTTTGTTACAACTCCAAGTGCAAGTATCATAAATAGATTTAGCAATTCACAATGTGTAGAATAAGATAATTTTAAGCAAATTGCACACGAGGCTTTTATTATTTCTACAATCAACTATCTCTTACCAACAATAAGATATTCAAATATGGATTTCATATATTTCTGTTTAAGTTCTTGCCAGGTATGCTACTTACCGTTTATATGATTTGTGCTACTCTTTTGTTCATTTACAGAAACACTGATTAATAACTACTTTACAATGTTATCATATTAATTGGGTCATAAACATGAAAAGACTTATAAATGCTTTATATAAAGGTTGTCTTTATTTCCCCACAAAGAATGACAAGATCCTAATTGCTTTTACAATTGCACAAGTGATTTTCTTCAAATGTATTATATTAATAATGTGCTTTGGAACATTTGAAATGTAAGAGAAGGAAATTTCACTCAAGTATTTTCATCTTTCATCAATATTTTTCCCACAATAAAAAATAATTTACACTGAATCATTTTTCACTCATTTTCAATGAGTATTCTAGACAACCAGGGCATAAGCAATCTGAGAAAAAGGTTATGATGTTTCAAATGGTTAAAGAATCTAAGAAACTAGAATGTTTTGCTTCTATCATCACAGGAGTAGTGTATTGTATTTCTTTGTTGTATAGTTATACCTAACATGATTCATTGTTCCATTTGCTGTTGATGCACTTGATGCAATTGCATATTGATGAAATTACTACATAATTTAGCATTTTGGGACAATCATTTTCATGTTCACTGATTCTGGGGTCAGAAATTCTGATCAAAAGAAGGACATCTGGCTGCTGTGACAACATATCTTGAGATCTCAACTGGGAAGACTTGAAGGCTTGGAGTCTCCTGATGGCTCAGGCTAGAATTATCTGAAGGCTTGATTTCAAAATTTCACTTGAAATTTTGCACTTAGGGTGGCATGACTTGGAGATCAGGATGGCTATCCAGCATACCACCGTGTAACCTCACTAGGTGTGCTGGGCTTTCTCACAGCATGGTGGCCTTGGGACAATTGGACATCCTGCCACCTTAGGGTTCTAGCCCTGAGAGTTCTGGTGACCAAGATGGAAGAAAGACGAATTGCCTTTTATGGTTTAGCCACAGAAGTCACAGAATATAACTGCCACCCTATTCCCTTGGATGAATGAATTTAAAGTTGCAAAACAAAGGAGAAGAAATATAGATTTCCACCTCTCAATGGGAGAAGTGTCAAAAAAATTGAATTATTTTTTAAACTCCCATACAGGGCAGCCCGGGTGGCTTAGTGGTTTAGCGCCACCTTCAGCCTAGGGCCTGATCCTGGAAACCCAGGATTGAGTCCCATGTCAGGCTCCCTTCATGGAGCCTGCTTCTCCCTCTACCTGTGTCTCTGCCTTTCTCTCTCTCTCTCTCTCTCTCTCTTTGTGTCTCTCATGAATAAGTAAATAAAATCTTAAAAAAAATTAAAAATAAACTCCCATACACATAACAGTGTGTGTGTGTTTATGCACATTTGAATATTTGTGCATATATTACTAATTGTATACACATATATATTAAACAAATATGTATATTTTTTAATTAATGATATATTTAAGATAAGCATCATAGTTTAGTAAGGAGAGTCAATGATGGTTGTATTTATAGCTCTTTCAGAGGTATATTTTTCAACTATGATATCCATTAACATTGATTGTCAAAATTAAAGCTGAGATTAGAAATGTACAGGAAAATGCACACTCGCATTGCCCTCATTAAAATGGTAAAACAGTTTAATAAGAGTTTATGTGTACCAAATATAAACTCAATAAGGTTTATCTTTATCTTATATTTTTAAAATTTAAATTTATTTGCACATCTTATTAGACAGGTAACAGATTATAATATTCTTCTATATCCTGTTAATTGATAATAATACATGTATTCAAGTTGAAAACCCACATGTCTTTAGATGATAAGATATGAAAGAAAAATATTTCAAACTACCATCTTATAAAATCTCCAAGAAGCAGAGCCTGACTTGATTTGGGTTGGTTTAATTTTCATTAAGCTTGGTACAGAAGCTCTCAAATGAAGTTTGACGCCTGATTTTGCCCATTAATACATTTGTCCATCTGTAGGTTGGGTATAGACTTGGGATCATTTATAAAATGTTTCTGCTTTGCACTGTAGTATACTATTTCATTAAAAGCAAAACAGACATTTTACCTTTGATCACTCATTTCTTGTCATTGTATACATACATGATTTAGGGGTAAAAAGAGCTCAAATATTCATCAAAATTAGTGATGTTGGGGGAATTGTCCATATTTTTCTTTCATAATGTTTTCTCTTAGTATTTGACTCAATAATTTTGGTTCTTGAATATTGGGTTTAGAAATTTGGGCAATGTGTTACCTCCTGAATAAATTCTTGTGATTTTCAGCATATGGCACCTAACCTGTATTAGATGGCAATATTCCATATGTAACCTGTATCTGGAAACAAAACTTCTTACAGAACCATTTGGAAAATGCAGTTATTAATCTTTCTTTTTTGTGATTCAGCATCTATTTTTAAGATACATATAATTTCAATTTGAATTGTAATATTATTTGTCAATTTTTTTCCACCTATTCTGTATCTTTTGCTAAAGGACTATCATACCAAATGCAGAAGAATAAAGCTTCATATAATGATTTGATTATAGCTTGTTAAGAATAGACTTGTTTTCCACTCATCATTCCCTCTTCAGTTTTTCACTGAGCTGTGCTCTTTTAGAAATCTTGTTGAGTGGGAAGATGTGAGCTTATGTAAACATGCATTGAACAGCTGAACCGAAATGTTTATAGCCCCAAACAGGAGATTACTCATTGGCACTAGTACAATGCACAGACATTTTCATGCACGGTCTGTAATTGCAATATTGTATTTGAGGGAAAATGTGTTTGATAAAGAGTGAAAACAACTCTACAGTTGCTCAGGAAGATAACATTAGTTAAGTTAACCAAATCAATGTTTCATCTGCTGGTTTATATTTCATCAGATTTATGGAACATTATGTTACAAAGCATGCTGAAATACTAAATTAAAATTAAGTATGATATGATAAAATTAATTCTGATTTATGCAATTGAATTTAAGGAAGGGTACTGGTAAATTTGTATGTATAGAATACCATTTATAGAAAAAGTACTCAATTGCCTTGTTATTTTTTCTGTGGAAATAAGGAATATCATTTCTAATTCTACTATTTTTTATCAATCTATCCAAAATGCTTTAACATAACTGGTAAAAAAAAATGAATTCAGTGCAGTATCATTTTATTTAAACCAATTGGATATAGTTTCTTCACAGATTGTCTTCAAGTTCGTTATTCAAATTTCAAAATTTTATGTAAAACAAAAAGTGAGAGTCTTTTGATTAATCTATTTAACTTATATTAATAAGATGTCTTTGGGAAGAGATAACAGGTTTCCTTTTTTCCACTTCATAATTCCTCTGCTATAGTTGGTATAGCTTTTTATCTTGTTCTAAGGGTGGGAGCAACACTCCATTTTTTTCAAGCTCTGACCTGAAACCAACACTTTTCAGCTTTTCAAGTCAGTTTAACAGAACTGGAAAGAATGTTGCCCCCCACCCTTAGAACAAGATAAAAAGCTACACCAACTACCAATTAATGACTTTTCTTAAAAAGACAGAGAACTGAGTGTCAAACTACCTGAAATCTAAGGAAGGATAGATCCCGGAGAACAGAAATGAAATCTGAGTGTTTGCTTATCTGGGACAGACACCTGGTCATATAATCTGGTGAGTATATTTAACTAGAAAATTTAAATAAGTTGCTAAATATGGGCTAGCATGACAGTGTAAAGCTCTAGCAGACCATAAATGAAGGGAGAATTGCATGTACTTGCAGGCTGTCCCTCCTGGAATTCCACCAGGATCTCACACGGAGATGAAGAATACTTAGAAAGTTTCCCCATGTGGTGTTGACTTGATAGGGATAGGAGGCATTTCAAAAATCCAACCAGATCGAGCCTATATATATATATATGTAATATATATATATATATAATATGTAATATATGTAATAATATGTAATATATGTATAACACACATATGTAAGTAAATATATATGCATATATTATGTATGTTTTATACATACACACACTCCTCAATATATGGGAATAAGAAAAATTTTTAAAAATTTAGGTAGAAGAAAGAATCAATGAAGGTGAGGTGGAATTTTAGAAACTGTCCAAATAATAACAGAGAGAAAATAAGCTGGAGACAGGAAAAACACCTTGGGGACCTGGAGAAGCATAATGAAAAATCTAATATCTGTGTCACTGGCATCATAGAAGAAGAGAAGAAAGAGACTGGGGCTGAAGAAAAAGAGTATTTAAAGAAATGAGTGACATTTTCTGAAATTTGACAAAAGTATACAAGTCTATAGAAAAAGACAAGCTGAGTGGACACCAAACTGGATTAATCTAAAAAAGTGCACATCAAGGAACATCAGACTATTGAAAAATAAAAGCAAAGAGAAAAATCTTGAAACCAGCAGAAAAGATACCTACAGGGGGAAAAAACCATTGAAATGAGAGCAGATGTGCATCAGAAACCTTGGAGATGAGAAGTAAGTACTACCATATTTTCCAAAGACTAAAGAAATGAAATTTTAATCAAGAATCCTACATCCAGGAAAAATAAAAATCCTTCAGGAATGAAGAGGAATCTACCTCAGAAACCTCAGAAAAAGGTAAGCTAAGAGAATTGGCTGCCAGTGTGACCTACCATAAAATAAATATCCATGAAATCAAACTGATACAAAGGATTGGATAAATAAATAAATTAAAGGTTCAGATCTCTCTCAGAGAAGAATTCTGATTTATAAACGCAGAAGGAATGAGGTAATGACAAAGACTGTGTCCTTAACCAAATACTAGTCAGGCTCCTCTAAGCCCTTTTTTGATGAGACTGTATCTTTGGTCCTTTTTCTCAAGAGCAAGAATCCTGTGGTCATGTTAGCATGAATCTACCATCCTCAATATCTAAACACCTTCGATATCTGGTCAAATTACTTATCCCCCAGATGATATGACATCATTTGGGCCTATCTACAGCAAGAATCTTGTCATGTTGGTTTAGTCAGAATCCTCCCCTACCCCTGATGCTCTTTCTAAATAATTTCCATCCACTGAAACCCACTGTATTCCTAGGCTCAAAATCCCTGCATTTCCATTTCTATTTGGAGTTGAGCCTGATTTCCCTCTCAAAGAGTATTCCTTATCATCTTTAGCAAGTGTTATAAATAATTTTTTAACAGTTAATAGAAAATCAACTTTAGAACATCACAATAATAATTGTTGTGGGCTAAAGAATATTAAAATTTGAAAAAAAAAAGAATATTAAATTTTGTGGTCAAAAACTTAAAGGGGAAGTAGAATAACTGAGTAGATTCAAAGTATCTCCCTCAAAATATATAATGATTATGATGATTTGTGCATATGTCCAGACATAGAGATTGATTCTCTTTCTCTTGAGTGTGAACTGAAGTTAGTGACTTGCTTCCACTGAATAGTTTGGAAAAGAAAAAGCAGTAACTTTACAATAGGAAAACCTGGAAAATAATACATTTTAACTAAGTGATCAAAACAGTGACGGGATGAGTCATGTTGATACCATCTACCTTCTGATATGATGTGAAGGCACCATCTATGATATTCAGATATAACCAAATAGAAAGATGGTATCATAAGTATTTTGACTAGAACCCATTGAAAGTGTCTAGATAGAAATAATAATAACTTTTAAAAAGTTGAGAGGGGAGACAAACTGTCACAGATTAAAGTAAGCTTAAGTAATAGAATGTCTAAATGCAATGTAAGGGCACCTGGGTGCTCAGTAGTTGAGTGTCCGCCTTCAGTTCAGGTTGTGATCCCGGGGTACCTGGGATCGAGTCCTTCATCAGGTTCCCCACAGGAGCCTGCTTCTCCCTCAGCCTTGTCTCTGCCTCTCTCTGTGTGTCTCCCATGAATAAATAAATAAAATATTTAAAATAAATAAATAAATGCAATGTAATATGCTAGATTGTATTCTGGAGTGGGGGAAAAACCCTGTAAAAATTAGAGAAATGAATATAGCCTATGATTTAGTTATTACAGTTCTTTGTGCCGACACTAATTACTTAGTTTTGATAATAAAGAAAATAGATAAATCTCTAAATTCAAAAAGGAAATTAAAATAGGATAAAGAAGAACATGTCAGGACACATTAGACTTAACCTTACTGGAAGCTGAGTGAAGGATACAGAGGAACTCTCTGTACTGTCTTGGCTCTTCTTCTAAAACACAACCTTATTTCCAAATCACAATTTTTTTTTTTTTTTTAAATTCTGGGATGAACATCTGTGATGTTTCCAGCTCCAACTGTTCTCCAAGATGTTGTATCTGGGGGCACTTGGGTGGCTCATCCGGTTGAGCGTCTGCCTTTGGCTTAGGTCATGGTCCTGGGATTGAGCCCCACATTGGGCTCCCTGCTCAGTGAGGAGTCTGCTTCTCACTCTCACTCTCTCCAATAAATAAATATACTCTTTTAAAAAAAATCTTCTATCTGATCTTTGTCTTCACTACATTTCTAGGTAGGTATGAATTGTGATATCAGTAAAAACTACAACCCCCAAATACGCATGTGTAAGCAAAACGCACTTTTTGAAATATTTAAACTGAAGACGCACATTCACCAATTTACAACCTTCCCTTAATGCAATCCTTCATATGAATCTAAACTTGGATGAGTCAATAATGCAAATATTCCACATCATCATAGAAGAATTGTTCCTGATGGCACCATTCTCTCACCTACAGGAATATTCTTGTGCACATAAAATTGCTCCTTAAGCAACAACTTCCTATTTTTATTAATAGGGACAGTGTCTTTTTCTGCTCCTAGCCTGCCTCTGGGAAGATATCCTCTCCTGTGTGACTGAGCTTCAAGAACACTGAGTTCCACATTATACAACCAATGGTGTATGTGTTATTTTATATTTCTACACCAATGTTATTTTTTAAGGACTTATTTTATTTATTTTAGAAAGAGTGTGCAGTAGGGAGAGGCAGAGGCAGACACTCAACTGACTGCGCCATCCAGGCACCCAGAAACTGTTATTTCTAATTCCTTCAAATAATTCAAAGATTTGGCATAGAATGATGTTCCATATTCTTGTAATCTTCATAAGGAAAATCCCATCTACCTACCTCCCCTTGAAAATTTTTTTTTTTTTTTTTCAGGTACCTGGATGGCTCAGTCGGTTAAGCATCTGCCTTCAGCTCAGGTCATAATCTCAAGTCCTGGGATGGAGCCCCGGGTTGAGTTCCCCGCTCAGCCGGGAGTTTGCTTTTCTCTCTCCCCTGGCCCTTCTCCCCCACCTCACTGCTTGTGCTCTGTGCTCTCTCTCTCTCTCTCTCTCTCTCAAATAAATACAAAAATAATCTTAAGGAAAAAGAGAGAAGAATGTTTTTACTCTTTTGATTGATCAACACTACCTTCCAGACGATAGGCTTATATTTTTTTGGACTTTATATATGGATATACTAATGTATTAATTCAAAATTAAGATTTTGAATCTATAGATAAACTCCAAATTACTACAAGTCAGAGATTCAGCTTCATTTTTATCTGGAAGTTTAAATCTGATTTGGAAAGACTGTAAATTTTTACAACTCCCCATGCCTGGTTGTTACTTCTGCAAAGTCAGTGATGAGTTAGTCCATTCCCCTGTAACATCCACTATGTCTTTTTGTTATTCTGTTCAATTAACATGCTTATTCCTATTTTCTCTCTCATCACCATAAACAGCAGGTGCTCAAATTATCCAGAGTCTATACCTTTTAAAAAGTCTCAATCCAGATTCACTTCTCATAAAAAATAAATTCCTTGAAGATCATAGCTTCCATTGAATTCACTTCATTTGAATTACTAAAATATAAACAAGAAGAAATAAAAGCAAAAAATTAATTATTTACTCTGTGTGAAGTGTTGCAATGTTTTTGCTATCTTATTATCATATTCATTCTGTAATATGGGTATGATTAGTGTCCTTTGGAAGGGAAATTTCAAATACTAATCACTCTAGGATAATGCTTTTAGTCCATGCTCTTTTATTAGTAATTTTTTGCATGTCATATAATCCCTTTTACTTTTAAATTTCTCTGTCTGCTAGAGATATGCATGACATATACTCAAATAGTACTGTTTAGAATGTAGTAAGAGCTCAACATTGTGCTTTAAGGATATCAAACAGGAGAAGAAGAGTGTTAGAGATTGTTCTCAGAAAAAATGAAGATGTTAGGGAAATTATGAGACTTGTAATCACTGACAAATTCTGCTAAATTTATATCATCATTACCTCAATGTTCTAATATAATTCTGTTTTGCTTGCCATCTCTGTAAATAATTAGCCTATAGAAGTGTTCTCTAACCTTCACAATCTATATTCACCTTTAACAAAAGAATGCTAAACTGACGTGTGATTCAATACAGTATTAATAATGTCTTCTTTTTTTTTTTTTTTTTAAACATCGACGACTTCTTAATCTTGATTAGGTCAGCTGTCATTACATTTAGCCCCCAACACATGGGTCAGTTCTTATTTTCATAGTTGATTTACTGGATAAATGAAAAGGAAATTAGGTCATGATGTATTTGTCTGGCTTATCTTCATGGGGAATCTCTTATATTGATTAGCCCTCAGGAGAACAGCATCCTAAAACTCTTTGCAGGAAGACATGGCACGTTAGTTAACGTGGATGGTACAACTGAGGATAATGGGGAAGATTGCTTAGTAGAGAAATTAAAACTATAGTTGCCTTGGCAACCAGGGATTCCTTGTGCCTATTCTTCATGTGTCTTTCCTGGTATGTGTAAAATTCTACTCTGAGATTAATGATTTTTCCTTCATCAAATTGATTTTTCAGAAGTATGCCCCTTGGAAATGCTGAGGACATTAGTCTTATCTACCAAATGAACTATAGTTAAGAATCTGTTTTATTCCCTACCTAAACTTCTGTTTCATACAGCAATATCTTTGCACTTACCTTTCAACTTGTAAAACAATTCTGCACCTTTATAAAGAAGAAAGACATTCTCTGTGTTCTGAACATGATTTGACGCTACATGGTTATGGGCACTTGGTGTGCCAGCCGTTTGCACAATGTAAAGGCCACAGATCTGTGTTAAACTAGGGATGCATGAGGGAACCTCTTATCCTTTTTAGGGCGTTAGATAAAGGCAATGATTAGGGGGGATACAGCATGCAGCAATTTAGAATATAAAATTATACCTGTATTTCCCTTGAGTTTCCCTATACATCTTACTGACTTGCATAGTGTATGATTTCGTAGGATCCCTTCACAGGAGTAAGACATATGTCCTTTTACAATCCTTACTGCCCTTTTATTGCCACTATACCATAGTCTTTCTAATTCTTATTTTTTAAAAAATACATAATTCCTCACAAAAAGGCATCCTTGATTTTAACTTTAGTTCTGAAAGCATGGAATTCAATGGATATATCCTAAAGGGCAGTGATGAACAATTTATTCTCCTAAAAGAGTTGTCCCACAGGATGGAAAGGCCTAATACAAACATCTTGCAGTTTTCTAGGGTTCTTTGGAAGATCTGACCTGTGTATCTAGAGGGCCTTTCACTAGGGGCAAATCATCACCAGGTGCTAACAGGTAGATAGATCATTGGGTTGCATGTCATAGTGGAAAGTTTGAGAATTGTCAGAGTCGCAAGAGAATGAGAATATACATATATGTCTATAATATATATATATATATATATATATATATATATATATATATATGAAGAGAACTAATAAAGTTTTTATTCAGTTAGGTTCAATGGTAAGGGAAAAAAGGAAGAAAGAGGAAGAAAAAGAGAGGTAGAGAAAGAAACAAAGAAAGAAAGAAACAAAGAAACAAAGAAAGAAACAAAGAAACAAAGAAAGAAACAAAGAAAGAAACAAAGAAACAAAGAAGAAACAAAGAAACCCCCCTGTAACTCTGGTTTTGCTAACTATGTGAATTAGAGAGAATACAAAAATAACAGGTAGAGGAGGTATAAGCAGACAAACTTCAAAAGTGTTATTATTTAGTATGTTTATATGACTAAGAATTATCAAATAGGCAGTGATAAATAGTATAATAGACAAGCTTGGACTGATGAGGAGGATTTTTTCCTGAATATGTGAAAATAGTGACTTATGGAATATAGAATCTATACTACAGATAGAACCATGATGATATAACCCAGGGGAAGACTGGAGATTGTGAATAGGTCCTGCATAACAAGCCTTGCCGCTTTAAAAGGTTGTTAGTTTGTGTCCATTTAATTTAGATGATGAAATAAAACTTGCTTTAATATGATTATTTCAGGTGAGAAAAATGGGGGTGATAAATTTTACTAAGTCATTTTATCTTTAGTATTGTATAATATGGTAGCCCCTGTCTACCAATTTTTTTGATACATAAATGGAGTGAGTGAGCTAATTTATTTTATAATTTTTATTTATTTATTTATTTTTGAGTGTGCTAAATTTGACAATACTTTGTGGCATTAGAGCCATCCTGGCAGCTGCAGATCACATCAAGCCTTGATATGAGAAAACTGTGAGCAAGTGCACACTGCACATGTGAACACTGCACCCTAACTATACAGTGAAGAGTGGACCGTGAGGTGAACTGGTGGCTTTCCAGTTCCTTGGACTAACAAGTGCCAGCTGCAAACCTATCACGACTTAAAGCCTACATGCAGTATTGCTTTCTCTTTGTCACTACCTTGAGGAATGAAAATGATGATGGTGTTCAGCCTTTGAAAGATGACCTACCTTAGCTACACAGACCAGCATGGAGGTCTCTGAGTACCTCCATGATAAATACGTGATTTCTCATATTATTACAAGTTATTCTAAGCATCTGCAAATTAAGTTCTTCAAACAATGGTAAACTAAACTGAATGAGGTTTGGCTTAAATTGCATCCCAGACACTAAGGTTCAAATAAATACAAAGTCATCATTGTAAAGCATCTAGACTTTCTTTTTGAATTTAGGATTGATTTCCTCTTGAGCGAATTTGATAAATATCCATTGATAAGATATATTTATTCTATGTTCAAATTGATTTTCTCCATCTCTACTGCTATCCTGTTTAGACCAGCAAACATTCTTAGATAGGGCTTTGTTTGTCTGTTTATATTTTTGCTACTTTTATAGTTAAAAAAAAACTATATATATATATATATACCTAATCCTCCAACAAGTTTCAAGGGGATTAACTTTAGAAAACTAAATTAAGCCTCCCTAAGCATCTCTTGTTCTTGGTAATTGTCTACACTTTGATTATGTAAAATTGAGAGAGTTCAGGAGAAAAAAATAAAAAGAAAACTTAGTGTGAAATTAAAATATAACTAAAATAAACATAATGCTAAAACTCATGAAACTGGAAATAATACACATAAACTTTACAAGGTGAGCAGAAAAATATCAAGGACAATGAAATGATTAAATTAAATAACAATTCTCTCTACAGTTACTTTGAATTTCGTTTTTTATTTAGTGTGAAAGCCAGAAATTAAAATGAAATGCTTTCCCTCTTGGCCATTTACCACTGATAATTTTATGTGACTTTTTTCTAAATTTAAAAGGAGTGATAAACAATAAGATAACACATTCATAAATAAGTTTGTTTCCAGTGATTGCAGCAATCATATCTATGGAAATCAGTCCATTAAAGTGAAAGGCAGTCAGAATTTTCCCACCGCATGTGACCTCCCTCATACTCCCCAGCCCAGCAGCATATACCCAAAAAGTTAAGGCTTTTTCTTTTGTTCTTTGCTTGTCACCATTTTTTTTAACTTTCTAAAATGTGCTATATATATATATATATATATCTGTATATATATGTGTAACTATATATACATATATATAATTATGTGTAATTAAATATAATATGCTCCTGAGTGTTACTTTTTAGTCACCCTTTTATATAAAGCATAACTTCCTAAATTCCCTTATAAGCAAGATGGGCAACTTAGGAATCAGAACTACCCCACATGAGGTTATCTTTGAGAAAGAAATGTGCTGGCCAATTAGGGGATGCCTATCTAGTTTGGCTAATCATTTAAAGAGTAAATGGCTTCTTCTTCTTCTTTTTTAACTCCATCCAATCACATGGAATTGAACAGTGTATTTATTTTTATTTTTATTTTTTAAAAGATTTTATTTATTTATTCATGAGAGACACAGAGAGAGGCAGAGACATAGGCAGAAGTAGAAGCCCGCTCCCTGCGGGGAGCCTGATGTGGGACTCCATCCCAGGACCCCAGGGTCACCACCTGATCTGAAGGCAGACACTCAACCACTGAGCCAACCAGGCATGCCAAAAGTAAATGGCTTCTTTTACAAGTAAATCTTTTCTAGATGTTTTTGGAGAACAATTTACATGGGGTTTTTAGGCTAAGTTATATTTGACCTTTCTGGACTCTCTAAAATAATCAGTGTTGGGGTTCCTGGGTGGCCCAATTGGCTGAGTGTCTGACTCTTGGTTTTGGCTCACGTAATGATCTCAGGGTGGAGCTTAAGCCTCGTGTCTGGTTCTGTGCTCCGTGGGAAGTCTGCTTGAGATTCTCTCTCTTCCTCTTCCTCTGCCCCTCCTCCCACTCATGTTCATGTGCTCTCTCTCTCTCTCTCTCTCAAATGAATACGTAACTCTTGAGGAAAAAATCAATTATGCATTTTTTGATATTTTCTTATTTTAATGCATTTATCATCCAACATTCATATGATGAAGTCTAGTCATATATATAAACAAATTTATGTCATATTCGATTTACCATTCAGTAGGTCTTGGAATGACATCACACAAATAAAATGATGTAAGATGATTTCAACTACAACATACACAAGAATTAATCACTTGGTTTCAAACAAAATGCTTCCAGTAATGGTTATCTTGCCACCTTATCATGGAATTTGGAATGTCTCTCTATTCTTTATGGATAAAATAATACTTTTTAAGTTTGAGGATGAAACGGTAAAACTATGAATTTCAAATGTTATCATTGTTCGTCAGATTTCTCTTACATAGGATAAGATTTTGTTTACCAAATTAAAGATAGTGTCCAAGCGAAAAATTCCAGTGTATCCCAAATAATTTATTGTTAAGTGCCACAGTCATAGATACTCCATAGCTTTACTTGTTATTCTTCAAGAAGGATATGTTTGTTATTGCTACTGTATTTTGACAGCAAAATTAATTTCATGTTTGTGGAAGTTCATCATATTAATTACTTGTTAATTATGTTTTTAACTACCTTTTAAAAGGTTAACTCCTAACTGATTTGTTTTGGATTTTAAGACCATTAAACCTTGTAAACCCTTTATTAATATTAATATTTAGTGTCATCTGTATATGTTTAAAGAATTAAACTAACAGAAAAATATGTTAAAGAGTATAGGTGAGCATATGTAATTCAAGCCTGTTTTTAATAATATATTTACAACCCTTATTATTTTTCTCATTTTTATAAAGCTATATTTTCTTTTCTTTGATCATGAGAAATAATGGAAAAATCAGTGAACCATTATGCCATTCTTTATGGATAGCCCACTTTATGTTGAAAATGTAGCCCTTTGAATTTGATTAGGGTAATTTTTAAATAATAAGACCATAAACTTAAATTTTTCAAGTTTAATTTCTCTCACACTCTAATATTAGGAATTTGAAGTTAAAAATATATCAAACCATTTATAGGAAAAACATGTTATATTATAGCTGTGTTTATCTACTACTATGTATGATGTCATATTGTTTGAAAGCTCATCTAGATCAATGTGAAATCAAAGAACTTAAAAGTAATAGTGGGGCAGCCTGGGTGGCTCAGCTGTTTAGCACCTGCCTTCGGCCCAGGGAGTGATCCTGGAGACCAGGATTGAGTCCCACATCGGGCTCAATGCATGGAGCCTGCTTCTCTCTCTGCCTGTCTCTCTCTCTCTCTCTCTCATAAATAAATAAAATCTTAAAAAAAAAAAAAAGTAATAGTGTTCTGGAGATCATACACTACAGCTACTAGCCAATATATGAATTTTCTCAATGGCCATTTACTCATCAGCTGCCACTTACTGTCCGCTCCAGGAACTGGAGACTCTTTACTAGATGACATAGCTAATGAATTTATTAGGAAAACTTAATTATCATAAAAATCTTATATACAGTAAAATGTATTCCTCATCATTTTTATTAAAAACACTTTTTGTGCCCCATGACACTCAAGAAATAAGTGTATTGGTTTTTCCTAGCAAAATTTTAAATTATTTAATGGCAGACATTTTGTTTCAGAAAAAAAAACTGTCTATTAAAGTGAAGCATCATTAAGTCCAAATGTATTTGCACAAGGCTTTAAAACATGTCATTTTGAATATCTATGGGGGAAAATATAAAACGCTGAAGTCAATTTAAGGTAATTTGTTGCTTTTTTTTTTTTTTTTAAACGTATAGGGATTCTATACATATAGCTAATTGATAGGAATACTGCTTACCACCTGGGTACTTTAAAATCCATTTTTTCATTACCTATAAATTATGTCATCAAAAAGCTCAAAATTTAGAAATAAAAAAAGAGAGAGGCAAGCAGATAAGAGGATAGAATGAAATCACTTATAATCAGTAAAACAGGAAACCCTAGTTAATTTAAATTTTGGTTTATTAAATTAAATACGTATTGAGTTTTCTACACATTTAGACTGATTTTCATAATTTACATAATGTTAAGGACAGGCAGAGAAATTCAGGCAATAGGAAAAATGCTTGAATTGATCCCAGAGCAACTTACATTTGGAACTAGGAGAAAAGACTCTATAGACTTTTCCCTGAAGATCCTGAACTTCTTTCCTGCTATACTGATGACCACAATAGGTAAAACAATAGGAAAATGTAGTGTTACCCTGTGTCACTCACACAGACTTGACAAGAGTTGATGGAAGAAACAATGGGTTATGGGTCGCCAGAGGTCTCTCAAGTCCATGGATACAAGAAAATTAAAAAAAAAAAAAAAAAAGAAAGAAGAAAAGAAAAGAAAAGAAGAAAAGAAAGAAGAAAAGAAAAGAAAAGAAAAGAAAAGAAAAGAAAAGAAAGAAAAGAAAAGAAAAGAAAAGAAAAGAAAAGAAAAGAAAAAGAAAAGAAAGAAAAGAAAAGAAAAGAAAAGAAAAGAAAAGAAAAAAAAGAAAAGAAAAGAAAAGAAAAGAAAAGAAAAGAAAAGAAAAGATTCCACATTTTAACCTCATTGTCTGTGGTACTAACTTTTCATCAGCTCCTTCCTATTTGTATTTTTCCCATTAGAGTAATTTTCTTTAGCTTGAATTTTGCTCCACCCTTGACTGAAATATATGCAAACACACCAAAAAGACCTACATAAGTTTTGAATTGGTGCTTTGTTTAGTGTTCCAATTATTGTAGTATTCAAAAGAATATAAAGCATTGCACATTTCTCTCTACATTTATCTAAATTTGTCTCAATTTCCATAGTCTCTCTCTCATTCACTGTCACATTGTCTTTCTCTCTCATCTGTCTCTTCACAGGAAGATCTGGTCAACTTATTTCTCTATAACCTATTTTTTTTTCTCTACTCCTAAATAATGTATTTTTCTGGTAAATCCACTCTTATTTTTTACATCTTACTCAAGACTTAGAAATGTGATAGTTAACTTTGATCTTATAATTTCCCTAACATGTAGTTAAAAAGTCACTAGGTTTTAATAATTTATTGATCCACTTTGCCATGAATTATCTTGTAGTTCCAAGACATATTTTTTTTATTAACTGTAAAGTTTGTTATTTACCAACTGGCAGTTAAGTAAATATGTCAATATGCTTTATAAATGGTGGTGCCATAGCTCTAGTTCATAGACATAAAAGATATACGAGAAATAAAAATGCTTTCCTCCAAAGACATAGGGGGTGTTTATTGTACACATTTCTTAAATGAACACGTTTATAGTCATATGTCTGTTGTGTGCTTAAAGAAAATCCAGTTTAATGATGATTTTAAATGACTTCTGATTAATCAAGTTTTTCTTTAAAACAGAGATTCATTTAGAAGAGATTATATCACAGAGTTTTATAATACAATTTTGAAGTGAATATGCCATCTATCTGAATTTCCAGTCTGCCATTTACAAGCTGTGTGGTCTTAGCTAATTACTATTTAAACCTACTTACTTGTACTAATAAGACTCTGCTAAATATTTATTTGGGTTGTTGTAAGGATTAAAGTTCTAGAGGTGCAGTAATCTTAGTCTCATTCCACAGATTACTATGAACTATCTTTTCAAATAATCTTAATTTCAAATAAATACCATTATGCACTGAGCCAAAATAAATAAAACTCAAGCTAAAAAGAGTTGTTATAGAGTTAAGTAAAATGACTAAAAATAATAATAAATAAATAAAAGGCATTGGAATGAGAAAACAGTCTACAGTTTAAAGACAAAAAAACAAAAAAAAAAAAAAAAAAGACAAAAAAAAAAAAAAAACAAAAAAAGACAAAAAAATAAAAATAAAGTAAAGACAGACAATGCTATCACTAGTCTCCAAAGCAAAAAAAAGTCACCTCTTAGAATTTGTTGGGTAATTATCCATTGATTACTTTTCTCTCTTTTCTTCTTTTTAAAATTTAATAAACCTTTTGTAAAGATCTGTTAGGGAGATTTTATATAATAAGTCATACATAGATTATAATACAGTTCTAATAAAAAGTATTTATAAATAATACTCTTTTACTAATATCAATATTGTCATTATTTATTATCAGAATTGTATATTTTTCTGGATCACAATTACATACTTTTTTAATAATTTCAAACAGGCCCACACAATTTTTCAAGAGGCTGTTAATCAGGAGACTCACATTTAAAATAACCTGTTGGAGGGAAAAAGAACATTTAAACAAAATATATATATATAAATTAAATATTAAATTATAAATGCCTCCTTTTTAAAAATTTCCAACTTCTTCAAATTGAGTATAAGTATCAATGTAGCAATCTCCTAATCAAACACTGTAGAATATTTATACACTTTGCTTGGAAATCTTAAGGATAGAAAACATTTTTTTTTCTTTTGTCTGTGTAGTCCAGTTGTTCATTGTAGTGCCTATGCTTCAGCCAACAATAACATTAATACTGAGTCAGTTAATAAATATTTCGAGTCATTGTAGAAAGTTTAAAAATTGCTATTCTGTTTTATTTCAAGTATGTCTAGCATGTTCTTCTATCATGCCTCAGAGATAGAAATGTCTACATTATCCTCCAGAAGACCATTATACCCTCTATAAATACTTTGATTTATTCTCTTAACTTGTACCATACATCTATTGTCCCTTAACTACCAATTACTTTTTTGGTGGGGACATTTCACCGATCCAAAATATCTTTTTTATTTTGTTTTGTTTTTAATGTAATTTCCCCAAAATTTACATTTTTCCCCAAAACCCACAATTAAACTGCATTTTTCAAATAATAAATTATTTTTTTATTATGGGCATTTAAAATAGGCAAGTAGTAAGATATTTTTTAAAAGTAAGTAAATAGAGGCAGGAAAGAGTGAGTATCTCAAATTATAAAGAAAAAGAATGGAAAGACATTGGGATAGATAGAAAAGGAATTTGCGATTCAGTAAGGAGACACAAGGACATCCAAAAAAAGTAGTTTTTTTTTTTTTTTTTTAAGATTTCTGTAATTCCAAACTTATTTTAAATCTTCACAAATGAAGGGAGGGATTTTCAAATGGGCAAAAATTAAACAAACATCTATCAAGATTCAGTTTACAACCGACAAATCCAAGTTTCACCTGTATTTGAAGTTTAGAAGAAGAAAATACACATATTTTGTCAATTTTTCTGCATCATTTGCCATTGATTTTTAAAGCTTCCTAAAGACAGCAACTCTGTAGGTAGAATTTGCTACACGCCCCTTATCACAGATGTGTGAGTACCCACTATGATCACAGGAACATTGTCATGGAAAGGAAAAGTCAATGATCATGGTAGTTAAATTCTGATTTCAGTTTAGTTCAAGTAGAATGTAAGAACCTTCTTTTTTTTTTTTTTTCTTTTCTCTTTCTTTCTTTCTTCCTTTCTTTCTTTCTTTCTTCCTTCCTTCCTTCCTTCCTTCCTTCCTTCCTTCCTTCCTTCCTTCCTTCCTTCTTTCTTTCTTTCTTTCTTTCTTTCTTTCTTTCTTTCTTTCTTCTTTCTTTTTTTTATTTTTTTCTATCCAGCAGCAGCTGTGTCAGAATAGGAACAGATGAGAGACTTAGATATAGATTAGGAACAGTTAGAGGAATTAGTGTGATTAAAAGCTTTTATACCTAATATGCTGCATTGCATAAAAAGCTCTGCAGCTCCTAGCATCAAAGAAAAGCCAGCATATAGCAGAAGCAGAGAAATGCAAGTAACACAGCACAGTGAGGCAGTTTCTAAATAATATTTATCTCACCTCTGGAAGAACACCAGGTCAGCAATGAGTTAAATAGTATGATGAGAGGATTAAAGACAAAAAATAAGCTATTGTATTGTGCCTTTTGTTGTAATCATCAGCCTTTTCACTGTTATCAAGGGTTCATCACGCATAATAGAGACAATTATGTAGGCCAATGACTACTGTGTTGTTTAACATAATTTACTTGAATTTTAAGTTAACCTGTTTTTTTCTTTTTCTTTTTTTTTTTTAATTTGTTTTGTCTTTCAAAACACTGAGGATGGAAAGAGTTGGGCTGTGATTTTAGGAACCATTTCCAGGTTCACTATGACATGCAATTAGAAGGCAAATCAGCAGTATCAAGAGTATATACATTCTTACATTTTAACCACACCTGATTGTAAACACCTGTGAGAGAATGTTTTTGGTTTGAGATCCCTCTCTTTATAAATTGAAACGCTAATACATGAATATTGTTTGTATTTATAAAATAATATTTTGTAAACCTATAGATTCAATTTATTGAATTCTGTATGAAATAGCTGTGAGTTTACTATTTGGTACAGAGAACCACCTTGAATGGCTTACGCAGCCACAAGTCTGAGATCAAGGTGTCAGCAGAACCGATTTCTTCTGTGGTCTTTGAGGAGTGAGTGTGTGTGTTTCTCCAAGTTTCTAGTAGCCTCCCCCTTGTAGATGGTGTTTCCATTTTTATAAGGTCAGCAGTCATATTGGAATAGAGTCCATCCTAACAACCTTATCTTAACTGGACTATCTGCAAAGATTATATTTCCAAAAAGGTCACATTCTCAGGTACCGGGGGCCGCAACTTTTGAATCTTTATGGAGGCATAATTCAGCCCTAATAACAATAACCTTTGCTATTAATTGACTTCAAATACTTGTTGGTTTTTTGAGTGACTGGGAAAAAAACAAACAAACAAACAAACAAACAAACAAAACCTTTCTGCGATGCTAACAAGTAATTTGGAAAATATTCATGATTTTTTTTTCCCCAGAGATACTTTTCCTACTGGTTAGAATAAATTCTAAAATGATCAAATAAATACTATTAGACTTAAAATATAATAAGGCATTCTCTGTATCTCAAATTTACATTGGCTTGAAATGGATTAAGCTCAAATATATATATACATATATATATATATATATATAATAAGAGATAAAACAAGTCAAAGATTTTATAAAAGATGATGTTTGATTAATGCTAAGTGTTGTAGATATCAGCCATAAGAGTTAGGAGAACATGTTCTTTTTCATTGGACTAATAGTTTAATAGGAATTAAACTAGAAAGTAGAGACTAGATACATTTTAGAAAGCCAAAGAACAGCAGAAAAGAAATTAAAGAGTAAAATATTAGATATGAGAAAAAAATCTTGAATTTAGAGAGTGATAACAGATTTGCTCATGGAGACAATACAATATCATACAAATAATTATTATAAAAATCAGTCTAATAATGCATGTATATAGACCAATAAATGCATCAAAATGGAAATTCAGGACAAACTGAGGATACATAAATTTTTAACAAATAAAACAACTCAATGGGTATTAATATATTTTAAATATAATTAATAAAATAATAATAGGGATAGGAAAATTTGAACATTTAAATGTTCAAAATGCCATGCTAGGGATTTTATAAATATCTATTTATTTCCTTAAGTACATCAGTATTACTTAGTTTTTGAAGATAGATTTCTGGCTCCCACCTCAGGATTCTGATTGATAAGTTTGATGTGGGCTCAAAATTTGTATAATTAACAAAAGAGCACATTTGAGGATCACTAGCCTATATAAATGATGATAAAATTTTATTTTAAAAAGTAGCTTTAAGATAAATTTAAAAGTCCACACTGTTTTCTCTCATTAAGTATTTTTAGTTTAAAACATTAGTAAAAATTCTCAATGTTCTCTAGACTATTCGATATTACCCAGGATATTGAAAATGCCATAAGTAGGACACCTGAGTGGCTCAGCGGTAGAGCATCTGCCTTGGGCTCAGGGAGTGACCTGGAGTCCCAGGATCAAGTCTTACAGAGGGCTCCCTGCATGGAAGCCTGCTTCTCCCTCTGTCTATGTTTCTGCCTCTCTCTCTCTGTTGTCTCTCATGAATAAATAAATAAAATAAAAAAAAAAAAAGAAATGCCATACGTATAATTATTTCATAGAGGCATAACTCATTGCAACTCACTTCATTGTATTCACGGATACTACATTTTTTACAAATTGAAACTTTTCTTTTTTTAAAATTTTATTGTGTTGTGCCAGAGGCACAACAATATTTAGATTAGGCCAATTAGTAACCCTAAAATGGCCTCTATGTGGTTGAAGTGAAAGTAAGGGTCACATGTCCCTCACTTTAAAGCAAAAGCCAGAAATGATTAAGCTTATTGAGGAAAGGCATGTAAAAACTACGATAGGCCAAAAGCTAGGCATCTTGTGCCAAATAGCTAGCCAACTTGTGAATGCAAAGGAAAAGCTCTTTAATGAAATGAAGAGTGCTACTCCAGTGAGCACATGAATGGTAAGAAAGCCCAACAGCCTTCCTGATGACATGGAGAAAGTTTTGTGGTCTGGATGGAAGACCAAACCAGCCACAGCATTCCCTTACATCAAATCCCAGTCCAGAGC